>NC_142584.1:84871998-85178784 GCF_965207765.1 Zootoca vivipara
GGGGTTACAACATGTACAAACTGGTAGAGCCTATCTCAAAGTGCCATCGCTGTATGCCTGTCCTTCTCTAGGGTCAAGCTCTGGTATAAAAAATGGTTCTGCCCATTTGTAGGAGAAACCAGCAATACATGCTGATCAGGGATGCCATCATGACATACGAAATGTTCCCCCAGTCACTGGAACAGCTTTGCATTCTAATAAGTTTCCTTTCAAAAAATGGAAGTGGAAGCAAACAAACTGATAAATGCTTTGGGATCCATGCAGCACCCGAAAAAGAAGGAAATTCTGAATTTCAGTGCAGGGCAAGACAGACTGCTGGGCCACTGTTTGATTCGCTAGGAAGCACACCTGTCATTTGAAGTACAATGTCAGTCTCCTCTTTTCCTATTCCTATATCTGTCTCCACCCTACTGCCTTGCTTCTGGTCTTTTGCTGCTACTTTGGTAGACCTGATCCAGGTTTCCTTTGAACTCTTATGCTTCTTGCGCTGTAATTTCCATAGTCCCCCCGTATTGCTTGAATGGCCCCGTTCACAACACTTCCTCTGTTTCTGCTCTTTTGTGTTTGCCTCTTCTGAAATGCTAGTGCTGGCTCAGCCTAGGCCCCCCCTTCCTGCCCTGTTCACCAACTTTTAACCTTTCGTGAAAGCACAGGGAACGAGGAGCTGCCGAGCTAACCTATCGGTGTACCTGATCATATTGCATGACACCCAGTGATTTCTCCTGTAGCTCCTTTCTCTTAACTCTTGATAAGTCTTGGGGAAAGTAAGCTTTGTAAAGCCACCCTACCACAAGATTAGATTTCAAACCTCAGAGCAGTTGAAAGATTTGTGCCCGAATACCAAAGTGGGGTAAATGTTCTCTAACTTAAAGAGCAGCAGGGGAGCAAAACCATTATTTCCTAAGGAATCTACCAGAAAACAGCTAACTTGAATAAAATTGAAGTTCAGTTTTCCCAATGGCTTTTGATCTGATATGGCTGCCTTAGCTCTACAAAGTAAAAAGTAGAGCTAAGACAAATCTTCTCGCAAATATTTTCTTCAGCATTCACTTCTGGGAATACTGATGTTTCAATGCTTTCCAGATATCCTCTGAATTTTTTCTGAATATTCACAGAAAATCACAATCAGTATTTGATACCCAGTGGGATTTGATTTCAGTATTTGATCATTAAAATTATGTGATAGTCAGCAAGTCTAGTAAAAGCATTTGGTAATATTTGATAGCTGGTATGCATTGATGGTTTGTTCTTTACAGTATTTGGTGGCTGACATACAATGTTTTTTTTAGAAAATAAAATTTTATTAATCTAGATTTCCAAAACAGCCTACAAAGGAGAACCATAAAACAAATATAAAACAGATCAAAAACACAGGAACAAAAGCAGTTATTGAGCCACGTTTTAGACTTCTTCTTCTTCTTCTTCTTCTTCTTCTTCTTCTTCTTCTTCTTCAAAAAGATTGCTCAGGATTTTAACTGACATGCAAGTCTTTGACATGTGCATTAGTATTTAGTACAGCCTACCTTGGTTTTCGAACAGCTTAGTTCTCAAACACTTTGGCTCCTAAACGCCACAAACCCGGAAGTGAGTATTCCAGTTTGCAAACTATTTTTGGAAGCCCAATGCCCAACGCGGCTTCCACGGATTCCGACTGGCTGTAGGGGGTTCCTGCAGCCAATCAGAAGCCACATGTTGGTTTCCGAACGTTTTGGAAGTCAAACGGACTTCCAGAATGGACTCCGTTTGACTTCCACGCTACAACTGCTGTATTTGATTGCTTCCGATATGTCATAGTTTGCCCCCTGCAAAAATCAAAACAGACAAGATGCGAACAAGTCTGAAGTACCTGACTTGTGAAGTAAAATCTGAGGTGCTATTTTTGAATCCTTACTTGAAACTTCACATACAGAGTTTGGCAGTATTTGAAAAATATGTCAGATTCAAATTATTCCTTTCAGTTCTCCAACAAGTTCTGCTCCCTGTTCGCGCATTCTGTGGGAAAAGTCTCTTCTGTCACATATCAAGCATGCAGAGCCTACGTATATCAAGTTTGTACAAAGGCTCCTTCACAAGTTTTGCTGAACGTGTATGTGGGGGGAGAACTCATGGTTGCCACCCTGTGCCCCCTTTCTATTTGCACAGTTCTACTCAGTAGCAGCCAATGGAGCTGCACAGGTGAGGTGGTAGTGCCACCTAGTGAGAGGTGGAGGGGAAAGGCATCAGAAGTTTGGCACAGCACAGATGCAGTGGCCGAAACATTGGGTTGTCTCCGCCATAATGCCCGCACCATGCCAAGCTCCTTCTGCCCTGCCCTTCCACCTCTCAGTAAGCAGCTTCGTCACACCATGTTCAGAGACAGAGCAACACAGGCTTACCAGCTACTCCTGGTCCTACTAAGGTAAAGGTAAAGGGACCCCTGACCTTTAGGTCCAGTCGTGAGTGACTCTGGGGTTACGGCGCTCATCTCGCATTATTGGCTGAAGGAGCCGGCGTACAGCTTCCAGGTCATGTGGCCAGCATGACAAAGCCGCTTCTGGCGAACCAGAGCTGCACACGGAAACACCATTTACCTTCCCGCTGTAGCAGTACCTATTTATCTACTTGCACTTTGATGTGCTTTTGAACTGCTAGGTTGGCAGGAGCTGGGACCGAGCAATGAGAGCTCACCCCATTGCGGGAATTCAAACTGCCGACCTTCTGATCAGCAAGCCCTAGGCTCTGTGGTTTAACCCACAGCGCCACCCACGTGGGTGCTACTAACTGGGCTTTAGTAACTACTTGTCCTACTAACTGGGCATTGTCCATGATAACAAATAGAAGACCATCCTATCTCACAATTCTGATTTGTGCCACACCCTGTCCTGCTGACCTTCAGCAAAAGACCAGAGGGTTTGCGATGTACCAGTAACTCATATCCTCAGCTTATTTTGGCTGAGAAATGTCATGTTAAATATGCACCGGCTTACAAATTAAAAATCATTTTAAAAATGCTGCGGATACCAAAGAGGAAAATAACAAATTTGTCACAGCAGATTGCACAGATGTTTGTGGGATGAGCAATGGAGTTCTCAGCCCCATTATGAGAAAGGAAGAAATGCTTTGGGGGAGGGAGAGAGGGCATGGAAACTGCCATTGTCTCTCCCGTGGGCACTGGGTTGGAGAAGGAAAGGCCGAGGGGGAAAGCTGAATGAAATACCCCATTAATCCCTCTGTGAAAAGCTTGCTTTAAGAGTGTTCTTCCATCCAGAGCAAAGTCCCTCAGTTAAGCTGAAAAAGGCCCCCGGGCTCCTGAGAAGAAAAGCGAAGAGGGCTCTCTGCTCAGAAGGAATCTCTCAGCATTAGTCACAATAATCGAACGCATTCTCTCTTAATCACCAGTAAGAGGGAAAATGTGTTGTATAACAGTCCGAATGCTCTGGTGTTGGCCAAATCCTCCTCCGCAGAGTTCTCATTGGTAGGGATGCACAGACATTCCTGCAACATGAAGTGAAAGGAAATAAACTGGCCCAAACAGCAAACACATAAACATGATCCTGCCTTCCCCTTCCTGTCACCTCTGCTCATCCCTGAACTTTCTTGAACTCTTTTGGTATTTTGCTGGGTGGAAGGACGGACATGCACATTGGGGCAGATGGGGCATTGCACACTCACCTTGCTTGCAACCAGTCAGCAAGTGGCTGGGAAAACAGCTTTGGTTTCTGTAAGGCAGGCATCCCCCAACTTCGGCCCTCCAGATGTTTTGGACTACAATTCCCATCTTCCCCGACCACTGGTCCTGTTAGCTAGGGATCATGGGAGTTGTAGGTCAGAACATCTGGAGGGCTGCAGTTTGGGGATGCCTGCTGTAAGGTCTACATCTGACATGACACAGGAATGCATGAACAGATTTCCTGACTTTCTTTTTCTTTTTTGCAGTGAAACAGGGCTCCAATTTTTCATTAGAGCATAGGCAAACTTGGACCTCCAGATGTTTTGGGACTATAATTCCCATCATCCCTGACTAGCTAGGGATCGTGGTGGTTGTAGTCCAAAAACATCTGGAGGGCCGAGTTTGCCTATGCCTGTATTCGAGCAACACTAGTGAGGGACAGGGTGCTTAATTTAGAACCGGCCCTACTGTTAGGCAAAGTGAAGCAAGCACTGAAGGGCGGCAAATGCGGAGGGGTGGCGTGCAGACAGAGCTACGTGAGCCGGCCTGCTGCCCTCTGGTGTGGTGGAGGACTCTGCCTCCCTTGTCAGTGTTGAAGTAAGAGCCAGCTGCAACTTAGGCTGGATTTGTCCATGGAATGAGAGTGACCGCATCTTGTCCTTTGCCTCAGTCAGCAAAATGTATTGGGCTGGCCCTGGCTCAACCCTCTCCCACATTCCATTTCCTATTCTAAATCATGCCCACCAAGCTGCTATTAGTCCTTATGGTGGGAGGGGGTAAACATAGGACTGATTCAGGAGCGTGTGTTATTTCCTGTGCAGGGCTAACACTTCATTGGGGGGAAACAGCATGGGGAAATGGAGCAAAAAGTCCTCTCCCCTTGAAAACCACACACAGAGGGAGAGAGAGAGAGAGAGAGAGAGAGAGAGAGAGAGAGAGAGAGAGAGAGAGAGAGAGAGAGAGAGAGAGAGGGAGGGAGGGAGGGAGAGAGAAATGTCTGGAGATCCAATCACAGATCTCCCATTCCATGTCAATTTTGGCCTTAAAGTTGCAATTCTGCTAACCAGGGATTAGCTTAATTTCCACTAACACCTTCAATAGGATTGAAGCCACCTAAGTGCATTCAGGGTACCAGCCAAGGCTTGTCACTTTCTGGTTGACTGTGTTTTTTATATTCTGTTGGAAGCCACCCAAAGTGGCCGGGGCAGCCTAGTCACATGGGCGGGATAGAAGTAGTAAATCATCGTCACCTGAAAATGCATGATTTGAAAACTGATTGTGTAGGAGCAAGAAATACAGAAAGAAGAAGGACACTCACACCTAGGGTTGCCAGACTCAATAGAGGACAGGACTTCTGTGCCTTTAATTGCCCTGCTCTCTTTTGAGTCTGGAAACCTTAAAGAGAAACCAGCAGACCCTTTGTTTAATTTCCAAGCAAAGGGTCTGCTGGTTTCTCTTTAAGGTTTCCAGACTCAAAAGAGAGCAGGGCAATTAAAGGCACAGAAGTCCTGTCCTCTATTGAGTCTGGCAACCCTACTCACACCCAATCTGGCTGGCTTGACACAAGTGCCGTTTCACATATGGCTATGTGTACTAGATGGATGAAAGCCATTTTCTTTTGTTGTAGCATAGATAGGAAAACTGAAGCAAACAGCATTAAACTTGTCAGAAGTGTGTTCATTCCACTACGCTCGGAGTCCATGTGTCAAACATTTAATTAATGCCAAAGTCCAAATTTGGACAAACCATTCCATCAACAAGTCTCCATCGTTTGGAGATAATCAATTTAGCCGCCACAATTAGGTATATACAGACAGTGACTGTTTTACACGTGTCCAATTGATGCGTGAGCATGCACACGCTCACTTTCATGGACCAGGAAGTGGCTGGAAAAGGGGGTGTAATGGGGAAGGGGCGTAACGAGGTTGGCTTATGCACGGGACTCCACTGATGCACATGGGGGCCAGGAATGCAACTTGGAGCTAGAATTTTACGTAACACTGTTACCGATCCAGAATCAAAAATAGAAAGAAGAGCAAGTTTAAGGTCAGATGAAAGTTTCCGATTAGTTATGCATTCAGTTTCTTGGAACACTTTCTGACAAAACAAAGCAGCTTTGGGACAGGACTACCACATAAGGAAGAATAAACCAGGGGCCCTTGCACCCTCTCCAGTATTTGTTATCTCCGGACGCTAACATCCTACAAAGTTGTGATGGATATAAATACCAGTCTGAGTAAGCTTAATCATATTTTCTTTTACCTTGGCTGAAACTGACTTGAGGGGGTCCAGATTGCTTGCCAGCCTTACGTATGGGTCCACCAACATCGACCCTCCTAACATGTTTTTTTCAGTCCATCATTAAAACCTGGTAGGGTTTGAGAAAGAACTTTGCAGAGCTTAGGAATAAGGCCTGGGTCTAATGTCTCTTGGTTATAAAAGAAGTTAAAGGGCAAGCAGTCTATTCCAAGAATGTTGTGTTTATGCATCTGACATAAAGCCCTTGCGGGGATTCTGTCCCGGCAGGTGACTGTCGATTAATTCTCTCCATTCCATACTGCCCTTTCTCATTCAGCTTGCTCCTGCCACCTCATGGGCTCAGTGAACACGACTTTCAACCAGAGCTGGAAATGCCACCCAAAGACAGGATTCTGCTTCTGCAAACCAGGCGTTGCAGGCCCCAAATGCGACCGGTGCCTCTTGGGCTATTGGGGATTTGGAGAGAATGGCTGCCAGCCTTGTGACTGTGCCAGAGACTGTGACAAGCACACTGGAGAATGCCTCAGCAAGTAAGCAAACTCCTTATCACGAACTGATAATGTTCAGAATCCCTAGGCTGGTTCAGTCCTTGATTGGGATTAGGATATTGTTGCCTAATTGAAGGATGCAGAAAATATCAGTGCATCTTTCTGCACAGAAATCACTAACGATTGGTTCTTAGAAATGTCCCTTGCTTAACTTTGCTTATCAAAACTTTGGTGCTAGCATTGCCTCTCTGTCATTGAGTAGTAAGTGAATGAAGCAGAGGTTACCTTATGATTCAATACCATATCCTATGATCTAAGTGCCATTTCCATTTGTTCTGTTGTCCTCTTCTTCCCAGTTACGACAATCAGGCTTTTTTCAACATTCCCATTGGTGGAAGAATCCCTGACCTTATTCAAACACCAGCCAATGAAACTGAAGATGAGTGGCAGTGGAATGACCATGAGCAAGGGTTTTCGGCACTAAGACATCCAGGTATGGATTTATATCGTTGCACGAAATGGACAGGTGCCAGTTACTACTTTTACAATTCATTGGAGCGTTATAGATTTACAGAGTAGCTGTAGAAATACCCGTGGCTTTATTTAGAAAATGCTAGCTAAGGCTAGAAATAAAGGTAAAGGTAAAGGGACCCCTGACCATTAGGTCCAGTCGTGACCGACTCTGGGGTTGCGCGCTCATCTCGCATTATTGGCCGAGGGAGCCGGCGTATAGCTTCCAGGTCATGTGGCCAGCATGACAAAGCCGCTTCTGGCAAACCAGAGCAGCACATGGAAACGCCGTTTACCTTCCCGTTGTAGCGGTTCCTATTTATCTACTTGCATTTTGACGTGCTTTCGAACTGCTAGGTTGGCAGGAGCTGGGACCAAGCAACAGGAGCTCACCCCATCACAGGGATTCGAACCGCCGACCTTCTGATCAGCAAGCCCTAGGCTCAGTGGTTTAACCACTGCGCCACCTGGGTCCCTAAGGCTAGAAATAGAAATGGACAAATCTGTTAATTTCAGTGTCTCGTTTTTCCAGTTTTGAGTTCAGTTCTCCACATTTCTGCATCAATTTGCACTTATAAATAAGAAAAGCCCATCCTCATTTTTGTGTGCATTCATCCTAATATATACATTTCTGCTAATTTTTTCCTAACGCAATGTATTTTTTAGTGTTGTTTTCAGCAATATATGCATTTTGATGCACGCTTTCCCCAAACAGACACATATTTATACACATTATTTGGTTGGAGAACTGCAGCACAGAATTCATGGAAGTGCAACTTTAGCTGTGATTTCACATATTATTTTGGAAAAAGCAAATTAGGTAGCGTTTTAATGCAATCCAAACCAAACCTCCGCACCCCTTGGTAGAAAGTCTGCTAACTTTCATGGCAACATATTATGTGCTGCAGGCACCAAATTTGCCTTCTGACATAGAACCTTATAAAACTGAAGAACTCCTAAAATAAGTTCCAGCCTTACAGAACCTTATAATTGTGTTTGTCGTAAGTAATTGTCTGTAGTGACTGAAGGGTACTTGAGTCTGATCTCTGACTTGCTTTTTATTTAGCATATATATATTATAAGTGTGATAATTTCCATGCAGAGTGTTTTGCTTCCTACTTAGAAAGCTTGGCTAGATAGGGCGGTGTTTCACTTTTGCCATTTAAGCATCCTATTTGCAAATAAATGATTTCTCTTTAAAACCTATTTTAATAAGACATACTCACCTTCTTGGGCAAGGTTCTTGGGCCAGATCTAGGCGTTCTTGGAGGAAACTAATTTTCTGGATTCATTTCAATCAGGGTTTAGGCCTGGGTTTGGCACAGGCCCTATGTGATGGAGCTCTGTCATGGCCTTTTAAACTGTGTGTTTAGTATGTATTTTTGTGCTTTTACATTGTAAACTGCCCTGTGAACCTTACTTAAAGGGGAGTATAGAAATTTCATAAATAGTTAATAAAAGAATAAACAATAGCAACAAAACATTCCAATATTTGAAAGTGTATGTGCATGTGTACATGAAAATAACTTGATTTCTCTCTTTGCCGAACTCACCCGACCCCACTTTCTTAATGTGACCCTCCCTCCTTCAACACTGGCCTGCGATTCCCTGGCTAGAAAAGTGTGTCTGCAAAGAAAGGATACTAGGAAGCGTCACCAATTTCTGCCAGATGAAATATGCTTATGGTAAGTGAGTAAAAAACCTTCTCCCATTTAAATAGTGGGAAACAAATGATGCAACAGAACCTCTTTCCTGCTGCTCTTCATCTTTCAAAACTCCAAAGTCTGTATCAGAGAAGCCTAACTTCTGCACAAAGGAAACTCGGATACTTAATGCTCCCATAAAAATAATGTAATGTAAGATGATGTGCATCTTACATTCATTTTACTTACACAATTGCATAAATAAATGGAGAGCGGCAGAGTGCCAACTTGAATAAAATATTGGAGTGCATAATCAATCACAAGACACACACACACCATTTGAATGGCAATGCCCATCATTTTTTGGGGGGCAGCCCCCTCAAATATTTTAGGGGGGGCAAAGGGACCTCAGTCCCTAGGAGTTGGCTCATGGAAAGCGGAGTAAACTCATTTTCTATTTATTTTCCTCCCACCCAGCCAAAGCTGCGTTCAGAGGCTTACCTGGCTTTGTGAAGGTGGTGCAGGGGTTCTGGGATAGTGCCAGACCCTCTGTGCCTACTTCCCAGAGCTGGAAAGGAGGTGGGAGGGCTCTAGGACCCTGCCACAGCCCTTCTCCCCCCATTCCTGGCTTCATGCATCATTGTGATATGCTTGGACCCCCGGAATGAAACCCTCGCATAAGATGTGTGCTGCCTGTATGAAATTGAAATCCTATAACTTTATTTGTCTAGATATTATGTTATGTGTTGGCATTTGTGTTTTATGTTGTAGACCGCCCTGTGATCATTTGATACAGGGTGGTATATACTGTACATTATATTCCTGCGTATAAGACTACTTTTTAATCCAGGAAAATCTTCTCAAAAGTCAGGGGTTGTTTTATATGCCGGGTTGTATTTCTTATACGACGAGTATATCCCAAACTCTATATTTTAACTGGAAAAGTTGGGTGTCGTCTTATACGCCCAGTCGTCTTATACACCGGAATATAGATATAATCAGCAAGATATGTAGTTTCTCCCTAAGACAAACTATCCAAATTCCATGACAGATCTCCAAAGGCAGTCTGCTAATGTGTTCTTGTATTAATTAAGATGTGCTATAGCAGGGGTCAGCAAACTTTTTTAGCAGGGGGCCAGTCCAATGCCCCTCAGACCTTATGGGGGGCCGGACTATATTTTGAAAAAAATATGAATGAATTCCAATGCCTCACAAATAACCCAGAGATGCATTTTAAATAAAAGGACACATGCTACTCATATAAAAAACATGCTGATTCCCGGACCATCCGCAGGCTGGATTTAGAAGGTAATCGGCCCGCATCTGGCCCCCGGGCCTTAGTTTGGGGACCCCTGTGCTATAGCCACATTTTCAGGTTCTGCCAACGGACACAGCAAAATAAATTGCCCAGTGTGTATAATTCATTGTGTTTCTTTTCGTGTTCTTTGGCAGTAATAAAAGCAAAGATCCTCTCCGCTCATGACAAAGGAACCCATGCAGAAGTCATTGTAAAGGTCAAGAAGGTTCTGAAATCGGGAAGAGTGAAAATCACAAGGAATAACAGAAGCATCTATCCTGAGTCTTGGACCAACAGAGGGTGCACATGCCCAATTCTTAATCCTGGTAAATACTCTGTATTTATCCCTGGCATGTCCGTGTAGGACAGGAATTGTCTCCAGCCGGAAACCCTGGAGAGCTGCTGCTAGCCATTGTTGGAAGTTATGAGTTAGATGGAGCAATGGTCTGAGGCATTATAAGGCAGCAATCACAGTTCCTCAATGTCCTTTCCTTTTCCCCAGAAAATGGGCATGGCAGTGCCAACCCACCCTCAGTGCTTCATGCCCCAAAAGCACTTTACCAGGCGTCTTTTACCCATAGAGGCTAGTGGTGCGGGGCACCAGAGCGCCAAGTTCTGGAGGGCGCCAGGGAAGAGGCGAAGGCTGGACGCGGCGCCTCCTGGCATCAGCTCGAAGCTCTCGCCCACCTCCACCATGCTGCGCCGAAGTAGCACCACGCCTGGGGCCTCCATCTGCCATGGCCACCATGGCACGAAGTGGCCAGCTGAGCTGGGAGGCACTGCGGCCAGCCTCTGCCTCTTCCCCGCTAGAGGAGCTGCCCTCCAGCCGCTATCTGCCTCCTCCAGCCCTGCCAGCAGCGCTGTCCTCCCGGAAAAAGGACAACTCTGGGAAATGGGGGGGGGCGCCGGAGGGAGCGTTGCACCATGACGCCAGATATGCTTAAGACGGCCCTCAAAGCATTCCTGACAGATGGCTGTCAAGCCTCCTCTTAAAGACCTCCAAAGAAGGAGACTCCACCACACTCATTGGCAGCAAATTCCACTGCCAAACAGCTCTTACTGTCAGGAAGTTCTTCCTAATGTTTAGGTGGAATCTTCTTTCTTGTAGCTTGAATCCATTGCTCCGTGTCCGCTTCTCTGGAGCAGCAGGAAACAATCTCTCTCCCTCCTCCATATGACATCCTTTCATATATTTGAACATGGCTATCATATCACCCCTTAACCTTCCCTTCTCCAGGCTAAACATACCCAGCTCCCTAAGCCGTTCCTCATAAGCAGGGCCGGCTCTAGGGGTAGGCTGTGTGGCGCGGGACGCCGGGCCGGTAGGGGGGCGCCGCGTGGCAAAGTCATGTGGAAGCCATGCTGCGCGCTGCACCCACCCACCAGGGCGGGGGCGCCGGAGCGATATCCGCACCACGGCGCCAGGGCGCCCAACATGCTTGAGACGGCCCTGCTCATAAGGCATTGTTTCCAGGCCTTTGACCATTTTGGTTGCCCTCCTTTTCCATGCTAGGTCAGTGTGAGATAATGGTAAAAAGAAGGGACCATATCAAGACAATGTATTATTTGCTTCAGGTGGTTGGTTCTGTGACATAATCACCATTGAAGACCTCCAATTTGCATTGAAGGGAAAGCTCCCATTGGAATAAGTGGGAGCTTTTTTCCTCTATGCAAATAACCGGTGTGGGGACTGCCGTGGGGGCAAAGAAGTAAAGCTCTCCTATGCCACATGCCAGGGTTCTGCTCTAGATCAGGCGTGGTCCTACGCCTGTAATTTACTTTTTAGAAGCCAGTCACCGAATTACTAAATACATGGTGGGCGCCTCATTTGTTTTGGCCCTTGGTGCCAGACTCTCTTGCATTATTCCTCCCAGTTTCATCACTATGCTTTGTAATTCGATGCACACTGCCACATAGGTCCTATTGTCCTTAAAACGAGAGCCTGGGAACATGCTTTGGATTCTTTATTCCATTTGAAGTCAAAGTAATTAGAGAAGGAACTAGTTTACTTCTGGGCTTGCATCAGATTAGGATGAGCAAATACGTACTTCTGAAGGTCGCAGCAGTCTTGCCCCCACCCCTTGATAAATTCTATTGTGCTTTTTTATTGTGACTAAATTAAACACACATCCACATTGACTGAAAGGAAGTGTTTTGTCTAAAATGTAGGGTTTATAACCTAATCAGTCACCATGATTAACATGAGAAGACTTTCCCAGCAAATGCCTAGAATACCCACCACTGTTTCGATTTCCCATTTGGTTTCTGCCCCACAAACTGAGGCTGGAGACAAACAATAGCTTTCTTGAAAGAACTGACAGCAATTTGAAAGAGGGCTTGCTGCTTAGGGTGTATAAATGCACCGTGTTTTCATTTATAGCAAGGAGGAAGTTTCAGGGTTTTGTACCATTTAAAAACCTGCGGACCAGTTAGATCTGAGTTGACCTGGGGCAAAAGGAATGAAGGGAAGCCTCTTTAAAATGGTTGGTTTCCAGCCTAACAGTAGAGTAGTCAACTTTCATATCCTGCCAATGTATTTATTTTATTTATTAAATTTATCCACCACCCTTCATCAAAGGACCACAGGATGGTTTACAAAAGCTCTTCCTTCATAACACCTTTGGGGTAGACAGTGATCATATTCCTCTCCCTCCCATTAAAATCTCCACTTAGGAGAAATCCAAACTTAAATGATGATGCAGAAATGTGGAGAATAAACGCAAGGTTGGAAAAACCGAGAAAGTGAGAGAAACTGAAATTGACCTGTTTCTCCACCCCTACTTCCAGACAACCAGTTTATTGAGCTTTCGTCCTGATCTGTTTGCACAAATTCTGCAGGAGGTCAGATGTCACCTGCTATTCATTGAGCCTGCATTCTGATTTGTTTGCAGGGAAGTGAGATGATGCTGTGTCCAGCAAATGTTACCCCACACTTTATAATGCATTTTTGTAACACTTTCCTTATTGCAAAAAAACCCCACGTTTTAGAAGAAGTGGGTCTGCTGCAGAAAATCTCCAAATCAAATTTAATTGTGCAACCTGAATTTGCCAATATGTGATTAAACCCCACCTGAAAATAATAACAGTCTGGAAGCGCCTAGTCAGGGGTGCCAACTTGAATGAAATATTGCGGGGGGGGGAGGGAGGGAAGCCCTGCCCTGCATCACATGACACAGTGCACGCATACCATTTGGATGGCAATGCCCATCAACTTTGTGGAGGTCTGACCTCCTCAAATATTTTATTGCAGTGGCCAAAGTCCCCACGGCCCCTAGGAGTTGGTTCCTATGCCGCTTGTGATGCTATGATGATGATGATGATAATAATAATAATAATAATAATAATAATAATAATAATAATAATAATATATTATTTGTACCTCGCCCATCTGGCTGGGTTTCCGCAGCCACTCTGGCCGGCTTCCAACAAAATATTAAAATACAATAATTAATCAAATATTAAAAGCTTCCCTAAACAGGTCTGCCTTCAGATGTCTTCTAAAAGTCCGATAGTTGTTTATTTCTTTGACATCTGCTGGGAGGGCATTCCACAGGGCGGGTGCCACTACTGAGAATGCCCTCTGTCTGGTTCCCTATAACCTCACTTCTTGCAATGAGGGAACTGCCAGAAGGCCCTTGGCACTGGATCTCAGTGTCCGGGCAGAACGATGGGGGTGGAGACACTCCTTCAGGTATATACTGGGCCGAGGCCGTTTAGTGCTAAGTTGGAAACACTGTGGGAAGTTTAAAGGATGGCTAGATCCAACTGTCTGGGTCTCTTTGGTGTGCCAATTCGGGAGGGGGGGGATGTATTAACGAAGTCAAAGGGCAAACATTAGCCACGGGTCCTGCCCAAGGATGCCAGCTGCAAATACTGGCTCTGGGAGTCATACCAATCTCCACTCAAGTATTGTCCTACGGTAAACAGAGACTAGATCTAATGGGCTTAAATTTCAGGAAGGTAGATTTCAGTTGAACGTGAGGATAAATTTCTTGATGAGAAGAGCAGCTTGACTGTGGAACAAATTACCAAGGTGGATGGCCAGCTGCCATGGGTGCTTTAGTTGAGATTCCTGCATTGCAGGGGGGGGGGGTCGATGACCCTCTGAGCCCCTTCAAATTCTGCTGTTCTGATTCTATGAGTGGAGTTTTTGAAACAGCATCTGTTAGAGGTCCTCTAGTTCCTTATTTTGTGTGTGGAGCAAGGGACTGTCAAGACCCACATCCAGCCATAGAATTCTGTGACTGAGCAAGCAATTGAGCACAAGCCCCAATCCCCCACTGTCCATAGCTGCCAAGTTATCCCTTTTTTTAAGGGAAATTCCCTTATGCTGAATAGGCTTCCTCGTGAGAAAAGAGAAAACTTGGCAGCTATGGCACTGTCCTCAATGCCACACTGGCTCTGAGCCCCTGACATAGGGATCGGAGGCATGTGGGCTAGTTTAATGCAGAACAGAAACAATTTGCAAGTCCAGTTTCGACTATATTTGCATTCCCTTTCTTCCGGAATGTCCCTTCCTGTCCCTTTTTGTTTTGTTTTGAGCAAGGGGAAGGGCGTCTTTGGGAAAAGACAAGGAAATAATCCACACTCGCCCCTGCTAGTCCCGTCTGGCACTGCATTCATCAGGGGTTTCTGCTGTGCGCAGCAGTCTGGCTCCCTGCCCAACCATCTCTGTGCCATTGTACGGCATGTACTTCCCTAGCTGGTGACAGGAAGTCCATATCTAATCTCATGGCATTAGAGTATAATCATAAAAACTTCATTTATGGTGTGGTGCAAAGCAATTGCAGTGTGGGTTTATTTTTTAAGTAAAAATAATAATAACAACAATTGCCTATACAAAAAAAATCCTTCCAGTAGCACCTTAGAGACCAACTAAGTTTGTCATCGGTATGAGCTTCCGTGTGCATGCACACTTCTTCAGATATTTCTTCGATTTCTTCAGTTGCCTATGTCACCAACAGAGATATTTGTTGTTGTTTAGTCGTTTAGTCGTGTCTGACTCTTCGTGACCCCACGGACCATAGCACGCCAGGCACTCCTGTCTTGCACTGCCTCCCGCAGTTTGGTCAAACTCATGTTCGTAGCTTCGAGAACACTGTCCAGCCATCTTGTCCTCTGTCGTCCCCTTCTCCTACCGTAGTGCCCTCAATCTTTCCCAACATCAGGGTCTTTTCCAAGGATTCTTCTCTTCTCATGAGGTGGCCAAAGTATTGGAGCCTCAGCTTCACGATCTGTCCTTCCAGGGAGCACTCAGGGCTGATTTCCTTCAGAATGGATAGGTTTGATCTTCTTGCAGTCCATGGGACTCTCAAGAGTCTCCTCCAGCACCATAATTCAAAAGCATCAATTCTTCGGCGATCAGCCTTCTTTATGGTCCAGCTCTCACTTCCATACATCACTACTGGGAAAACCATAGCTTTAACTATACGAACCTTTGTCGGCAAGGTGATGTCTCTGCTTTTTAAGATGCTGTCTAGGTTTGTCATTGCTTTTCTCCCAAGAAGCAGGCGTCTTTTAATTTCGTGACTGCTGTCACCATCTGCAGTGATCAAGGAGCCCAAGAAAGTAAAATCTCTCACTGCCTCCATTTCTTCCCCTTCTATTTGCCAGGAGGTGATGGGACCAGTGGCCATGATCTTGGTTTTTTTGATGTTGAGCTTCAGACCATATTTTGCGCTCTCCTCTTTCACCCTCATTAAAAGGTTCTTTAATTCCTCTTCGCTTTCTGCCATCAAGGTTGTGTCATCTGCATATCTGAGGTTGTTGATATTTCTTCCGGCAATCTTAATTCCGGCTTGGGATTCATCTAGTCCAGCCTTTCGCATGATGAATTCTGCATATAAGTTAAATAAGCAGGGAGACAATATACAACCTTGTCGTACTCCTTTCCCAATTTTGAACCAATCAGTTGTTCCATATCCAGTTCTAACTGTAGCTTCTTGTCCCACATAGAGATTTCTCAGGAGACAGATGAGGTGATCAGACACTCCCATTTCTTTAAGAACTTGCCATAGTTTGCTGTGGTCGACACAGTCAAAGGCTTTTGCATAGTCAATGAAGCAGAAGTAGACGTTTTTCTGGAACTCTCTAGCTTTCTCCATAATCCAGCGCATGTTTGCTATTTGGTCTCTGGTTCCTCTGCCCTTTCGAAATCCAGCTTGCACTTCTGGGAGTTCTTGGTCCACATACTGCCTAAGCCTGCCTTGTAGAATTTTAAGCATAACCTTGCTAGCGTGTGAAATGAGCGCAATTGTGCGGTAGTTGGAGCATTCTTTGGCACTGCCCTTCTTTGGAATTGGGATGTAGACTGATCTTCTCCAATCCTCTGGCCATTGCTGAGTTTTCCAAACTTGCTGGCATATTGGGTGTAGCACCTTAACAGCATCATCTTTTAAAATTTTAAATAGTTCAGCTGGAATATCATCACTTCCACTGGCCTTGTTATTAGCAGTGCTTTCTAAGGCCCATTTGACTTCACTCTCCAAGATGTCTGGCTCAAGGTCAGCAACCACACTACCTGGGGTGTACGAGACCTCCATATCTTTCTGGTATAATTCCTCTGTGTATTCTTGCCACCTCTTCTTGATGTCTTCTGCTTCTGTTAGGTCCTTACCACTTTTGTCCTTGATTATGGTAATCTTTGTACGAAATGTTCCTTTCATATCTCCAATTTTCTTGAACAGATCTCTGGTTTTCCCCATTCTATTGTTTTCCTCTATTTCTTTGCATTGCTCATTTAAGAAGACCCTCTTGTCTCTCCTTGCTGTTTTTTGGAAATCTGCATTCAGTTTCCTGTATCTTTCCCTATCTCCCTTGCATTTTGCTTGCCTCCTCTCCTCCGCTATTTGTAAGGCCTCGTTGGATAGCCATTTTGCTTTCTTGCATTTCCTTTTCCTTGGGATGGTTTTCGTTGCTGCCTCCTGTATAATGTTACGAGCCTCCATCCATAGTTCTTCAGGCACTCTGTCCACCAAATCTAAATCCTTAAACCTGTTCCTCACTTCCACTGTGTATTCATAAGGGATTTGATTCAGATTGTATCTTACTGGTCCAGTGGTTTTTCCTACTTTCTTCAGTTTAAGCTGGAATTTTGCTATAAGAAGCTGATGATCTGAGTTACAGTCAGCTCCAGGTCTTGTTTTTGCTGACTGTATAGAGCTTCTCCATCTTTGGCTGCAGAGAATATAATCAATCTGATTTCGATGCTGCCCATTTGGTGATATCCATGTGTAGAGTCGTCTCTTGTGTTGTTGGAAGAGAGTGTTTGTGATGACCAGCTTGTTCTCTTGACAGAACTCTATTAGCCTTTGCCCTGCTTCATTTTGAACTCCAAGGCCAAACTTGCCAGTTGTTCCTTTTATCTCTTGATTCCCTACTTTAGCATTCCAATCCCCTGTAATGAGAAGAACATCCTTCTTTGGTGTCATTTCTAGAAGGTGTTGTAGGTCTTCATAGAATTGGTCAATTTCACTTTCTTCAGCACTGGTAGTTGGTGCATAAACTTGGATTACTGTGATGTTAAAAGGTCTGCCTTGGATTCGTATCGAGATCATTCTGTCATTTTTGAGATTGCATCCCATTACAGCTTTTGCCACTCTTTTGTTGACTATGAGGGCCACTCCATTTCTTCTACAGGATTCTTGCCCACAGTAGTAGATATGATAGTCACCCGAACTGAATTCGCCCATTCCCTTCCATTTTAGTTCACTGATGCCCAGGATGTCGATATTTATTCTTGTCATCTCATTTTTGACCACATCCAGCTTACCTCCACTCATGGTTCTTACATTCCAGGTTCCTATGCAATATTTTTCTTTACAGCATCGGACTTTCCTTTCGCTTCCAGGCATATCCGCAACTGAGCGTCCTTTCGGCTTTGGCCCAGCCGCTTCATCAGCTCTGAATCTACTTGTACTTGTCCTCCGCTCTTCCTCAGTAGCATGTTGGACGCCTTCCGACCTGAGGGGCTCATCTTCCAGCGTCATAACTTTTATATGCCTGTTGTCTTTGTCCATGGAGTTTTCTTGGCAGGGATACTGGAGTGGCTTGCCAGTTCCTTCTCCAGGTGGATCACGTTTAGTCAAAACTCTCCACTATGACCTGTCCATCTTGGGTGGCCCTGCATGGCATAGCTCATAGCTTCTCTGAGTTATTCAAGCCCCTTCGCCACGACAAGGCATTGATCCATGAAGGGGCAACAGAGATATAGCACCTTGAAAAAGAATCTGCCACCTTTCCCCTGCTCCCTAAATGTAAAGACTGATTGGGAAAGCCATCAGTTGGCATCGTTTTAACTGGGCAATATATGACTGCAAGCCAAACCATAAAAACATCCTTGGTTTACTTTGGGCAGCAAGTGGGGCAGCGGTGGCCCTTCAGGTGTTGGAGGAGTACAGTTCCCATCACTCCTAGCCAGCGGCCATGCTGGCTGAGGCTGACAGGAGCTGAAGTCCAACAACATGTGTGCGGCCATAGATTCCCCACAGCTCATTTAGCAGGAAATGGTAGTTCAGGAGCAAAGCCAGGAATCACTGCCGCCCTCCTAGAGAAGGCAGTCCTTTGGTCCATTTAGCTCAGGCATAGGCAAACTCCGGCCCTCCAGATGTTTGGGACTACAATTCCCATCATCCCTGACCACTGGTCCTGTTAGCTAGGGATGGTGGGAGTTGTAGTCCCAAACGTCTGGAGGGCCGGAGTTTGCCTATGCCTGATTTAGCTCAATATTGTTGACACTGGCTCTCCAGGGTTTCTGGCAGGGGGCATTAAATGTAAGAAACACAAACAGAATAATTGCATTTTAGCTTGAAATATAGGTAAAGTTAATTTCAGTGACAGCTCACGAAGCTGTGTTAATCATGCACAAGAGCCCTTACATTGGTAAGTGAATTAAGGCCTGTAGTGGGATTATGCCCTCAAGTCAATCTACCATGTAAATGCAGTGTGAAAACATCACGTAAGTTTTCCTCATATTATTTTTGGAAACTGTAAAGACTTGGGAGCTGTGGCGTCGTTTTCCTTAACATAATTAAGACTCTTTCTTATAACTAGTTACCTGTAATAAATTGCATTTCATGAAATGTTTTGGCCATTATGTTTACTAAGTTTTGCAGCTGGTGATGGGCTCGTCACTTTGATGAGGATAAATAAGATTGGTTCCCCAGTTCATTTGAAGAGGTCTCTGCTGTTGTAGGTTAAGGCTAGTGGAAGAAATGGGGGAGAATGGGTTATTATGGCTTTTCATGGCCAAATGAGGGTCACATACCCCATACTGAGTGATTATGGCATTAGCCAGCCCAGCCATCATGTCCAGGCCGTGTTGGCGGGGCATCTGTTATTACTATCAAAGATCCCTCTGCCTAGCTGACAATCAGGGAAATCTATTGCTTGCAGTAGGGATGCACTGACTACCCTTTTGCATTTAATGTGAGGTTACTGAGCAGCCTTCAAGGAGAAATTATCTCTGTGTTTGCATCATTTCTCAGAGCAGGCAAATGATCCTGTGTGCTTAGTACTCTTCGCAGCAGAGGGGGGTAATTTTGGTTGTGTGTTGTTTTTTTCATTAATGCAAAATCTGCTGGTGGATTTAGAGTTTACTCTCTTTCTAACACTTTGCTGTTCTTTTTCCAAACCAGGTGTAGACTACCTGATAGCAGGACAGGAAGACACACGGACTAACAAACTTCTCGTGAACATGAACAGCCTGGTGAAGCCCTGGAAAGCTCACTGGGGGAAACTAGTCGCAGACATGCTTCGAACTGGATGCAAATAGTACCTTCTTTCAAAGCAAAAGCCACAGACTTTACATATGTTAGTAATATTGCAGTGAAAGGCCTAAGTAGTTCTCTTGTTGTCTATCAGAACATTCCTAGCTAAGGGGAATTTAAAAACAGAATCTCTCTCCTCACCCCCGTCAAATTTTGTGTTTTAGGCAGGAATCTTGTGCCTTGAGTTCTTTCTCCCAAGAATCAAAGGACAACGACAAACAATCCCAGCCCACACAGACTTGGAAACCTCAACCCTTAACTTTGTTTGCCTAGGAATCACAACTTATAGCTTGCCCACATCGTTTATCTGGAACTAAGCCCCACCACCACAGTCAGTGTCAAGATTACAAAATGCATCGCACGTTGATGCTTTCAAGTTCCATCCTGATACTACTAACGCATAAACTTATAGCTGCTTCACTAAAGCATTTGTTTCGGGGTGGGTGGGTTGCTTTTTTGAAGCAGCCATAAAAGATGAGCAAACAACTTTGTCGAGCTTTGGAGCAACAACATGCTCAACAGTTGGCCTGTCACATGACTCCTGCTTTATTCGGCAATCTTTTCAGCTGACTAAGCAAGCTACAGTTAAAATAATATACGCAGCCTTTGGGGGTCCTTAAAGAGTGTGTACGTGCGCCCTCGGCATTTGCAATGGGATGGAAAGATTCTGTAGATTTATGTTGTCTGTGTCCGAACTTTGCCACCAGAGAAGCCATCAGGCAGAGCCTGTGAGATGGTAGAAGAGGCTAAACGCCTTCCCAGGACTTAGCCCCCCCGGGGGATTCTGGGAAGTGTGTGCACTGCATACGGGGGGCATGGCTGGGGTCTGATCCTGCAGGCAGGACTCTCAATGGACTTCACCTTCGTTCTTTCACAGAGCTTCCGGGGAAAGTGATTCGTGGGGGGAGTTGGATTAGAGATTACAAGGACTGATGAGTGGCGTGGGGAGAGTTGGATTAACATCATTTGCCTTCTCTAGGGCTCTGTTCTCTCAATACGTGCACCAAATCAACAATAGTTCTGGCTTTAACTTTGAACCCACCTGCTCCCATCAAAGGTCTTCTCCCACCGGCATCCATTGCACCACACAAATTTCAGGAGGATTGCTGCTAAGAAGGACTTGTGCAGCACCGATGATTCCTTTGTGAGGGAAGAATGCAGCACCGGCCCACAGTTTCTGCATACAAGTAGTGAAAGAAGTCCTGGAAGTTGACTTGGTTTAGCGTTGGTAGATTCACCAAACCACCACAGAAGAGGTTGCAGTACAGCTAGTGAGACATACTGATATGCATGCCACATTCAAGGAAACATCGGCTACCTCTGGGAACAGCCATGTGGTTATTCTGGCATGCTCTTTCCAAGATAATATTTGAGTCTCAAGTGCAGTCCTGCTAATATTTCATGTAAAAAACTGTCATAGCTGCCACCAACTTGCCTGCTTTCCTGTGGCATTTACGTTCCGTTTAAGAGTAGGGCTGCTGCTCCAGAGAAGCAGACACGGAGCAATGGATTCAAGCTACAAGATAGAAGATTCCACCTAAACATTAGGAAGAACTTCCCGACAGTAAGAGCTGTTCGAGAGTGGAAATTTGCTGCCAAGGAGTGTGGAGGAGTCTCCTTCTTTGGAGGTCTTTGAGCAGAGGCTTGACAGCCATATGTCAAGAATGCTTTGATGGTGTTTCCTGCTTGGCAGGGGGTTGGACCGGATGGCCCTTGTGGTCTCTTCCAACTCTATGATTCTATGATTCTAGGGCTTCTCAAAGAGCTCTCTTCTCTAATATGAAAGATGGTCAACTAGTGATGTTGGTATTCTCTATTTTCTGTTGGTTGGTTCAAAGAGAATGGCACCATGAAAATGCTTAAGTGTTGGCCTTTAAGAAACACAATACCTTGTCTTATTGATCTTGCCTTGTTTTACTGATTTAGCTGCGATTCCTGCATTACAGAGGATTGGACTACAACTCTACAATTCTGATTTTACGATTCCTGAAGAGTTGAGGCACTTGTGAGCAGGCACACAAGTAACTACATCTTGCATCGTCTGTAAGGCTGGCAGGTAGCATTCAGCGTTCTGGCTAGTCAAGGCACACAGAAATCTGCACAAAGATACAAAGGCTACCTTTGCTTGCCACACTGAACCATGGTTTAGCATGTGTGTGAGTCCCTCCTCTTCCTGGCAGATTGAAAGCTTCTGCTTCTGACTAACCACAGTTTACTGTGCCATCTGTTCCTGTGGCTAATCACAAATATGCTAAGTTTAAACAAGCCCGCTGCAGTAACTATGGTTTAAAGTTGCCTTCTTTGAAACTAACAAGAGCTCATGCCAGTCCAAATGAAATGGCAAACCATAGGCTAAGCAAAAGCTTTCAAACTACTCCTGGCTCATGAGATGAGGAGGGACACAGGCTTATCTCGCTGCAGCTCTGTCCTGCTTGCTCATGTCACTCTAAATCACAGGCTTGTGTAAAGTGCAGCTTTCACCAGACCTGCCACCCCTCGAATCAGGTAGCCAGTTACAGCTAACAGGACAGGTTTGTCCATTGGAAGAGGCTCAAGATGCTCACAAAAATATACTGTATACACAACCATCCAGATTTGCTGCAGTTGTTTTCTTCTGCAGCTTGAGAGCTCTGCACCACCACCACGGCTGACAATCCTATCGGCCTGTGAAGGACACACTAGTTGTGCTTTCTCCCCCATATCTACTTTTTAGTTTGCAAATCACTGCATGAACAAGTTTTTAACATCTTGCAAAACCTCTCAGGCCCATCAGTTCTCTATACAGCTAGCTTCTATTGCAATATGCCAAACCTTTTTGCCTGGGGTCAGTCTTGCAGAGAAATTGCTAAGTCCATACACAAAAACTGAGTGTACTTCATTGAGCTTGAAATGGTGTTGTCTACAGAAGCCACATCTGGAGCACGAAACTTGGGTCACACAGGGCAGTCCATTGAAAAGAAATTCCAAGGCAAGGAGACTAGTATTCCTTAGCATTTACAAAGATGTAATATTGACCAGACTGGCTTAACTGAAGGCTTCCATTTGAAGTCAGGCATCCATTAGGGACACATTTTCATCAATTGTAATGGGAGAATAGAAGATGCGTTGCTCAGATATTACTTGTCCTAAAGATTGTGAAGTTTGTTTTGAATGCCACTCAGCTGCAGGAGAAATGGAAATCTAACTTCACTTAAACACGTGGAAAGGTTATCTGTAGGTTATGGGAAACACTGTCCGATGTGAAAAAATGCTCGTACTTAACCACAGGCCAAGGCCTTCTTCATACAATTGTTCTTTTATTTAGGCTCCGGTATGCATTTCAGGTAATCTATGAGTAGAAGCCATTACTTCTAGTTGCTCACAGTTTTCATTAAAGTGCTAAAGTCAAACTGGATACAGTATTGTAAACTACATTTATATTATATTGTCTAAATGTAACACTGACTCCTTCATATTTTGTTATGACAAGAAGCATTCAGTGATGTAAAAAGGCTGGCTAAATATTGCTATAGCTCATCCATATAAAAGATGAATGTAGATCTGCTTTTGTACCTGCAGTTTTGTGGGTACCAAAAAAAGGTGCATGGGCAAATAATACAAAAGGCTCAAAATCCCTTGACTTACATGGAGTGACAAAAATGAGTTTATTAACTGGACAGGAGAAATGATGGCAGGAGGATTGGGGGAAGGTAAAGTTATGTTCTTAGAGCAGCCTTTCTCACACTTGGGTTCCCAGGTGTTTTTGAACTATAGCTCCCATCATCCCTAGCTAGCAGGACCAATGGTCAGGGATTATGGGAGCTGTAGTCCAACAACATCTGGGGACCCATAGTTGAGAAAGGCTGTTCTGGAACTCGGATAGCCAATGGGGGCCCCCTCCAGGTGCTCTTGAACTACAACTCCCATCCTTGACCATTGGCTTTGCCGCATGGGGCTGATGGGAGCTGGAGTCCAGCAACAGCTGGAGGCTGCCACCTTGGTGGTCCCTGTTTTAAGAGGCAAGAACCAGAGAGGAATGGGGGTCTTAATGGAATGCCCTAAACTGGGCAATTTCACAACAGGCCCATGCACCACATTTTTGGACTTCTATTCACTTTATAAAAGCAAACCTGCAATATGCATATTGTTTCACGTGCTTGTGAACTGGAATTATGTCGATTTCTGTTCTCGCAGCACAGAACGGGGAACAAAACACATAGACCGGACATGTTAGCTACTGCTCTGTTGGTTACACATGCCCCACCCAAATAAATACTACTGCTGCTTACTAAACGCTGAAAATGAAGTTCTGAAAGGTAAATACTGTACTTTAAAATTACTGAAGAATCCTGTTCCTTCTCACTCCTCCCTGCTCATGCTAGACAGGTTCTAAAATGGGGGACAATATTTTCATATGTAAATCTGTGGCTGCCTTGAGGCCTTACAGGAGCAGCAAGAGAGCCATTTCCTATGGTGGCCCTTGGGTCCTATGGTGTTCAAAGACTAGCAGGACTGTTGTGGGATGACCACACAAAGAAGCATCTCCCAGGCTCTTGCAAAAGGCACGATACTACCCAGATTCTGTAAACACTGTTACATATAATAAATCATTTTCAAAATGAGAAAGAAAGAAAGAAAGAAAGAAAGAAAGAAAGAAAGAAAGAAAGAAAGAAAGAAAGAAAGAAAGAAAGAAAGAAAGAAAAGTCATGAGAAAGGAGATGTGGAAATACAAAGGCTGGCAATTTGTTTGCCCTTAATACCCAGTCAGCTGAGTTTCCTTTTCAGAAATGACAGATTCAGGTAAACCCCACTCTTAACAAGTGCCCCATATTTTATCTGATCACTCGAGGCTCCATCTCTTTGGGCCAACGGCTTAGGCGCCAAGGTTTTATCACTTCTGCACTTTTGGCACCTGTTTTGTTGCCTACTCTGTATGCAGACTGAGAGGCCTTTTCATGCTCTTTTTTTCTCTTTAAAAAGAGTAGAATGCGCTTTCAAAATGCCTGCTATCCATCCCAGGAGTGAGCTGCTGACAGAGAGCTGGTACTTCCACTCCACTTCGTTAAATGAAAAGTGAATGATTTCTATCAGGCGGCACTTAAGAAAAGACCTGGAAAGAGGCAGCAACGAGAGCCACTTGCAACACATTTAACAGTCTGGTGTCTGCGCAGAGGATAATATGCTGCTAAAGTGACAATTGGTAACACTTGGAAGCTCATTAACACCATTGTAAACATACACCAACTTGGACAGCTTTGAAAGAGGTTTAGACAAATCCTTGGAAGACAAGGTTATCATTGGCTACTAGGCAGCTTAGCCATGTCCACTGGCAAGAGGCATTATGTGTCTGAATGCAAATTGCTGGAAATCGTCAATGCAGAGAGTGCTGTTGCACTCCTGTCCAGCTTTCAGGCCTTCCATAGGCATCTGGTTCGCCTCTGACGACAGGATGATGGTCTAGATGGGCCCTTGGCCCGATTCAGAAGATTCATCAAGTGTTCAGATATTATGTTCTTACTGTACCAGCAAGCACCAAGGTACAGCAATTCTATTAAAATCTTTTTGAGCTTTTAATTCGGCTTGATTTCAGCATACACTGTACAGTACTTGCTTGCTAAAGATATGCTTGGAGCGTAACCTTGCCTGCTAGGCACAAAAATCCATAAATCTAAGTAACACAGTGTAGTTCTGCTAGCGTGCATCTTCCAGGATACAGTAGCTTGGCTACAACAGCAACAGGAAAAGAATTGAGTAATCAATCGCCAGCATTAATAAAAGACATGAAGGCTTCAATGCAAGGTAGAAAGGTTTTGCCTTTAATGTACACTCTAGTCACAATTATCTAGTCAGAGGCTGTTACACCAGGTAACATTGTGGTTTTCTTGTCAAGGGCATCTATTTTAGCAACCTGTCTGGAGAAGTGACAGGCTTAAACAGAGAGGAATCCCACAAAAGCAGGGTTGATCAGGAACACTTAGAAACAGTAGTTAGCATTCTCCCCTATCAACTCAGTTAAATCAAGACCTGATCAACACGTTTTTTTAAAAAAATTATGCAAAAATCAATTCCCCTCCCTTTACACACACAATAATTTTCCATTACCAGAGATCAGTAGTGTATGCAAATTTCACATGCTATTAAAGCATATAAACTCTGCAAATGAAAACTTCATTCTCAACAAGTTTCTGAATCAATTTTAAGAGTTTTATGCCTCCCCCCCCCCCCCAAAAAAGCATTGGGAATATCTGAGACAATCACTGAAAATCAACCCTGATCTTTGCTAATGGATTCCCCCCAGATTGTGTGTTGGCTCCACCTCTCTACTAGTCTTGTTCAAGTCAACCTGCAAACTTAACATGACTGCAGAAGGAAATATCTATTAAAGCAGCGGCAGTGCCTGAGAATGGGTTGTTCCCCCTGCTATGCAGACCTCTTTGCAGCATTTATTATTGAGGCCATGAGGCCAAGGTGTCTTACTTCCTTGCAGCAAGTAATTTCACAGAATACAGTGCACTGAACAGAGGTGAAGTGTGTTCCTTGAAGGATCGGG
This sequence comes from Zootoca vivipara, assembly GCF_965207765.1. Taxonomy (NCBI): domain Eukaryota; kingdom Metazoa; phylum Chordata; class Lepidosauria; order Squamata; family Lacertidae; genus Zootoca; species Zootoca vivipara. Next base: position 84,898,141 of record NC_142584.1, read on the forward strand.
AAAAGGGGCAGAGAGGGAGGCAAGGGAAGGGAAAGAAGATGCTTTGCATAAGTTAGGTGTGTCTTTGAAGTTGGAAAGGAGACCAGAGCCTCCAGGGAGCTTCATTAGCTGGATCCCTTCTCTTCCTCTTTGGCTACAGAAGCAGCAGCAGCTTCTAGAGCTTTGCCCTGCTTTTCTTCATCATCTTCATCATCATCATCTTCTTGCGGGTACAGTTCTGGGTACTTCTGCATGCACTCCTGCATTGCACGAAACTGGTCCACACAATCGGATCCTTTTATTTCTTCCTTGCTATAATGGAAACAGGAAAAGGCGGACTTGAATTGTTCCCCGCAAGGACCACTCGCCATTCCGCCAAGGCAAGGGCAATTCCAGTTGATATCTCCATTAGGCAATATCAAACCTAGGAAGGAAAAAAATAAATCAGTAAGCTAAAGGCAGATAATGGAGATGTGACTGAACTTGTGTGCTGCAGATTCAATATGATGAACAAGGGAAACTATTTCACACTGAGCCCATACAGTCAGTTTCAATTCCCCCCAAACCAATACGATCAATTGTCTGCTTACAATCAACCCTATCGCTGACAAGATGCTGCTTCTACTACTGCTATTGACACTAGCAGCAAACATAAAAGATGCCAATGATAATCACAGAAAAACCCTTCATTTGCTTTCATGTTTTTGCTCCTAAATGAGTAGACAAGTCTGGGACTGAAAACATGAAGCAGCTGAGGGGTGGCTTTTGTGCAGAACAGGAGAACTGTATTTTTGCTTTATGAATGAGAAAACACAAGATTCCAAATCTGCAAATCTGAGCAGCCTCCATAAGCAAGTGATCACATGGCAGTCACGAAATTATCCAGATGCAACTCACCAAGCCCTGCTGCTATGTATCCAATGGGAATACTAACGGGGCTGAACACTTGATGCAAAATTATAGGACTTATTAGCCTGAACCCTTGGAACGAGAGTGATTTTTCAGCCCCTGTAGTCCTAGTTCCACTTACCTAGGTCTTACATCTAAGTAGAGATGCATAAGATAATCCAAGTAAATTTGAAACTGTGTTAAAATAATAATAACAATTTATTATTTATACCCCGCTCATCTGGCTGGGTTTCCCCAGCCACTCTGGGCGGCTTCCAACATGAATATAAAAACACAATAATTTATTAAACATTAAAAGCTTCCCTAAACAGGGCTGCCTTCAGATGTCCTCTAAAAGTCTGGTAGTTGTTTTTCTCTTTGACATCTGGTGGGAGGGCGTTCCATAGGGCGGGTGCCACTACCGAGAAGGCCCTCTGCCTGGTTCCCTGTAACTTGGCTTCTCGCAGTGAGGGAACCGCCAGAAGGCGCTCGGCACTGGACCGCAGTGTCCGGGGCAGAACGATGGAGGTGGAGACATTAACATTGTTAAAACCACTCATAAAATTTAAGTTGGATAGGATAACTGAGTCCAAAGGACAAGAGTGCAACCTAAATCACATTCAAGCTATTGTAAACCATTCCCACATTAAGTACTTCACTTGGTTGTGCAAATCTGCTTCCTGAGCAGTCATGGATACACAGTTCAAACTTAATGCCATGTGTGGCTGCAAACAGGAAATAAAAAAATGTTTACTTCCATTTTCAATTAAGCATGATTTATTATTCTTTCCAAACCCAGAACTGTGGTTAACCTTAACTACAGTTTAGGGAAACAGGCCAAAATACAATTTATTCTGGGTTCAGACATAATGAGTAATCACAGTCCAGTGAAAAATAAGTGAAAGCTTCTGATTTCCTTGTAGATCCACTGGAGGAGGGAAGAGAGGAAGCTCAAGAACCTGAATTTAGGAATATTCTCTGACCACAGCTGAATGCACCCAGTATCTCTCTGTATTTTCAGAATACAAAAAGCCTTGCAAATAGTCACTACAGTGGTACCTCGGTTTATGAACACAATTGGTTCCGGAAGTCTGTTCATAAACTGAAGCGTTCATAAACTGAAGCGAACTTTCCCATTAAAAGTAATGGAAAGTGAATTAATCCGTTCCAGATGGGTCCGCGGCGTTCATAAACCGAAAATTCATAAATCGAGGTGTTCATAAACCGAGGTTCCACTGTAATTGCTTTGTGGCACATGTGGCCCTCGAGATGCTCCCATAATCCCTAGCTCCCATATTCCTTAGCTCTCATAATCCTTAGCTCCTGGCAACGCTGACTAGCACTGATGGGAGTTCAGAGTCCCACAAAATCCTGAAGTGCTACAGGTCGATTTTTTCCCCTTCTTTCAGGCTGTAGATATACCCCAAATGAAAACAGGCAGGTGCAGGCAGGCTAATAATGATTTGTAGGCTAGTAACTTTTGCTACAGAATGAAGTTTGTGCAGGAATGGTTTTTTAGGTGGGGTTTTCTAAACAGCACGCAGGAACCCAAGTTCTGCAAATTATACAAGCCACCCTGAATGCAGATGAGAGAAGATGACAGGAAGATCCCATATTGGCATCAGGTAGCACAGAAGAACGGGAGCTTGCAACTGTTGTACTGCAGCCTCTTGGCTAGGAAGAAGATTCTGTGGAACACTTTCTATGTTCACGGAACTAGGAAAAAAATCTGCCAAGGAAACAACAAAACAACCCTTCACAGATGCCGAGGAAAGTGTTCAGTGGCCTAGGGCCACTTCTCTTCCATGATGGCTGTGTGAATACCTCTTTTATGCCTCTTGAACTAGAACTCAAAACTGATGCATTATATGACCTCTGGCTAAGACTTTCTGCAGTCTATGATTAAAGACAACTTCGCTTTTCCAGCACAGGGAAGACAGTCAAGTACAAAACATCTAATGTGCACATGAACCATAGTTTCCTTTGCTTGGCACTCATGCTGAAACATTCTCAAAAGAGAACTATAACCATTAAAAATTGTTTATTGAAGAAACAGAAGCAGTTTGGAGCTGCTTCTAAAATTATTGAGACAACATAGGCTGCAACCCTAACCATATACTCAGAACAAAAAATAAAAAAATTCCTTCCAGTAGATATACTCAGAATATCTGAGTAAGTCCTATTGAATTCAACTGAGTTTACTCCCAGGTAAGTGCTGTTAGGATCGCAGCCATAATCAGATTAGTCAGTAAAACCAAACAAATTCTGCTATAACCACCCCAATTATATTTTAGAAGTTATTGCAATGGAAAGCTGGAAAGCTGGAAAGCTATACTGTCAAATCCCAGCACAATACAAAGAGCCAGAGATTATTCTCAGAAAATAATTCCCTATGCTACTTTGGGTGTGGGTGGGGTCTTTTACACTGGAACACACAACACCACAATATTTCTCACTAAATTAAAATGAAACCAAAATGCTAAAGGTTGTGTTGAAGCTGAAAAGAGTTTTAAATGTCATTCAAATGTCAAATCAAAAATACAGTATAAGCACTGTCGCACTAAGGCCTTGTGGTGCATTGTGGTAATTTTTCATATAACAACAACAACCTGGAAGAAATAAGTTCAAACTACTAGGAGTTTATTCTGTGCAAATCCCACTGAAACAAATGGGAGACTGCACTAGTGCCTTACGGGGGTGGTACCCCCAGTTAGCTGGCTCTTAACAGACTGAAGGGTCAATTTAACTCATTTGTTTTGCACTGCTATAAATCCAATTGGCTTCACTTTGGAAGTGGGTTTGCTTTTAAACAAGATTGCATTGATTCCCCCCTCAACAAAACTGCTTTTCACCAAGACAAAAAAGAAGGGCGGGGAGGAAAATCTTAATCAGTCATCTTTTTGTATTCCTGGCCAGTAGGAAATTCAACTCTAAACCTTTAGAAGCTGCCGCAGGAGTCTCAGAATGGGGGGTGCCAACAGCCTGCAAAGCCTTTTTCCCCCAGTCTGTAGACACTATGCTGGTTCTTGGCCAACAATACATCCTGCCTGAAATGATGAAGGCTGGGTGGGAGAGGGCGAGAGACACTCAAATTCTGCTGCTGCACGTCTTTCTGCAATAAGATGCAGGTGGTGGCTGAAGCCTAGGAGTTTGGGACCACGGAAAGGGAAATCTATTTCTTTTTATCTGAAGATTACACGGTTAACCTTAATCACAGCAAGCCTTCAAATTACGTATTGGAGGACACCCCCCAAAAAAAGAGAAAACCATGCAAGTTTTTTTTTTAGTATTATGTTGCGAAATGCATTAGAGTAAGGTCTATGAACAGCTGCTTCTAATTCAATAATTGCAAGTTATGTTTCATTAACCTCTTATTGCATTTCATTCACAATTCCCACAGGTCCTGTTTTAATGTACATACTTATCCTTGTTTTATATATTTCTGATGTACGCTGCTTGTTTTTGTTCAGTGCACTGCTTATTTAGCAGGCAACACTGAAGAGCGTATCACTTTGGCCAAAAGTTTTTAGAACTCCCTCCTTTGGAATGAATAAGCTTATGTCCAGACTATTGTGGGGAAAAGGTAAAAAACACCCACCCAAACCTGCGCTCCCCTGCTAGAACCTCCAAACAAGTTCAAGATTTAGCATTGCTTTTATTGATTTAGGCCAGATGTGCTAAATAAAGTTGACAGTTCATATGAGACCACATGGGCTTAGACCCCTTGAGGTGTCCTAAATGCCATTACTTTACAAGTAACAGAAACTTCTCTATGGTGGAAGTACTGCTGTTAGTAAAGCAATGAGGCTATTCTACCCCGCACCAGACTTTCTGGCTCTCACCCCAAACTCTCTCTAAATTAGGAGCTTATTATATATAAAATTAGTATAGGAGATGCCTGAAAATGCTGGCCAGCCCCATGAAAAATAATCTTTGCTGAAGTTATTCAGTAATGTAACTTTGACACTTTTACTTTATACACTGGTTTTAGCTGTTTGGGGGGGGGGGTAAAGTATTTTTATTACTTGTTTTACATTGTTTGTTGGTTTTGCTGAAGCCCCAAGATAGTTAAAACAGGGCATAAGCTTAGAAAAATAAGCTATTTTTACTATGGAGAAGTGAGGAAAATGCCAGGCTTTTCACTGCCAGCCACACAGTGAACACACATTTAAAAACAAATCCACACCAGGAAAGTGAGAGATAGGGTTCTGATAGGATCATATACAGGTGACAGCCAACACAGTACAGTGCAAGCATAGCTGTCTCTGTGTGTAACTGCTGCCCCCTAGAGATTCCTGACTACATTTTTTTAAAATAAAGAAAACCCAAGTTTAAACACATGGAAACATGGAAGAGCACACATTAAATACCCCGGATTATTACAAGCTCCTGAGCAAATCTCTCTGCTAACAGGAACCAGCAATTTGTGTTGAAACACTTATCACAATGTTATTTCAATACCAGTATACAGCCCTATTGAACATTATGCTTTCCCCTCTCTACTACTGACCATGGTCTTCATAAGGATCATTGGGGTCATCTGCTACCAATTCAGCATTGCTTGGTGTCTCATGGTCCTCTTTGGTCACAAATATAATTTTGTCCTTTCCTGAAAATTAAAAGAGAGAGAGAGAGACAAAGAGCATTAGGCCCAGATAGAACAGTCTGTCCAGAGCAGTTGTCCAACAGAAGCCTTTGAACAATTCCATATAAAGATGCATTCCTAGTAGAAGCTAACGATTCTCTTCCAATTGGCCCTGGAGAGGCTTCAATCAAAGTTGTGTGCATGAGTCTGGCCATTAAACTTGGTTAAAGCGAACTGGAGGGTTTTCAGAAATTAAGGATAAACATTGGGCTGGATCCAGAGAGGCCTTTGGCTCTTCTGGTTCATCCCATTGTATTTCCCTAACTTTTGATGAAGACTTGCACATAAAATCTGAGAGAAGGCTGTGTTAATTCTAAAAGACCGATTACTGTCCACAAAACACTTTTTAAAAAATGGTACGGAGGGGTCAGAGATCAATTAATCTCATTAGTCAACAAAGACGGGGCAAATAGTAATGAGCTTATGATGGCAGCAGGGTAATTTAACTTCCATTGTGAATCAATTTGCTTTGATTTTATAGTGTGGAGTTGGAGCAAGCCAAATATGGTCACATGAAATAGCTTATCCTGGGATGACCCTGCAATGGAGATTTCCCCTGGACACATCCCCCCTGTCAGCCCCCAGAACACTGAAATCATGCATCAGCACTTCCAATGAAAGGCTTCCCTGAAGTGCTGCCTAACCCAAAGTAACTCACACAGGCCAGAGACAAGTGAAGCATTACATCATCTTGTAACAACATTCACCCCAGTCATTTCATAGAATTGATTAGCTTCATTCAGATCTATTTTTTTTAAAGGCAATTCTTCAGAAAGATTACTGCAAAACTTCTCTCATTGTCAATTACAGACTTAACGTGGATTTCAAAAATTTATCTACATGATATTTTGCTTTTGTTCTTAATCCAAAATACTAATACAGTTGTACCTTGGAATTCGAACGTAATCCATTCCGGAGGTCTGTTCCGACTTCCAAAACGTTTGAAAACCCAAACACAGCTTCTGATTGGCTGCAGTCCAGTTCTAAACCAGTGAGAACATCTACACATCTACCGAGGGCCACATCCCAAGACTGTAGGGCTGGTGTACCAAGAATGGGAGATTTGAACTTTCCTCCAGCCACCAACTCACAGCAGTAGTCTCACAGCATTAGACAAAGCAGACCCCCCACAAATATAATTAGAAGTATTGATTTAAGACTTTAAGTGACTCTAGCTTAATCGTAAATTACAACTCATTGCTTTCGCTTAAAAATTACTACCACTTTATTACTACCATAGTACGTACCTAATATTTACCTAGCTCCTTATTAGATTCAACAGTACCCTATTAAATTGCAGACGCTGCAGTTTACAGTTCTGAAAGTTATGTAATGATAAATATGACACCATATTTATCATTACATAACTGGACAGCAATTGCTAGACATTGTCATAACTTCATTCACTCTTTTCTGTGGGGGGAAGGAAGGGAAAACTGAGAAATAGAGTGGGGGAAAGACTGAGGAAGCCTCATTTTGTTAACTGTCAGTAAAAGGAACAGCGTTCTACTTTGAACTTCCAAAACTATACACTACTATATAAAATAGCTATGGCCTAACACCAAAGTTCCTTGCTCACAAATAATTATAAGCTTGTGTTTGTACCTATGTTGTGCTTGTCTACTAATAATCTACTAAATAGTAATAATAATAATGGCCACAGGTTCCCCATCCCTGCAGGACAGAGATGCTGCCAAGTCAGAGCAGACAGTGCTGGGCTTTGGTGAACTAACAATAAAGGCAGCAACGTTATGTTCAAAACAGAGTTCAGTCCCTGAGATGTCTTGTGACCAGGAAACTTTGCAACCTACCCAAAAACCCTTGGAAAATAAGGTGTCCTGATAAACCACGTTTCCAACACCTGACTCAGTTGCGGCTACATTTAATAGGTGTACCTGAACGAGCGCTTTCGGCCCCATCATTCAGCCTGGATGCTTAGGTCCAGCGCTGAGGGCCTTCTGGTGGGAAGTGAGGTTAGGGAACCAGGCAGAGGGCCTCCTCGGTAGTGGCGCCCGCCCTGTGGAACTCCCTTCCATCCACCTGACTTTTAGAAGACACCTGAAGGCAGCCCTGTATTTGGAAGTTTTAAAATGTCTGATGTTTTACTATGTTTTTATATGTGCTGCAAGCCATGTAGAGTGGCTGGGGAAGGCTGCCAGAAAGGCAGCGTATAAATAATATTATTATTATTTTTAATAATAATAATAATTACCATCACCAGACGAGTTGAGCCCTCTGAAAAGACCTGCCCACCCGCACCCTCCGCGGCTGAAATGTGGCCCGGGAAGAGCAAGCTTCAAATCCCTCATCAGCCACATGGCTTCCCACCCGTGACCTTGGGGACGGTCAATCTCTCTCAGTCCAGCTCGCAGGGCTGTTCCGAGGGTAAAAAAAAAAACAACGGAGAAGGGGAAGAAGGCGGCGGCCAAAGCGTGCTCCTTCCCAAGCGCCTCGGGAGAAGGAGCCGGGGATGAGACCCCCATAAGGAAACGCAGGGCGAGGAGCAATGCTTGCGCTCTCTCTCTCTCGGCCCCAGTACCTTCTTGCCTGCAGTAGGACATGGCTGGGGAGAGCTCGCGAGCAGCGCGTTGCTCCTTCCGCGGCGCTGGATGGCCCAAAGAGCGACCCGTCCGTTCGTCGGCCCCGCCAGCACCGCCACCGTGAGCCGGCGGCACAGCGGACCGCGCGCTTTCCCCCTCCCGCCCTCGCGGCGACCTCTCACCCGCGCCGGAAGTACCCCGTTTGAACGCTGGGTTCTTTCTGAAGCGCGCAAGGGGAGCCGGGCAGGGGCGGAGCCTTCCCTCCTGCGTTCTCTAGTCTAGCGGGGCCTCAAAGGCATAACTAACGGGAGAAGAGCTCGGCGTGGTCGGCTTATCCCTGAAGTACTACATGTCCCGGCGTGCTGTGCGCGTAAATACTCCTTTTCTCCACAGAACATGCTTCGGCGGCCTGGGTGATAAATCACCACCGCCCCCTTTTTATTATTACTTAACGCTTGGAAGTTCAATGATCGTCCCAGCGGGGGAGGGGGAGAGAATAAATAAATACGCGAAGCCGTTGAACGACTGCATTTCCCAACATGCTCCACGGCTGCGCTCTGCTCCCTGACACGCCCGCGAAGGGAGTGCGCACGCGCGACAGCCTCGAGCGTCCTGCTCGGCAGCGGAGGGGCGGGGCAACCCGTGGGAGTGACGGCTTAACCCCTGCCTGCGTGGGGATTTCTGAGGATTTGCGTTCCGTTCTTTCCTTCCAGTGTTAAGGATCTTCCGGCGGAGTTTAGAGACTCGCAAGCTCAACATGTCTCGAAATGTAAGTGTGTGTCTCCCTTTCCTTAAAGCTAGGGATCATAGAATTGTTCGGTTGGCAGGGACCCCGCGAGGCTCCTGTAGCCCAACCTCTCTTTGCAAGGCAGGAATTTCAACTAGATCTTTACACTCACGGGGTGAGACACACCAAAAAATTGCGGGCATCCTGGGGCTGCGATCTGTAGCACGCACTCTGGTTTTGGAGAGCTTCATTGAACTAAGCGAGACTTCCTTCCGAGTAAATGTGCACAGGATCGGGTGGCGTGAGATCAGCTGGCTTGTCAGCGCGGGAACGAACAACTGTGCTCCCCCCCCCCCGGATAATCAATGGAGAAGTTAAATAGATGCTGCTTGCAGGACTTAAAATGGAGAGACACCGTTTTCTCCTCCGTTGTTTCTATTACCGTACTACTGCTACGGAAATACTGTACCGATGCCTCTGAGTCTGAGACATTAGGTGTTGTTAACTAGCATGTGCCTTAAGATGCTGTGTGACTTATTCTTCATCCTCTTTGCTGCCAACAACTAGCGCAGCAATTCCCTTGGAAAAGGGCGTCTACTTAGGAATTGTTTCAGGGTGTTGTCACTCTCCAAGTTTGAAAACGGACCTTTTTGGGTTCCAGTGCGTACAAGTACAAACATACTGTACAACTTTCCTTGGCTGCAGCACATGCTCTGATTAAAGAGGACCCGCTTCTACTTTCCACCCCACAGTAACAACGTTTTTAAGAAAATTGTCACAAAAGGCACTAACAACATTCTGTCATTTACCAGGACACATTTGACAGGGCTTACTTCTGCTTGCATATGGCTTTGCAGTTAAAACGACACCATTGGGATTACTGTAATATGATTAAAGCAGGCATAGGCAAACTCGGCCATCTAGATGTTTTGTGACTACAACTTCCATCATTCCTAGCTAACAGGACCAGTGGTCACTGGTCAGGAATGATGGGAATTGTAGTCTCAAAACACCAGGAGAGCCAAGTTTCCCTATGCCTGGATTAAAGGGTGCTATGGTAGGCTGCAATCAACAAGTATTTAATTAAACAACAATAACCTCAACAACGACCAAGATCTCGATCAGGAATTAATCAAGGAAGACAAAACTGTAGAATCTTACTAAAAGGATACATAGCCAAGCTAGTTGGCACCCACAGATTAAACCTGTAGGCTGAACCTCACGTGAAATGCCCAGTGCAGTTCTGTGAATGTTTATGCAAAAATAAGTCCCACTGTGTTCAGTGAGACTTGCTCCCAGTTGAATAGGTTTGCCACCTTAGTAGGGTCTCTTCTGAAAGTATTGGCTGGAGGGAACTACAGTATACTAGCCTGGTTGCCAGAAGCACCAGATGGGGCAGCACAGTGACAAAAGGAGGTAGAAAAATTCCTTCCAGCAGCACCTTAAAGACCAACTAAGTTTTTATTTTGGTATGAGCTTTCGTGTGCATGCATAAAAACTTAGTTGGTCTTTAAGGTGCTGCTGGAAGGAATTTTTTTATTTTGTTTCGACTATGTCAGACCAACACGGCTACCTACCTGTAAAAAGGAGGTAGAGATATGTCACTTTGAGTAGGTAGGTAACTTTCATTCCCTGGGCAAGACTCTAAAGCTGAACAAATGAACTGGTAGACAAAGGCTGTAGTCTTCTACATGCTTACTTGGTAGTAAGCCCCACTGAACACATTTGAACTTACTTCTCTAAAGAATTTGTGTTTTGTTTCTACCAACTGTGCTTTGATATCAGTTCTTCAGAACCAGCGATTGAGCATAGCCTTGTTTTAACTTGTGCCCTGTGGTTGAAAAAGTTAGCTGGAGTAGAATGTGCATACACAACTTCTTTGCATGTCATCCCGGGAAGCAAGTGTGTGTCTGCTTGGCTCAGAAAGCTAGTTGCTATGGGCACCTGTAGAAAATATTTTGAGTAGACACACCCTAAAATGTGTTTCAGTGTGGGCAATTGATAATCCTTCTGTGTCTCTTCACAGTGTTATTTTTAAACTGCGTTATTTAGTCCTGTGCCCTAGCACATGTTGAGGAGTACTGTGAAAGATGTTGAATGTTTAGATTGAGCATTCCATGCTTCTTTATTCCCTTAACGTTTAAAAAATCCAAACCAAAGTATTTCCCCACCACCAGAACCATGAAGGGAAGCTTGAAGTGCTCCTTCATGACAGGCCAAAGTGTTGAATGCTACCTGCATTCAGTGGTGGTGGTTGCATATGCACTGTTGCAGAATTCTGATCCTTTTCCAGTTGAAAAAGAGCTGAAAGTGACCACTCTTTTTATGGACTGGAATAGCACTGCAGTGTCAGTAGTCTTAGAACTGCAGCCTTGGGTATTTCCTTTTCAAAATGTGCATAAGTGAGCATTAATAATGTATTCAGTAGGGTGGGGTGGAAACTGAGTTGCTGTCTTGCAAGGTAGGTTCTTAGCTTATGCTTATCACTTTCTTGCTAAAAGAAACTGGTATCTACCCCCTCCCCGGAAAATCCCATCCTTGCTATTTTTAGTACCTATTTTCATGGCACTAGTGGACTATATGAAAATAGGATCTCTATTGCTTGTAAACTGTCTGTGTAGAGAACACATTGTCAAGAGGCGGAAAGCAACCTGCCGATTTCTCTTTTGGGTGTTGAGCATGTCATGGTAGGAACTGTGTCCAGAAGTAATTCCTTTTGATTTTGTTTTTCCTTTTATAATAGTTTTCCGACACCGGTAGCAAGAAAGAACATGTTAAAATTACAAGTGAGCGAAAGCCTGGATTTCTGGAGCGCCTCAGTGAAACTTCTGGAGGGATGCTCATAGGACTTGCCGCATTTGCCCTCTCTTTTTACGTTCTTTTTACCAATGAGGTAAGTCAAGGCAGGGAGGATGGGATTCTTTTTTCAAGAAGCTCAGGGGTATAAAATATCAAGGCCCTTTGGGGATCCCCAGTGGGACTCATAGGCTGGCTGGCAACGGTTCTCTAGGGCTTCAGGCAGGAATCTCTTCCAGCCCTACCTGAGGTTTGAACCTGGGACCCTCTAGGTCAGGCATCCCCAAACTGCGGCTCTCCAGATGTTTTGGCCTACAACTCCCATGATCCCTAGCCAACAGGGCCAGTGGTCGGGGAAGATGGGAATTGTAGTCCAAAACATCTGGAGGGGCGAAGTTTGGGGATGCCTGCTCTAGGTGGAAAAACAGATGCTGTACCACCGAGCTATGGCTCTCTTCCTGGGCTCCTTTCCAAGGCCACTTTATTGAGTGTGTTCTTTCACCCAGTAAAGCTACCTTTGGAAATAGCTTTTAAAGATCAAGCTCAAGCTCCCTGTGAAGAATTTACAGCCCTAACTTAATTATTTTGCATTTGTGCAGCTGTGATAAGTGCTAATGTATTTGCCTCCAGAACTTCACAACGTAATTTTGGCATTAATTTTGCATCTCAGAAATAGCGACAACAGAAAATCTTTACATGCCATTATCTGGAATGTCACCCGCAGACCTTGACGAAATGTCTTAACTGCTTTTACTGGCAGGATTACGAGGGAGTAGGTGGTTCTGCATTGCGCTGCAACTGCAGTACTTCCTCTGTGTCTCGGACCTGAAGTCATCCCATAATTCATCCAGAGTCTCCCCAGAGCACAGCCCTGCTCACCCTGACACACTTCCTCACTGTTTCCATTCAAGTGCTCTTGCTTGCCTGAAATGTGTCCTTAAACCTCAATGGTGGGTGGAGAGATTGGGGAACACTGGGATGCGGCTTTTGCCTGGCTGTCATATAGCCCAGGGCACAAAGGTGTAAGACTCACCCGTTGCTTTGCCCACTGCTGGGATGCAACCCCTGGAAGGTTCCCCACCTCTGCTTGCAAGGATTTTCTATAGGTCAATTTTAGCACAACATTCCACTGTCTTTTTGGTGTGCTCTTCCCACTCCCACCCCTCTCGCATTTCGCCATCTGTAGGGGCGAGCTTTGAAGACGGCCTCCTCTTTAGAAGAAGGGCTTTCTCTGGTGGTCCCTCTCGACGACATCCAGAATGTATTACAAGAGAATGAAAGGAAACTCGTGCACCTGTCGGGTCCCCTTAGAACTTCAAAGGTAAATAAAGTGGCATTATCAGAAGAATTTGTAGATTGTCCCTCACCTCCACATTGCAGTGTTGTTGGTTTTTAAAAGTGCTGCTTCAGTTATCCCATACATTTGGATGCCTTGCCTGAAAAAGCTTGTGCTTGTTTATTTCACCCCATTGTGTGGTTTTTTAAAAAAATGTATGCACGAGAATCTGCAACTTCAGATGCGATCAAAGGTGTAAGGTAGAGTGAGCATCTGGAATGCACAATGCTGCAAAAGTTATGGCTCATGCCATTTTGTGTTTTCTGCAGAAACTGCTCCCTAATGCTTTTTACGTAGGGGGCAGAGTGCAGAGGTTAGTTTCTCAGTGCTACGGCACACAAGTCTAGATGTCTGGAAATCTTTCCCTCTGGCTCAGAACGTGTCTTACTCTATAGTGAGGGAAAGGTTCTCTGAATGTGTTTGAAAGAACTCCTACATTGATGTGTTTCAGGGATCAGCTACCAGCGGCCTAAAAGCAAGTTCCTTTTATTAAGGCCTCTGCTAAGGACTTTGTAAGACCGTGCATTACAACCTAATGATGCCATAGTATGTATCATTTAAGTAAGGCTTAAGTGTGGGCCCCTTTGGTACCCCAAACCCCGCTGTCTAATGTACGTTAAAATAAAACTCTGTGGTAGCATCATGAGTTGGGACATTTTACGCAGTAGAATATGGCACGCAGTCAGGCCACTTAGCTAGGATTCTGCATTTCACAGGTTAGTAAATGGGCTTATGAGTTGGCTTGCACTTTTGTGTTGGCTTGTCTAACAATGACCATGTTGTCCTTCAAAATCCAGGCAAAAGTTGCTTTTTTCCTGGCGTACTTCCTGTAGTTCCCATGCTTGTTGGCAGTTCTTCTCTGGAAAGGCATTCCCTTTAGCTGACAACCCTATCGAGAACTGAGTCTGACTTTCCCTGATAGGGCTTGGGTAGGACCCCTGGCCAATCAGAAAAGCCAGTTAGGGCTAGTTAGTAGCCAGCAGAAAACTTTGGGCAGAATCATCATTTGTCAGACCTTTTCAGCAGGCTACTAAAGAAGATTTCTGACTGAGCGACCTTAGTTCTAATTTGCAAACGCCCAACACCTAACAAGTTTGTAGACATGCCATTGCACCCCAGATTTTTAAGTAGTGCCTTTTGCTTCTCTGTCTCTTCACCCACCCAAAGTCTTGGGAAACCTTTGTAAACTGCAGATCTCCTGATTGCAACTTTGTTTTGTATTTGCTAGCCTTTATATGATCCCAGCTATGGACTTTCTATCCGGGCTGTCAAGCTGAAGCGTAATGTGGAGATGTATCAATGGGTAGAATATGAAGATTCCAAGTAAGATGAACTTATTAATGCTTTCTCTGCCATGGCACATAATGTGGGAGTGGGGTGTGTCTTTGGGCATAGGGACTTGTACTCTATAATCCAGAACACGGCTTTATGTTCACCTGTTGCTTTTCCCCGTTGTTGTTGTTTAGTCGTTTAGTCGTGTCCGACTCTTCGTGACCCCATGGACCATAGCACGCCAGGCACTCCTGTCTTGCACTGCCTCCCGCAATTTGGTCAAACTCATGTTCGTAGCTTCGAGAACACTGTCCAACCATCTTGTCCTCTGTCGTCCCCTTCTCCTAGTGCCCTCAATCTTTCCCAACATCAGGGTCTTTTCCAAGGATTCTTCTCTTCTCATGAGGTGGCCAAAGTATTGGAGCCTCAGCTTCACGATCTGTCCTTCCAGGGAGCACTCAGGGCTGATTTCCTTAAGAATGGATAGGTTTGATCTTCTTGCAGTCCATGGGACTCTCAAGAGTCTCCTCCAGCACCATAATTCAAAAGCATCAATTCTTCGGCGATCAGCCTTCTTTATGGTCCAGCTCTCACTTCCATACATCACTACTGGGAAAACCATAGCTTTAACTATACGGACCTTTGTAGGCAAGGTGATGTCTCTGCTTTTTAAGATGCTGTCTAGGTTTGTCATTGCTTTTCTCCCAAGAAGCAGGCGTCTTTTAATTTCGTGACTGCTGTCACCATCTGCAGTGATCAAGGAGCCCAAGAAAGTAAAATCTCTCACTGCCTCCATTTCTTCCCCTTCTATTTGCCAGGAGGTGATGGGACCAGTGGCCATGATCTTGGTTTTTTTGATGTTGAGCTTCAGACCATATTTTGCGCTCTCCTCTTTCACCCTCATTAAAAGGTTCTTTAATTCCTCCTCGCTTTCTGCCATCAAGGTTGTGTCATCTGCATATCTGAGGTTGTTGATATTTCTTCCGGCAATCTTAATTCCGGCTTGGGATTCATCTAGTCCAGCCTTTCGCATGATGAATTCTGCATATAAGTTAAATAAGCAGGGAGACAATATACAACCTTGTCGTACTCCTTTCCCAATTTTGAACCAATCAGTTGTTCCATATCCAGTTCTAACTGTAGCTTCTTGTCCCACATAGAGATTTCTCAGGAGACAGATGAGGTGATCAGGCACTCCCATTTCTTTAAGAACTTGCCATAGTTTGCTGTGGTTGACACAGTCAAAGGCTTTTGCATAGTCAATGAAGCAGAAGTAGACGTTTTTCTGGAACTCTCTAGCTTTCTCCATAATCCAGCGCATGTTTGCTATTTGGTCTCTGGTTCCTCTGCCCTTTCGAAATCCAGCTTGCACTTCTGGGAGTTCTCGGTCCACATACTGCCTAAGCCTGCCTTGTAGAATTTTAAGCATAACCTTGCTAGCGTGTGAAATGAGCGCAATTGTGCGGTAGTTGGAGCATTCTTTGGCACTGCCCTTCTTTGGAATTGGGATGTAGACTGATCTTCTCCAATCCTCTGGCCATTGCTGAGTTTTCCAAACTTGCTGGCATATTGGGTGTAGCACCTTAACAGCATCATCTTTTAAAATTTTAAATAGTTCAGCTGGAATATCATCACTTCCACTGGCCTTGTTATTAGCAGTGCTTTCTAAGGCCCATTTGACTTCACTCTCCAAGATGTCTGGCTCAAGGTCAGCAACCACACTACCTGGGGTGTACGAGACCTCCATATCTTTCTGGTATAATTCCTCTGTGTATTCTTGCCACCTCTTCTTGATGTCTTCTGCTTCTGTTAGGTCCTTACCACTTTTGTCCTTGATTATGGTAATCTTTGTACGAAATGTTCCTTTCATATCTCCAATTTTCTTGAACAGATCTCTGGTTTTCCCCATTCTATTGTTTTCCTCTATTTCTTTGCATTGCTCATTTAAGAAGACCCTCTTGTCTCTCCTTGCTGTTTTTTGGAAATCTGCATTCAGTTTCCTGTATCTTTCCCTATCTCCCTTGCATTTTGCTTGCCTCCTCTCCTCCGCTATTTGTAAGGCCTCGTTGGACAGCCATTTTGCTTTCTTGCATTTCCTTTTCCTTGGGATGGTTTTCGTTGCTGCCTCCTGTATAATGTTACGAGCCTCCATCCATAGTTCTTCAGGCACTCTGTCCACCAAATCTAAATCCTTAAACCTGTTCCTCACTTCCACTGTGTATTCATAAGGGATTTGATTCAGATTGTATCTTACTGGCCCAGTGGTTTTTCCTACTTTCTTCAGTTTAAGCTGGAATTTTGCTATAAGAAGCTGATGATCTGAGTTACAGTCAGCTTTTCCCCGTAGCTTTCTCTTTTAATTCTTTTCTGTACAATACCCTTGAGGTCTACAACAATTATTTGGTCAAGTCTTTTCTTTTGGAATGCAGTATATACTTTCCCCCCACGGTGACTGATTATTCAAACCTATAAAGAGCAAATGAACACAGAACTATGAGTCACTTGTTTATAGCTGGCTTCTGCTGTGGAAAGTATGAGACCGAGCTATAGGGAAAATATTACCACTGGTTCTCATGCCTCCAACCCTTCTCCCTACCTTGCCTTGGCTGGGTTTTGTGCCAAAATAAACAATAGTCAGTTGGCGTAGATGCTGGCATCTTGCCTACTGCTCCAGATCCCTTGGTCACACCAAACCTGGACCCATTTTCCCGAATATTCTACTCTTCCCTTGAGTCTGCCTACCTTGCAGTAGCCTTGCTATTGCTTCCCTCTTGTTCCTACTGCCAGCAGGGCACATCTCTGTGCCAGCTTAGCTCAGTGGTCAGCAGTTGACAGGAGCTAATATCTTAGGGGCACCATCTTGGCTACCCCTGATCTAAACAGAGCTTGCCATTATCCCACAGAAGCAGCACTGTTGGACCAATGGTCTCTTGGACACATGTTCACCTGATTAGTTTAAATGTTACACTGGCATTTGCTAATATTTTTTTCTGTGATTCACATACAATAAAGTTGTGTGTGAAATACAGACTTCTTGCGGACTGCACTTTGGTGTGTGTTTAACTTCTCTGTCTCCCCGCCCTCCCATCCCTTCTGTAGAGAATATGAAGAGAATGGTGAAGTGAAAAAAGAAACCAGATATACATATAGTAAGTTAACTAGCACACAATTTTTTCCTGTTGGGACTGGTAACTGTGCCTTCAGAGAGCTACTTGACAGGCATACATTCAACAGGGACAGCTCTCGCCATCACTTTCCTCAGCTCTGAGGTGGAGGAAGGTGTGTTGTGCTGTTGCGTAAAGTGATTGCGAGACCTGCCCCTCTTGAATTTCTTTCTGCTGTGCAGCAGCTGTCAAACAGTGGCAGGAGAAGGGCAGCAGCCTTATCCTTCACTTTTGTGGCATTATTTAGGTTGTTGTTTAGTTGTTTAGTCATGTCCGACTCTTCATGACTCTTCGTATTTATGTACTGTCTGCACCTATATTTTGTGTGTCCTTCAAGGAGCTCAGAATGGAATAATTATCCAGTTGGGTTGGTTGCCTACAAAGATGTGGCAGGCAAAAGGTGGCTGAAGCCTAATATACCTTTTTTTGGGGGGGGGAGAATACCTGCATGAGTGATTTGCATGTTATGTTAAGACGACCTGGGCTTCAGTGCTCAAAAAGTGAAATGAAGAAGTCTGCTTTTCAGGAAATCTTACAAGTTGTGGCTTGAAGATTCCCAGTAATTCCATTGCCTTCTCGAAAATGGATGAGATTTGGGGCCCATCCTCCATATTCTTCCACATTGCATATCCCGTTGGCTTGCTTTAGCATCACTTCTTCAGCTGACACGACCGTGTTCTGTTCAGATCCCTCACCCACCTTGTACCCCTCTCAATTACGTTGTTCACTTCATGGCATATAGTCCAATCCCATTTGTTAAGCACTTTTAGTATGCAAGTACCCCTTGCTGGTTGCACTTTGTATGCAAATTGAAGTTGGGGGTGGGGAGCATTCTAAACTAACATCTCCTTGGTGTCTTTTTCTATATACTTTCTTGTTTCCGTTTTAGATACTGAATGGAAATCGGAAGTTGTGAACAGCAGAAATTTTGATCGGGAAATTGGTCATAAAAATCCTAGGTAAATCCTGTATTTCACCATCTCAAATAACCTTGCCTATTATGAAATGGGTTGAAATGAATGATGGCTCATTCATTTACCGTGCAATCCTAACCATGTCTACTCAGAAATAAGTCCTAATGAATTCAGTAGTGCTTCCTCCCAGGTAAATGGGGTTAAGATTGTAGATTAAATCCTGAACTAGATACTGTTAGGTATTCTGCAATCAAAAAAGGATGGCATTGTAAATCACTTAGCAAATACATTTGAGTAGGTTTCCTGACACGGTGTGCTTGTTTTGCTATATAGAAATCTTTGCTAACCCTTTCTGTGCCATGGTGTCTATCGAGTTGAAATAAACTCTGCAATTACTTTTTTCCATGCAGTGCCATGGCTGTTGAAACTTTCACTGCAGTTGCTCCTGATGTCCAAGTGGGCAGATTCTTTCTTTCCAAAGGTAAGAAGTTTTAGTTTTGGTGTAGTTAGCCTATGCTTTAAGATCATTCCACATTGAGTAAATTATGGAAAAAACTGATAAAAGGACATTGTGACTTTAGCAGTCTGTTTCCAGTTCCAACTGGGTTTTGTTGAACCTCTGCAGAGCGGAAATCACACAAGGCATATCCAGAATGTCTGTTTGGGTTATTGTAGTTAAATATCACAGAACAGAGCAACTCCTTTGTTTCCTAGGCCTTGTTGAGAAGATTGATAACTTCAAACAGATGAGCTTGTCAAAATTGGAAGATCCCCATGCTGATGTGATCCGCTCAGGGAATTACTTTTTTCACAGTGAGAATCCTCGACGTCCAGAAGTAAGAAACCAATTTATAATGAACAGTTCAAAAACTAACTTAAAAGAAGTGTGCATGCACACGAAAGCTCATACCAAAATAAAAACTTAGTTGGTCTTTAAGGTGCTACTGGAGGAATTTTTTTATTTTGTTAAAACTCTGTTGTCTTCCCACCACCACTAATAACTGCAGTTATATTGTATATACTGTTTGTCTTGTCATATACTCTCACTTCTTTAAGGCAGTGTTTCCCAACCTTGTGCCTCCAGCTGTTTTCGGACTACAATTCCCATCATTCCTGACCACTGGTCTTGCTAGCTAGGGATGATGGGAGTTGTAGTCCCAAAACATCTGGATCCACAAGGTTGGGAAACACTGCTTTAAGGCGTATAATCCTATACAGCAGGGGTGGGGAGCCTTTTTGGCTGCATGGGCCGGATGTTTATCAGAATCTGCCTAACGGGCCAAATTTGACTGCCCACCTGCCAATCACCTGATGTCACAAATGGCATCAGGGATTTAGTGCTTTGATGTTCCAAAACTGGGGCTTCAAAGCACTAGCAGGTAACTACAAACCCATTTGCAGTGAAACAGCAGCTGAAGCGGAGAGAGAACAATACTCAGATCAAGTAAGATCACTCTGCCTTCACAGAGGTGGAGGTGGGGATCCTGCTCAGTGCTGGGTTCAGGTACACAAGAGAGCTTCTTGCAGGGAAGTTCTGCACTATTGCAAAATGAAGAATGTCGCTTGGGAACCTTACTTAAAGGATGGGAATAGCATGAACTGAGATAATGTAGATTTCCAAAATCTCCACTGGGAAGCTTCTATTACCAACACCTTTACCTTGTTTGTTTGTTTCTCCCACTTTCAGGTAGGAGATCTTCGTGTTTCTTTCTTCTATGCAGGTTTGAGTGGAGACTCATCCCACCTAGGTCCAGCAGATACGGTAAGTGTTCCAGCTCTCCTACTCCTCCCTGTGTGAAGAAATAACACTTCTGTGTACAGTGGTACCTCTGGTTAAGAACTTAATTCATTCTGGAGGTCCGTTCTTAACCTGAAACTGTTCTTAACCTGAAGCACCACTTTAGCTAATGGGGCCTCCTGCTGCCACCATGCCGCCGGAGCACAATTTCTGTTCTAATCCTGAAGCTTGACCCGAGGTACTATTTCTGGGTTAGCGGAGTCTGTAACCTGAAACATTTGTAACCTGAAGCATTTGTAACCCAAGGTACCACTGTAATGAAATTGTTAACCTGCAAGGCTCTTTTTAAGACTCTCATTTTCAACTCTGGAATTTTTCAGGTGACAGTAATTGCTCGTCAACAAGGGGACCAGTTGGCTTCATACCGAACCAAGGCTGGGGAGATCTTGCAGATCCTCTATCCCGATGAGCTCTCTCCTGAGGTAAGAGTTATAAATACAGGAGAACACTAGAAAGAATGGTCTTCTCCTTGTCTGTATAAGTGAGATATGAAGCGGAATCCAATTTACTTTCTGCTTCTTTTCTCTTGGGATTTTTTTCTCTTTGAGGAAGGGCTGTAGCTCAGTGATTTGCATGCGAAGGGTCCATAGTCCAGTCCGTAACAATGCCATGTAGGGCTGAGAAAGACTCTTGTCTAAAACCCTGAAGAGCCACTACCAAGGCAGAGAAATGCTGAGCTACATCTGCTGCAGAGAACTGGGGGCCAGCCAGATCCTGACCTCCCCCAACCACTGCGGCTCATTTGCACCCCGCCCACCTGCCAATAAGCTGACATCACTATGACTTCAGCTGAGTCTGCTTTTGTTTGATTTCAAACTATGCAGGCAAAGGCACAGGATGGGAGCAGCATCTTTTCCTGCCCCACTTAAATGTCAAGCAAAGGAACCATTGGAGCAGCAGGACAGAAGGGCCAGTGACTGTGTCCTCACTCACGGTTTTGGACCGATTCAAGGTCTAGGCATTGTTTCCAGGTGAAAACGTGTCAATCTTTGTAGTAGATGGAGTAAGAAATCAGAGAAATTTGGTTGGCAGGGAGGGTAGGCTGTCAGAGGAGTAGGTACCGTATGTAGCAGGAGTGTTTCTGCATATCATTGGTCTATGGCTGCTCCTTGGTCTCTTGGCCAGCCAGGAATTCTTTCTATCATAGGGAGGATATACGGAAGGAACATTGCATTTCAGTAAATGAAATCATGGGAGGTGTTGGAAGAACTGTCGAATAGTTAATTCAAACGCAGAGAAATTTTTTCAGGCTTGTTAAATTTGCAGAGTATATCTCAGAAAGAGAAGTTGTTTATGATGATGAGGTTGTACACCATCCAGAAAGGATTAAAAAATGCACACACCATGAAAAAAAGTCCAGTATTTTTTGTACTAAATAGTACTACATGGTGTTATATCTTTATCTTCTGTTCCAGCAATATGTTTTAGCCTCCTCATGCCATTCCTCTTCCCCACACCCCCAGGTTGTTTCACACATTTTTTCCCAATATCCTACTTTCATGAAGTCCTTAAGACAGGCAGGAAATCACTGCCCAACCCCAGCTGTTAAAAACCTAGAAGCAGTGTATGTGTGTGGCTGTGGCTGGCTGGATCTGCCTTCCACAATGTGCAAACCTTCCAGACTCTAATCTCCTTCAGCTGGACTGGTGGTATTTGAAGTCCAAAACATCTGGAAGGCACTGTGGTGGGGAAGGCCAGGCTAGATGGAGCTGGGTGGGTGTGTCCACTACATACTTGATCCGCATGATTCCAGTCAAGGATTATCTCACACTCTGACCCAAAAGAGCAATTATGTAATCTAGCAATGTAGATCAACTTAAAGGAATGTTATTTCATTATGTGTTACAAAGGGCAGGAGGGACAGTATTGCTGCTACTGCTTCTTTTTTTTTTTAAGAAAAAAAAGTCAGTTGGTTTTTGTTTGCTTCCATCTCTGTTGAATATTGTAAATAGTGTGTGTGTATAGATTTATATCGGCGGCATTTGGACATCATGTTCATGCATGTAACACTGAAGCACGGTTTCGTGTTGCATCCAAACATAGCCATTGTCTTACGCATAAAAATTTCAGAGTGGTGGTGTGTAGAAGTAGCAGAGTTGGATCTTATAGGAAAGCTTGGTGTACTCACTGAACACTGAACACATTTTAGGAGGTGTTCCAGAAAGAACATGAAAGTAACACCATGAAGACCTGGGGCCTCCGTGCAGCTGGATGGATGTCTATGTTTGTAGGCATCAGCCTTATGACCAGGATTTTTTACACCCTGGGTAAGTTTTCTGGTAGCAACCTGACTTGATTAATAAATAAAGCATTTGATCAATTAATTAATCAATATATTGGATCCAAGCAACTTCTGTACTAGGGAACTCTGTCATTATAATAGGGTAGCTAGTGCTATTTTTCCTAGAAAAAGAGGTGCTGGAACTCACCATGAATCCCTTGTTCTCTTATAATGGCAATGGCGCTCACCTGAGAGGTGCCGGAACCGAATTCTGGTGAGTTCTGGCTGGGGAAAAAGCCCTGAGTGTAGTGATCCTGCTCCTGGGCGTGAACATTAACGGATGAATTGTAACTCAGTTCTCCCCTTCCTGTGCTTTGTGTTCTCTCTCATGCTGATGATCCAGGACCCAGGATTAGGGAGGAGCTCTCACAGGACGCTCAAGTTTAGAATACGGCTTGCTAAGAGGGGGAAAGGAAGGTACTTGCTTGTTTCTGATCGGAGCTACAGTAAGGGTGTGAAACTCAACAGAAGAGAATGAGAACCATGTTCCGCACAACAGAAAATATGTCGAGTCCTACCTCTTCTGCATAATCTCTTTTGAGACTCTGGGTTCTCCAAGGCTTTGCTTTCCCCCTTTGTGAAGTGGGTGGACGACTTAGGCTGCAATTGTAACCCCACTTGCCTGGGAGTAAGACCCATTGAATTCAACAGGGCTGACTTCAGAGTGGACAGTTAGGGATGGCAGCCTTACTATTATTTTTCTTACATTAATATCCTACCTGCCTTCCATCATGGAGCAGCTTATTTGTGGTCCCCCATCAGGGAGCTCACCAGGTCCAGAACTTTTCAGCTCCGGCAAGGAGGTGGCCTCATGTCCCTTCAGATGACCCCATGGACTGTACAAAGGATGCTGCCATCTGTCAAATCAGATTTCCAAACTTACTGGAAACTATTTTGTTTATTACATTTGTATCCCACCTCTGTTTCCTCTAAGGAGCTCGGGGTGGCATATATGGTATGCTTTCAGTTTACAAGTGACAAGCCCAAGCTAATTCCGTGGCCAAGTGGAGACCTGGGCTTCCCCCCCCCCCCCAATAATTTTTATTCATTTTCCAAATACAAAATCACAAAAAACTCAAAAAAAAACCACACCAAAAATAAAACATAGAAAAGAAAAACATCTCAGATCTTATATTGTTTACTTAACATTGTTGATTTCCTCAATTCCCCCCTCACTGGGTCTGTTTTAAAATTCCAATTAAGCAGTTTTCATCTTATGTCGTAAATTATTCTAACACATTTTATCATTAACACTCAAATATTCTATTCTAGAATCATCATCTATTCTCCACCAGTAATTAATCAATTTATCCAAATCAAGAATTATTTCCCCTTCTATCTTCTATTCCTCCCGTTAGCCTAATTTTTTTTACCAAGAACTTTCCATAAATTTAAATATTAATTCTTCTATCATACTAACATGTATGATAGAAGACCTGAGCTTTGATCTCCCCCGTCCAACTTCTGCACTGTTAACTTTCTGTCCTCTGTGGCTTTTCAGTGCTCAGAGGATTAGGCCAAAGTTTGTTTTTTACTGACTTAGTGGTGGGTAATTTGGGGAGGAAGAAGATTTATGAGAATGCTGGGTGAAGTTTAATAAAGCGCAGTTTAGCAGCAGCGTGGTGTCACCATGCTGATCTTTCACTAGTGTGTCACTGCTTCATGTCTTGTTTCATTCTTCTTTCCCGCTACAGTGGACTGGTTTCCAGTAGTCCGGGACCTGGTTAACCTTGGCCTGAAAGCATTTGCCTTTTGCTTAGCCACTTCTCTGTCCCTGCTGACCATTTCGGTGGGCTGGCTCTTCTACCGGCCTCTCTGGGCAGGACTGATTGCCCTGTTGGCGGCGGTTCCCATTGTGATTGCGAGGTCCCGGGTTCCACCCAAGAAGCAGCAGTGATGCCGTGGAGAAGGGGGCCTCAGGGTGCGCACCCGAATCTCTTTGGAGACGCCCGGAACATCTCAAGCAATTGCCACTGTGTATGTGTGGGTTTTGTTTTCTGCTTTCCAAAACAAAAACTCCTTGACGTTGCAATCCAGACAGTATGACACCAAAGAGTTCCATGATGGACCTAGACGCAGAACATGTGTACAGTTTTTATTACGTAACCAAGTGAAAAAGTGCAACTGTTTCCGCTTGTCTTTTTTAAGTCGATGGAAACAAAATGGTAGAAATGGAATAGAATTTTTGTGTGCCTGATATTAAGCACAATCAAGCGAAGCTGCCTTTGCAACTTGATTAAAACAGTCTGGCGACCCTCATAAGAAAAGGATAGGTGGTTTGTTGTATTGATGAAGACCACATCGGGTTTTTGAAACTGTAAATCATTAGGTTTTCCTTGCTTATCTCTGTTAAAGTCATATACTTTGATGCTAGGAGCTTGCATATGATGTAAGGGGTAAAATGGCCATGTTAAAGTGTTTTTGGGCTGTTCTCCCTCAGCCCCCATTGCACCCCAATTTTAAGTGTGCCTAGAGCTTTATCTTGCTCCCACTCACTTTTTCTGTCGTCTTGGAGATGCTAAGTGAACCTCTGCTGATTCTCCATATGAAGAACTCACTTTATTTGCCAAAAAATTAATTAAAAATGAATAGTTTAATTAGGAAATTATGACTTAAAACCAAAGCTGTATCAACAGCCTCAGGATACGACGTTTCTTGCATTTAAGCAGAGGAATGTATTATTTTCACTGAAAGGTAGTAATCATTGCAACATAATATTTCTACATCTAAACCTCTGCAAGTAGTTACTGTTTTGTGTCCCATGCCTCTTATACTCCTGCAGCTATCCTTTGTAGTTGGGAAAAAGGGGTAAACTCCATACATTTTACCTAAAATGTCTGAAGAGTTAAGCCCATTGTTGTTAGATTCCTCATAGTGACTCCTGGAGGGGAGAGTCACATTCTGGGAAAGCAGATGATAATTATTTTAATATTGTCTGGTCTTTTCCTGTTTTTGGAGCTTGGATACTGCTGTGCAAGGAGTCTCTGGATCACATAGTCTGGTCATTGCTTGAATAGGCAAATGATCTCAACCCAGTCCCAGCAAAATGGAATTGACTATACAGTATCTGCTATTTAAGAGGCTTGAGGTGGTATTGCTTAACATGTTGTTATTAAGTCAACTGTGTGCTAGAAAATTGCACAGAGAAAAATATTAAGCCGGGTTTTTTGTAAGCTGAGGAGTAAATTCCGGACAGCTACACTTGAAATGTTTGGGGGTTGGTTTTTTTTTTAAAGATAGGTGGCAATGCTGGCTTTTTTATGTTTTTTTTTTAAATTTGGGTGGCAGTGCCAGACTTTTATATTCCATGAATAAAAGATCAATGAGTGTTGGTGTGTGGTTTTCTTTTTAAACCAGGATTTGGTTTTAAGGATGCCCATTCAACGAGAGAGAATTGCATGCCTGCAATTAAAACATCTTCAAGCACCTTGTGGGACAAGCAGGACACTGATTTGTACAGCGTTTCTGGCTACCATGGGCAGCCACAAAACCGGCTCAGTTGATGTGTCACTTTTCTGAAAAATTGAGTCCCCCATGAATTAATAGTCACAGTGCAACTCTTTCATAATATAGGCAAATGAAATTTATTTATCCTTTAATGAACCTGCTAATGTATGTAGTGCATTTTCCCATTGGAAGTTCACACAAAGGATGCATCTTTTCAAATGGTTCCTACTCTTCCCTTGGCAACAACTGGAACTTACATAATGTACCCAATCTTGTCAATCCTTCCCTTCTGCCTTGAATTCTATATTTGGATCATGTTGTCAATATGGTTTCCCCCAGCTATTGCTGGACTTAAGGTTCCATCAGGCCCTGCTAGCATAGTCAACTCTCAAGGATGTTGGGTGTTTTATTCCCAATAACATCTAGAGGGCCATCACTTAGCAGCTTCTGGGGTACAGAAATGCAGCCTTCAGTGTGCTGCAAAGAAATATGAAGCAGGTGTTTGTAGCATGTGGCACCCACCAATGGCCATCTCTGGAAAGAAAGAAGACTCTTGCATAAAATAATATTAACGCTTTTATTTTAAACTAAGGATTCAGTACAAAAATATTTTTTCCTGAATATTTTAAAAGTGCTAAATACTAGTTCAAGGGGTTTTTTTAAAAAAAAAACTGCAAAAATTTTCAGGCCAGTAAACCTGTGTAATTTTTAAAGCTGTGTCAAGTGGTATCATTAACATTTCTTTTGTAGCAAAAAGTGTGTATAAGTGAAAGCACTCTATAGAAGAGGCAAACAAGTCATTGTACAGTGATCATTAAGTAACGGCAGAATGCAAGCATACATTCTTATAAGTCAGTTCTGTTTAGATTGTGCTCACTCAGACCGTTTCAGACTGGAGCCATCATAACTTTAGTTCAGCGCTCAAAACAGGCATGGCTCATAATGAGGCTTATTTATGAGGATGCAGAAGGAAGAATCAAAAACTTAATGATTCTTGAGAAGTCCCTCTACCCAAAGCTCCTACGATACTTTTTAACTAGCAAAAAGGTTCACATTTGTGTCTCTTGCACAAGCTCTCTAGAAATAAGTGGGGAAATGTGCAAGAGCACAAGCAATGCTTTTCTGGCACACTCTCCACTTGCTTCTGTGTTGCTTGTCCTGGCAAATTTCACAGGGGACTGTGTCCAAAATGTGGGTGGCCTACACTCTTTCCTGAAGCCCCCAAAAGTTTTACTCTTTACAAGCAAAGGACATCACCGCCTTCTAGCCATTGATGACATACTTGGGATCTTTATAGCTACCATGTAAATCGTTTTTCAGACAAACAGAAGGGATGAGGACAGTGAAAGAGACACTACTAACCATGGGGAAACCAAGGAATTACAAAAACGTTGAAGGGGAAACAGCATTCACAAAGAGTCTGATTGATAGCACCTAAGATAGAGGTGGGGAACCTGTGGGGGCCAAGGATGATGGGATTTGTAGTCCCAGCTACTTCTGGAGGGTCACAGAATCCCCCACAACTGGTCTAAACCAGCCTGTTCCCCGTAACTCCACAAATACAAAGGAGCAAGGCTCACTCCTCTGAAGAGAGGGTAATAAAAACATATCTAATTCTAAGCTCTTTTAGCCAACCTGGCACAATCCACATTTGCAACTGCAAATGGAGTAAAATGTGTTTTTTATGGCCAAGACTTATAAAGGTTCCTATGAACTCCCTGATTTATTCTCACCAGAAGTATTTTCACACACAATCAAACAATTGCTCTCTTAACATATTGAGTCAAAACCCAAATGTCCATCTTGCAGCAAATAAAAAAATATATTATTTCCTAAACCTGAAGCTATTTACAAGTTGGTCTCATATATTTAAAAAAAGACTCTTCTTTTCTTTGCCACAGTGGCTGCTTCCAGTTACAGCTTCTCAAATGGGAACAAGTATTTTGCGTCTCCTTTCTTTTCCCTCTTGCTCTTTCTGGTCCTTTTCCCTCCCTCCTTCTCTTGTTCCAGTTGCCGATTTTGGGGCCAAGAAACTTCCACATCCCCAGCTGGTGTCTCTGAACTTGGTTCTCCGCCTCCTTCATCCTCATCAGAGGAGAACCCGCCTCCCGGAGTCACTGCTGCTCCTGCTGCCTCATTCTGGAAGAGAAGCAATTGTTACTAGTAAAAGAATGCATGTACTGCCATTCATTCTGAGAAGGGACACCAAGGTGGCTCACAAACAAGTAAAAGCCAACAAATGGTGGAGTGTTAACTGCTGCTGTGAATAGAACCTCATTTGCAATGGAGGTTGCAGCAAGACGACCAGCAGTGCCAAGGAGTTTCAGCCGGCTGTGCAAAAACATCTAGACCCAATTCCAATGTTTGAGATGATGATCTTGGACAATTGCATTGACAAGAAAGAGGAATCACTGAAATACAAGGCAATACTTTTCAAGATTTTGCCGCTGGCATGACTTCAGGCAAAAAAACCCTGGAGGTGAGAAGAATGTGCTCTCTTATCACTTGTCCCATAGGAACCTGCTTCCTTCTGTGGAAGGCTATGCCCTTTTCCACAACAACTAAGCCAAATGAGCCACTGTGCATTTCAGCATCATTAGAGCAATTGAACACACCCCTAACCCATTATACATTCTGAAGTTATTAAAACAGTAAAATCTGTGCACTGGTTGCCAGCTAAGCATGGCTGATTTAAAAACCCCAAAGCCTGAACCTTAATTGTGATGGTTTCACAATTCCCACCACTCCTTATGGCAAATTATTGTTACCTGTAACACCTCAGAAGGTGGGTGCATGTGTGAAGAAAGGGGGGGAGCTCAGTTTATATCTCCTCATTTCTGAAGTTAAGGAAGCTTGATTTCCCTTCCCGCCAGCTGTTGCAGAATTAACTTACTGTCATCTGTTTCCTTCTTAAAACTTTACACAGTTCGTGGCTATTTTAATAATAATAATAATAATAATAATAATAATAATAATAATAATAATTTGTTTATTTATACCCTGCCCATCTAGCTGGGCTCCCCCAGCCACTCTGGGCGGCTTCTAAAATACAGTAATCCATCAAACATTAAAAGCTTCCCTAAACAGGGCTGCCTTCAGATGTCTTCTAAAAGTCTGGTAGTAGTTTTTCTCTTTGACATCTGGTGGGAGGGCGTTCCACAGAGCGGGCACCACTACCGAGAAAGCCCTCTGCCTTGTTCCCTGTAACTTGGCTTCTCGCAGTGGGAACCGCCAGAAGGCCCTCAGCGCTGGACCTCAGTGTCCGGGTAGAAACTGCAATCCTACCCACTTCTCAGAAATAAGCCACACTTATGTAGGACTTATTCCTAATTAAGTGTGTATAGGACTGCGGGTGGTGCTGTGGTCTAAACCACTGAGCCTCTTGGGTCTGCCGATCTGAAGGTCAGCGGTTTGAATCCGCACAATGGGGTGAGCTCCCATTGCTCTATCCCACCTTCTGCCAACCTAGCAGTTTGAAAGCACACCAGTGCAAGTAGATAAGTAGGTACCGCTGCGGCAGGAAGGTAAACTGCGTTTCCATGCGCTCTGGTTTCTGTCACGGTGTCCCATTGCACCAGAAGTGGTTTAGTTATGCTGGCCACATGACCTGGAAAGCTGTCTGTGGACAAATGTCGGCTCCCTCAGCCTGAAAAGCAAGAAGAGTGCCACACCCCATAGTCGCCTTTAACCATCCAGGGGTCCTTTACCTGTTTTTTTTACCTACAGGACTGCACACACACACCTCAGTGTATGTATGTATACCCTGAATAAACTCCCCAATGTTACTGTTATAGCCCAAATAATGTCAGCAGGAACACCCTTTTGGCAGTAAAAATACAGACTAAAGGCCTTTTATTACCTTAGTAGAGTAGCGTCTCTTCAGTCTCTCTTTGATCAGAAGCCCTTTTGTCAGCAATTTCCAGTTCCCCAGGACTCTCTTCTCCCGCTTCTGTTTTTTAAAAATTCAATCAGAAATCAAAGGATGGACACACACACCAATCCAATTATAGCTGGCCTTACATTCTACAAAAGAATAGCATGTAATTGACAGAACTCCATCTGCTCACAGGGAAGAAAGAGGATATCAGAGGTATTTATACAATCTGTGATATTCGCTGGTTATATTTATCAGTCGCCTCTAGGCAACGTACAATGCAATGTAAAAAAAACAACAACTATTAAAATACCAGCAGAATACAAGCAACTCAAAATAATGCAGCTGATCAGCAAGAGAGAGAGAAATAAGCATCAACACCGATGCAATCATATGAAAATGAGAACATTAAATGTAAACTAAGAATAAGTATCAGATTAAGCAGAGGCTAAAATGCAAGTCAGCATTTCATAGTCACTGGGCATGCTCAGTCCTCCCTTGGTTGTTTTGGGGGTTCCTACCCTTTAGGGTTTTTTAAATAAAAATTCTGCAAATTTTGGGATTCCTGCAAGCCCACTGATGACCCACCTCTTGTGCATGGAAGAATTCGTTTTGGCAACATAAGCCCTGGCAGCCACACCTGATTATCAGAAATTGAAGGAATGATTGCATATGCCGAGTGCTCCCTAACAATGACATTAATGGAGAAGTGCAATAGGAACTCCATTTGTGCAACAGATCCTTAAACATTTGTAGTTTCCGGCTATCACCTGTCGGGATAGGAGGTGCTAGAAGACACTGTGGGAACTATCAGCAGCTCTCTATTTAATTAGCCCTGTAATGCTGCCAATTTCTGGCAGTGTCAGTTCCCGCTGCTCCAACTCTCAGAGTGATTCTCACCTCCTTTTCCTTCTTCTCTCTCTCAGCTTCTTCGTTCTCCCACGCTGCAACAAGCACTTCTTTGTACTCTTCGCAGATCACATAACCTTCGGTCCTGGCGAAGATAAAGATGACGAGAACTTGTCATTTGTGCACTGAGCTGGGGAAGTTTTAAATGATCCTAGGAAGACAAGTAGCCAATTGGATGCTGTTTTGAGTGTTGATGAGCTCCATTGTATCAGCACTTTCAAAGTGACAGGGGGAAATGGTTAGAAAATACCTGGGATCCCACGAGGGGCTGAAAGGTGAGACACAAGAATGATAAGAAATAGGAACAGAGGAAGGTGCCGTGTGCTGAGTCAGACTATTGGCTCAGTAACTGGCAGCAGCTCTCCAGGATCTCATACAAGGGTTTTTCTCCCAGGTCTACCTGGAGATGCCAAAAACTGATCCTGGGACCTCCTGCATGCAAATCAAAAACTCCACCACCGAGCTATGGAACTTCAAATAAATAAACTTCACTAGTTTTGTCTACGGAAAAGTACTTAATTATTTAGCAGGGAAGCACTTTGAAAAGCTGGTAATCACTGGATCAAATTTGTCAATTATGTTGAACAAAACAGATTAAACTGGATTTTGAATAAATGTGCTATTGCTTTCCTTAGAGGGTTGTGGAAACTGCTATTCTGAATAAAGTTTTTCATAGGGCAGGGGAGCCCGGGGGATGAGTTTATGGAGCCAAGGGGACAGTGGCCCCCAAAAGTTTAGGAACCACTGATTTAACTTAAGCCAGTTCCTATTGTCTGCATGGCATGGGTTCAAAGACAAAAGACGCACACACAAACACAAAGGAAGGTAGCACAAAGAGAAACAGGTGCTTGGCTCCCCTTCTGCTAAGGGCACAGCAAGGTGACGGCTGCATCTCAGCCAATGCTACTCTCTGCGATTACTGCAGGTAAGCCATGTAGGATGAATAGATCCAGGGCATATTCTCCACTGGCAAAACAGATGTCCAGAACAAGTGATGAAGGCCACCCCAAGCCTGATCAAAGTGAGTAGTAGAAGTGTGACGTACACTGGGTGCGAGTAGCCACCATGAAAATCAAATCCAGTAACAGCTGGGACACAGTCAATATCCAGTTTGCGCGCCACTCTATGGAGGTTGGGAAGCTTTAGCTGCACACAGCCTATGGGCAACATGCTGGGTTGGAAGAGATACACATTCCCAAATTCATTCCGGGGAACCTGAAAACAAAACAGGGGCGAAGAAAAGGGGGGGGGGGAGAAGAGAGGAAGAAAAACACAATTATTCTAATACTTTTATGCAGAAATTGGTTCTTGCTGAAGTGCCAAGCACAGGACTGGTGCCAATGAAAATGAGAAACAGTAGATACATTGCAAGAGCGAGTACATTTTACAAGAACGCTAGCCGTAATGCAAAACTTTCAGTTAAATTATACAACCCAGGAGAGAACGATTTAGCTTTACCAAAGTACCCACTCAATTTACCTTTATTCTTCATTTTCATCAATGTGAAATTCATTTCATTTTGCACAACCTCCCCCCCCCCCCGCCCCAAACCAGAAGCCCAGAACAGTGCACAATACAGAGAAAACCATCATCGCAAAGTATTTCACAGCACCATTAAAAATCTGAAAACACAAAAACTTCGATCTAATATCTACAATGGTTAGGTCCCCAGGAACTTAATTCCCAAAGATCTGGATGACTAAATAAGACCAGCAATGAGGGGGGAGGAAGCTCTGGGGTCCCGGGTCTGGGGCCACCACTTAAAAGGCCTCATCTTGTGCAATCACCACCCGAGCCACTCCCGGGGTGATTGCGTGATCTCTCCTCCAGCTTACCCTTCCATCCACGGCAACAGGGGGCTGGTATTCCTCCGTCTGCCAGAGGCCAAACAGCGGCAAGTCCTTTTTGTCTCTGTTTGCTGGTTCTGCCATCCGTGCTTTCCTTGCTTGGTTGGAGTAGCCTAGAACCATCTGTGCAAACACAACACGAGTCCAATGTTCTCATCTGTTCCCACTACTTGCCTGTAAAGTTCTCAGTGTCAACCCAACTGCTACCCCTCAAAGTGAGGTTTGTGAGAGTACCCACTGTCACTTCTGATGTCACGCAGAAGCATGAAAAGAAGATACACAAGCGGCTCGTGAATGCTCTCTCTCTGTTTCCTTCCAGCAACATCCCAGGCCACCACCAAACTGCAAGGCTGCAGAACGGCTGCACTCTATTGATTCATAGCAATGGCAATCCGGAATTCATCTCTCCAGGGTCTCCCGAATACAAGTCTTTCCCAACCTGGTTACTTTCGGTTGTATGCAACTAACTTTTACTCAAGAGTTAGACCCATTAAAATGAATGACCCTAACCAGTGCAGGTCCATTCATTTCAATAGGTCTACTCTGAGTAAAAAACAACAACCCTATCCTTAGCTTTAATTGGATACAAATGAGATGGGGCTAATAATTATAGTTATACGGTAACTCCAGGATTGGAGACAGCACGCCTCTGAAAACAAGTTCCTGGCCACTGTGACTGGTTAATAGGCCAGGGATGGGGAATCTTTGGTTCTCCAGATAGGTTTAGACTACAACTTCCAATATTCTCATCCGTTCCCTGTTTAGGGAAGCTTTTAATGTTTAATAGATTATTGTATTTTAATGTCTGTTGGAAGCCGCCCAGAATGGCTGGGGAAACCCAGCCAGATGGGCAGGGTATAAATAATAAATTATTATTATTATTATTCCATCATCCCTGGCCACAGGCCATGCTAACTGGGGCTAAAGGGAATTGTAGCCCAACAACCTTTGGAGGGTGGCAGGTTCTCCATCCTTTGGTCTGATCCAGCAGGCCTGTTCTGTTCTTCAGCTCATAAGGGCTCATGCATGCATCTCTCATTCTGCTACTGAGCTACATGTGCCCAACCGCAGCCTCGGAGTGAATCTGCTGTCATCTTACCTTATAAGGCACCTCGCCAATCCTGACCACTCGAGCTTGCTTCAGCCAGGTGTCTTTGGAGTGCAGCGTATGGATACAGTCTCTGAAAAAGTCCAAATGAACTGTGCCCTCAAATATTCTCAATGTGAGCACACACATACATTTTTCTTTTTAAGTATATTGGGTGCTTCTCCGCCAATACAACCCAAATTCTGCAACCACTAAAACCGTTTGCACAGATCAAACAGTTTGATTTCTGTGAGTCATGGGAGGGAAAACAAGCTATGCGGGTCACGAAAAGCCCCAACTTCGAACCAACTGATTTCCCCACCCCTGGAGTTCATCAGGAATTGCCTATACAGTGGAACCTCAGTTTACGCCTACCTCCGTTTACGAAAACCTCAGTTTACGAATGCTGTGGACCCGGAAGTGTTTACATCCAGGTTCTGCGGCGTCAGATGCGCAGACGCTTTGCGCGCATGCAGAAGAATGCCTCGGTGAGCAAACGCCTCTGCGGAACGGATTGCATTTGCAAACCGAGGTACCACTGTATACGTCAGTGATGGGCAGCTTTTTGAGCTTGGTGTGTCAAAATTCGCCAAAAAACCAAGCATAACTCGGGTGGTGTGTCACTTCGAGAAAAAACCCATAATTTCACAATATTTACTGTAGTTTAAATAACAAAAATGTATAATTGTAATAACTGTATTTAATAAACCCAAAACTAATTATTTAACCAAACCAAACCAAACCAAAAACCCCTTATTTATCACAAAGTGCCCAGAGTTGTTGAGCTTTTTGGGGGGAGCTGCTGACCAAAGTTTTGGAGGTTTTTGGGGGGTGCAAAAGTTGCTTTGGTTTTTTTGGGGGGATGCCCCAAAGATGCTGCACTTTTGGGGTGGGGAAGAGAACAGAAATCAATGATGAATAATACCTTCGCTGGAACTAACACACAGCACCAACATAGTCTGCCAAAGTGCCAAAAAATCTAGCACAGAACGGGTTAAAAAATGAAGCTGTTACACCCAATCATTGTCTGCCAAAGCGCCAGAAAAAACAGCACAGAAAGGATTAAAAAACCAATCTCTGGCTACCAGCAACAACAACAACAAAAGGATCCAGGTTTTTTTTTTATTGAGGATTTTCTTGGTTTACAAAGGTAATGCAGTGTCTCATAGTTATTCCATTGTTACACATCAATCTTGCTTGTTGAGACATTAGGAAGGAGAGGGGGGAAGAGGGGGCGGGATGGGGGAGTGGGTGGGGTGGGGTGTCTATGTTTCTGTTTTCCTTGGTATATGTAGGGGTTCAGTGTCAGTGTTGTTTATGCGGGTTCTCTGTTGTTCGTTTGTGTTCCTTCATTGGTGAGAGAGGTCGGGGGTTGGCGTGGGGTGTGATTATTCATTTGTGGATGGCTGTGGTGGTCTTTGGTTTCTTGTGTGAGTGGGGCGGGTGTGTGCTTTTGGTTAGTTTAACCATATTGATTTGTATGCTGATGGCGGGTTTTTGTCATTGTCTTGTTGGGCCGTGTAAGTGTTGGGCTGTGTAAGAAGGATCCAGGTTTTAACAGCGGAGACAAGCTGTAGTGTGAGGCGGAGCGGGAGAACAAATGGGGGGGGGGACAACAACAGCGCGAATGGGTTGATGGGGCGCGTGCCAGCAGTGAGGGCTCTGCGTGTCACGTCTGACACGCGTGTCATAGGTTCGCCATCACTGGTATACGTGCAACTCTATCAAGTCACAAGGGTGAGAAAATCAAGTCACAAGGGTGAAAGAAAATAAACCGGGGACACTCAGGAACCTGAATTCAGCACTCAGAAACAAATATTGGCCAGCAGCTGCCAAGCCAGTCAACTCCTGCTAGATCTAACCCTAACCTTAACCCCCTTGTCTGTCTGTGGACACTGGTTTGTTTTGTTTGTGTTTTTTTAAAAAGAAAGAAAGGTGAACAAAAGTACTGACAATGTGAAATCTGATATCTGAGCACAGAGCAACGTAGCCACATGAAGTCCCATTTCACGCCATACACACCTGGCAGATGACTCTCACCTGGAATACACAGCCTCCCCACGGCAATACCCTAGTATAGCAGCTGTCTCCGGATAGATGGCTTCGTATTTAAGGAGATGCCTCTTCAAGGCATAAAGTGGGTGGTTCTTGTATTCACCAATGGCTGTCGGCAGGGGCTGGTCTTGAAGTTTAACTAGAAACTGGGAGACATGACGTAAGTGGTTGACTTTAGAGTTTACGCTGCACAAGCAGATTCTTCAGTTATTTGGAGGGCAAACATAAAAGACAGTATCAGGGCCAGATTTCACAGGATTACTTGATCCAGGGGTCATAAGGGAGTCATCCCTGCTCTAACAACACTGACGGAACTTTTGTATCAACCGAGACCACGTCCTCCAGGTGGAATACTTTAATTAATAGAGTCCGTTCACACACTCAGCTGGGAGTCATCGACCGATGAATGAATACGCAACAGACCCACTAGGGATAAGCAGAACACCCACAAGATAGTTGTCACAGTGGCCACCAACTTGTACAGGTTTAAAAAACAAACTCATGGAGGACAAGCTGACTCAATGGCTACAAGGCATGACAACTGCGTACACCTCCAGTATCAGAGGCAGTATCCAGCATAGCTGCCAAGTCTCCCGCTGAAAAATGCAGGATCAGCAGCGGTGCGGCACCGGAAGTTGCTTCTACGCATGTCCGGACATGCATAGAAGCAACTTCCAGTGCCGCTCTGCCCGATTTCCGGTACCCAGGCATGGGCGGAGCAGCACCGGAAGTCGCTTCTACGCATGTCCGGACATGCATAGAAGTGACTTCCGGTGCCGCGCTGCCCATGTATGGACACCGGAAATCGGGCAGCGCCAGGACCCAAAATGGAGCCTCCCTGGCAGGTAAGAAATACGGGGATTTACAGGATTTTTCCCAATCCGGGCTGCCAGTGGGAAATGGTTTAAAATACGGGGGTTTCCCGTGAAAAACGGGAGACTTGGCAGCTATGGTATCCAGTTGCTGGGGAGCCAGAGAGGGCTGTGGCACCTATAGGCTTTCCAAAGGCATCTTCTGATTCACTACTGGGTGAACAGAATGCTGTTATCCATATTGGGCGTGAAACTGTTCTTATACACCAGGGTTACCCAAACCTGGGTCTCCAGGTGTTTTCTTAAGACTATAACTCCCATCATCCCTAGCTAGCAGGACCAGTGATCAGGGACGATGGGAATTGTAGTCCAAAACAACAACAACAACAACAAACTGCTGGAGACCCAAGTTTGGGGAACCCTGTTATACACAAAACGATTTAAAGTGCTTTCGTTGTTAAATGTCTTTGTGATGTCTTATAGGAAGCAGGTCAGAAATGGAAAGAAACCGATGGAATTATAAATAACACTGGACTCGAATAGGCTTTTGGTCTGATCCTGCAGTGATATCCTCTGTTTGCGAGAGCCAGCTCTCAGGCGCTCTTCAAGCAAGCAGAGAATTCCAGAAGCCCTGCTGCAAACACAAGCAGAAGGGGCTTTGTTAGAGGAATCTCACCCTGAACGACTGTCTGCTCATTAAGATTGCTGAAATCATAACATACCCTGCCATGGCTCTGGATTGCTATGACCATCCTAGGCCTAAAATCCTGTCCGCACCCTCACATTGCTGAATTAAGTTGGTACTAGCTTGATAACCCTGCCACACCTGTACCCTCCGTTTCCTTCTCCCTCCTCCCCAAGGCCAAGCTTGCGCCATTTAAGGAAACCCAAAGGCACTTGACTCATAGACTCATCTTCCCATGTATTTCTACACCCACCATGTTTACACAGACCAGGTATGAAAAGTATCGAGGGGATGGAGGACCTCTTAGTCAACCAGGACATAGTTTTGTTCATGGAGAAGGAAACCGGCAAGCTCCCTTCTGTTACCTCCCTTTCTTCCTTTTTCTCTCGCTCCACAAAAGGGCTTCTGTACGGTTCCAAAGTGTCCTCCCACCACTCAGCGTCCACGCGACACTTCCTCGTTGACGTCATCCACGCCGGGTCGTATCTTTGTGTCACGTCCTTGACGCACCCGTCGTTATCAATGCCGATGATGTAGCACACTGGCTTGGTGGCATGTCTGAAGCACAGCAGTGGCTGCCCAACGGTGCCATGGACGCAGTCCACACTGACCCACTTGTCCTCCCGTTCGAGAAAAACCTCCAGCCACTGGTCAGTGCCTCTCTGTTTACCTGGTCCCACATCGCCTCCTTCATCCTCATCGCTAGAAATTATTTTGTTCCTTCTCTTTGAGGGGTTTGAAGAGCCTGGGGTAGCCGCTTCCCCCAGTGAACTCTCAACCGTCCGAGAGTTCTTGGGTACATTCAGCACCGCAGGCCCAGATTTCCGCCTGTTGTTAAGAGCTGCTTTTGCTTTCGGGGGCCCTAGTGACGACCTCTGTTTCCTCTTGGGAGTTTCGAAGTCCTCATCAGAGATGCTGCTTTCATCCTCGTCTTCCTCTGAAGCATGGAATTCAGAATCCCTGCCGTCGTCGCTTCCACTCTCCTCTTTATATGACACTTTTGAGGCCACTTTTCGTAGGCGGTCGTTTTTGGTCCTCCCCAACCCTCCCTTTCCCGGCAGTTTGCTCGCACCAGGTTCCTTTTCTTCCTGAGCACCCCTGAGGGCAGTAGGTTTATTTATTGTCCTTTTGGCTCCTGTTGGGGATGATTTCCTGTCAGCTTCCTGGCTCCTTGACAGGACCTTCTCTTGGCCTGCCTCTGGCTTGGCCTTACCAGGCCCTGCACATTTTTTCGAGGCACGTTTAGGCTTTTTGGCAGAGCCATCCGATTCCTCGGAAACTGCACTGAGAGAGCGCTTCTTGGAGGAAGTGGCCTTTCCCTGGGGGGTAAAATGAAAAAAGAGGGCTGTGGGCTATCAAAAGACAAGGCAGTGAGGCAAACACTCTGCAGTGTTTCAATAGTTTTGGTCTCAATATGTTAGCTGTTAAAAGTGAGCCGCTCTGCTCTGAATTAGCAGACCTGTAGAATTTGCCCTATGGAAGATATGAGCCCACAGTGGTACATAATCTACAGTGGAGATGCTAAGCTGTAGATTTTGCCATGTACCTTACTGGAGACAGTTCTGAGCAAATATCTGTATGTACAGAGGCACCTCCTCTGTTCAATAGGCCTCTTACTTATTCACTATGCTCATTTCTTACCTTTCCTGCAATGAACTCAAGGTAGCATGCCTGGGCCTTCTCCCACCTTTTATCCACAGAACAACCGTTTGAAGTAGATTAAGCTGAGGACTGGTTGAGCTTCATGGCTGAGTGGGGATTTGAACCCAAGTCTCCCTAAGTCGTAGTCAGACACTCTAACCACTACACCAAACTGGCTCTCTTGTGGGCAAGCTCGTGACATCATGAACTCTATTCTGCTTGAGGAACATACACAGACCAAACACATAATCTAGACCTGCAATTCCAGAATGTGTTTTTGTACTACAATGGTACCTTGCTTCTCAAACTTAATCCGTTCCAGAAGTCCTTTCCAAAACCAAAGCGTTCCAAAACCAAGGCGCGCTTTCCCATAGAAAGTAATGCAAAATGGATTAATCCGTTCCAGACTTTTAAAAACAACCCCCCAAAACAGCAATTTAACATGAATTTTACTACCTAACGAGACCATTGATTCATAAAATGAAAGCTATAAACAATGTACTGCATCACAGAATCAATCAATCAGTAGCTGAACTGAGTTCCATGCAGTCACAAAAACAAAACAAAAAGACCTGCAAAAACAAAAACGCAAAATAAATAGCAAAAACAGACAGAGCTCAGCGTAACACTCAAAATGGAAGTGTGGCACTCAAAATGGAGCATGTTTGGCTTCTGAAAAAAGTTTGCAAACTGGAACACTTACTTCCGGGTTTGCAATGTTTGGGTTCCAAGTTGTTTGAGTGCCAAGGCGTTTGAGAACCAAGGTACCACTGTGCTTCCAATGTGCTGTGAGGGAGATAAACAAGTGATCTTAATAGTGAACACTCTGATGTTTGCACCACTTGTCCATTAAACGGTTATGATGATTAGCATAGGAAAAAGTCATATCGTGCAAGCATTTCAGCTCCCTGTAATGCTTGGGTGAACCCATTTATTTGAGAACTGCTGCTTTACAGTCACCCCATGCATGTTTGCTTCAAAGGAAGTCTCACTGAGAGCCCTCCTGGAGACACACCTACCTTTTCCGCCAACACTTTCAGAGGAATGGGCTGCAGAGACAACACAAGGCGGCACAGTAGCTGCAACGCTCGCAGAATGAGTAAAAATACCTATTTGAAAAAGTGAAAAATATTATTGTTTGTTAGTTTGGATCTGGAGTTATGTCAATATGGAGGTTTTCCCTCCCACTCCACCCTCCACTTTGTTCTTAACCAAGGGATTTTAACCCACAGGACTTTGTAACAAATTTCTAGTCTAAATCCAACTAAAAGTGACCCAGAACAGCCTTTCCCCACAGCAGATTGGCATACTGGAGACTTTGACCTCCTCTCCATGTACTGTGAGGGATGCCAAAGCCCCCTATGCCAGTTGGGGGTCAATGTAGCTTCTCTACCAATGCAGTAAGCTAACTAGGAAAGTAGAGGGCTCTCCACGTATGCCAATGAATGACGGAGGAAGTAACAGGTTGGACATTTCTTGTTTTTACTCAAGTATTTGAAAAGCAGTTTCCAAAACCCCAACAGCAAAATTTAACCATGCCCATATAAATTGTTGTTGTTGTTGTTTAGTCGTTTAGTCGTGTCCGACTCTTCGTGACCCCATGGACCATAGCATGCCAGGCACTCCTGTCTTGCACTGCCTCCCGCAGTTTGGTCAAACTCATGTTGGTAGCTTCGAGAACACTGTCCAACCATCTCGTCCTCTGTTGTCCCCTTCTCCTAGTGCCCTCAATCTTTCCCAACATCAGGGTCTTTTCCAAGGATTCTTCTCTTCTCATGAGGTGGCCAAAGTATTGGAGCCTCAGCTTCACAATCTGTCCTTCCAGTGAGCACTCAGGGCTGATTTCCTTCAGAATGGAGAGGTTTGATCTTCTTGCAGTCCATGGGACTCTCAAGAGTCTCCTCCAGCACCATAATTCAAAAGCATCAATTCTTCGGCGATCAGCCTTCTTTATGGTCCAGCTCTCACTTCCATACATCACCATATAAATTACAACATTGAAAAAAAAGCAGCAAATCATCCTGTAATACCAAAGTACCGTGAAATTTACATAATTGGTTAGCGTTAAAATGTAAAAATCCACAGATCTGCCACAGCTAACCAGATCCATCAGAAGCCTGGGTGAATAAATAAGAGTGTATCTTGGGGGTGATGGAGATACCTATTCCACTAAGGGAAGGTCAGTGTTGGTGCTGACCTTTAAAGCCCTAAACGGCCTCGGTCCAGTATACCTGAAGGAGCGTCTCCACCTCCATCAATCTGCCCGGACACTGAAGTCCAGCACCGAGGGCCTTCTGGCGGTTCCCTCACTGCGAGAAGCCAAGTTGCAGGGAACTAGGCAGAGGGCCTCCTCGGTGGTGGCGCCCGCCCTGTGGAACGCCCTCTCATCAGATGTCAAATAGAAAAAGAGCTACCAGATTTTTAGAAGACATCTGAAGGCAGCCCTGTTTAGGGAGGCTTTTAATGTTTAATAGATTATTTTATTTCATTTTTCTGTTGGAAGCCGCCCAGAGTGGCTGGGGTATAAATAATAATAAATTATTATTATTATTATTACTTCAGGGGGGGGGGTATATGCATTCACAAATTCCTCTCCCAACCCTACCTGGAGACTGAACTTGGGAGCATTTGCATGCAAGAAAGCTACTACAAAGCGGCATCCCTTTCCAAGGGGCCACTGATTGGCTTCACGCTTCCCCCAGCACAGTTACTGACGTGCCCCCAAATGCCTTGTCACTTACATGAACCAATTCCTCCTCATCTCGTGCAGCATACACAGCAAAACGCCTCTCTAGCGTGGACTGCCAACTTTCTTCGTTATCAGAGAGCTCCCCATTGACAGTGAAGGTCGCAACAAACCTTGAAAAAGGAAACAATATTCTATTTTTTTCCCCTACTTGCTTGGCTAATAACGCCTTCAAGTCTCTGAAGGGCTGTCACACCCGGAAATTGAAGCAGAAGGCAGGATCAGGACCAATGGACAGACATCGCAGGGACTCCCTGGTCCTGAATGGGGTAACTGTGCCCCTGAACAACCAGGTGCACAGCCTGGGAGTCATTTTGGACTCACAGCTGTCCATGGAGGCGCAGGTCAATTCTGTGTCCAGGGTGGCTGTCTACCAGCTCCATCTGGTACGCCGGCTGAGACCCTACCTGCCTGCAGACTGTCTCACCAGAGTGGTGCATGCTGTAGTTATCCCTCACTTGGACCACTGCAATGAGCTCTACGTGGGGCTACCTTTGAAGGTGATCTGGAAATTACAATTAATCCAGAATGCGGCAGCTAGACTGGTGACTGGGAGTGGCTGCCGAGACCATATAACACCTACATTGGCTCCCAGTACAATTCAAAGTGTTGGTGCTGACCCTGAAAGTCCTAAACGGCCTCGGTCCAGTGTCCCCGAAGGAGCGTCTCCACCCCCATCATTCAGCCCGGACACTGAGGTCCAGTTTCTGGCTGTTCCCTCCCTGCGAGAAGTGAGGTTACAGGGAACCAGGCAGAGGGCGTTCTCGGTAGTGGCGCCCGTCCTGTGGAATGCCCTCCCATCAGATGTCAAGGAAATAAACTACTTTCTGACTTTTGGAAGACATCTGAAGGGAAATTTTTAATGTTTGATGTTTTATTGTGTTTTTAATATTCTGTTGGGAGCCGCCCAGAGTGTCTGGGGAAACCCAGCCAGATGGGTCGGGTATAAATAAATAAATAATTACTACTACTACTACTACTACTAATGGTAAGAGGCTTGGGTGGTGGTGACTTGGGTGATTTACGCAGATGCAGACAACCATGTGTCAGGACTGCTGTAACAGCAGCCAACATGAGCGCAAGGGGTTGGGCTGGATGTCCTTCAGGGACCCTTCCCACTCTTTATCACATGTAAAATCGCAACACCATCAAAACAAAACAAAACAAAACAAAACAAAAAAACCTGGATCAAGAGAGAGAAGCCCCTTACCACTTCACAAGATTTGACAGGAACAGGCGGTCTACGCGGCCCGCAGGCACTTTAGTAAAATGAGTGGGGATGATAGAGAGGCCGATCGCCTGGAGGTCCGGCTGAGAGCAGATCCTGTTTCTATGAAAGCCATTGGCTAACAGGCACAGTAGGTGGACCTGTTGGGAGAAGGAAGCAGCTCCCAGGAGAGAGAAGTGGCAACGGATAGTCATGCTACATAAGGTTTTGTTTCCATGCCTCGAAAGACAGGCCCAGCACTGACTCAATACATCCAAGTCTGCCGCTAGGGAGCCAGGAAAGGTTATCGGTAGCAGCCTATGTGAGGAAGCGCCTTCATGTGAGCAACTCTGAACACTGGGGGGGGGGGGGCTGTTTCCTCCGAGATCTGCTGCGGCCAAGAAATTCAGGAGCAGCCTACCAGTTTGGAACATTTGAAGGGTGGAAGTGGGGAGAGAGACTTATAAAGAATACACACCCTCCATCCCAACCCAACTGTCTCTGGCACCTGCTGCCAGGAGACAGAAGCTGCCAGAAGCATCAGCTGCGTTGGTGAGGGAGCCTTGCCCAATGAGGGCAACATCCTGGTCATCTCTGTTACTGTATTTTGAATATAATGTCAGCTGGCCTAGAGAACTTCAGTTACTAGTGGGGCTTACATATTTAAAATAAGATTTTTATTTTTATTTTAAGAAAAGCTCCCACATTTGAGCATTGCTAGGGTTACCTTCAATGGGATGTGGGTGGTGCTGTGGTCTAAACCACAGAGCCTAGGGCTTGCCGATCAGAAGGTTGGCGGTTCGAATCCCCGCGACGGGGTGAGCTCCCGTTGCTCGGTCCCTGCTCCTGCCAACCTAGCAGTTTGAAAGCACGTCAAAGTGCAAGTAGATAAATAGGAACCGCTACAGCAGGAAGGTAAACGGCATTTCTGTGTGCCGCTCTGGTTCTCCAGAAGCGGCTTTGTCATGCTGGCCACATGACCCGGAAGCTGTACACTGGCTCCCTCAGCCAATAACGCGAGATGAGCGCGCAACCCCAGAGTCGGTCACGACTGGACCTAATGGTCAGGGGTTCCTTTACCTTTCAGGGTTACCTTCACTTTTAGAAGGAAGAAAACGAGCTGTGGGACTTTTCTGTGACCAGTTGTCCTTTTCAGATACATAACTTTAATTCAAACATGCACCCAGGAACCCATTTCTTCATCCTTTCCGCCTGTTTGTCTGGTGGTAGTGCTGCTGTTGTGACCCACTTTAGATCAGGCTGCAACCCGATAGTGAGGCCTGATGCACCAGTTGGACAAATGCCCCAGACATGGAACGACCTCAGGGTTGAGGCCAGAAGAAGTTCTTCCGTCTCTGCCTTTTATAAGATTTATAAACCCCATCTGCCTCATCTGGTGTCTGCTTGCTAAATTTATCAGCAGCCTGCGGTTTCTTTTCTTTTTTATGTGACTGCACCTGGTATAGGTTTTTTTAAAAACTGTTCAGCTTATGGTTCAAATGCGCTCATTTGCATTTTGGATGTGGTTTTTAAATATGTATCTGTTGTTTGCAAGCCGCTTTGGGTGAAGGAAAATCTGCACAGAACCGTTTTTAAACAAACATAAATAGGCAGCTTTAAGCCCAGTCAGACAACAGCTGTACCAACCATTGTATGTAGAGGGGAAATTGGTTCTTTGAGCAACATTATCTGTATTCATACGTCATAGTAAACCATAGTTAAAAGTTTCCAGTGAGTGCGGAGATCACTCTGACTTTGCTTCTCTACAGTAACAAACCCTGATCCCGGCTTAGTGTTATATCCGAACTGGGGGTCGTGGTTTGACTTCACATTGTGGGTTGTTTGGAGTAAAACTATCCACGATTCCTGGTTCAGATGTACCATTAAACCAGGGGCTGCCATTTGTTGCTCCTGCTTGGGAAGCAGGGAAGCGGCAAAGCAGAAGCCATCTGTATGTTCATGGTAAATCATGAACTATGGTTTATCGTGATGCACAAGCCTATTTGTTGTGTTCTAAACCAACTAATGTCTCTGCTTCCCTAGAATGACTTGGGGTGTCAATATTGCTCTTGTCCTTGTAACAACACGCTGAATTACTATTTGGAAATACTACCGTGCCAGGATTTCCAATAAACTCTTCTCCTAAGTGCCAGAACAAGGTAGCTGACTGGAAATAGAACTCTTGAGCCCTGCAATGTCTGCCTTCTTCCAACACATTACTCTTCAGGCGTATTACCTTGTGTGTGTCTTCATGAACTCCCTTGTTGAAGCGCTTC
Organism: Zootoca vivipara; assembly: GCF_965207765.1. Taxonomy (NCBI): domain Eukaryota; kingdom Metazoa; phylum Chordata; class Lepidosauria; order Squamata; family Lacertidae; genus Zootoca; species Zootoca vivipara. Next base: position 84,943,067 of record NC_142584.1, read on the forward strand.
ATCATTCTCCGCAGATATGTCTCAAACTCGGCCTGCCTTTTCTCTCTGCAAGGTGACCAAAACAAACCAAAGAGTGAGTGCCATGCAGTGATGTTCTCAAGGCCTAACTTTCCAGCTTCTGAGCAGCAACCTGAAGCCAGAACACAAAGCAACACATTCATATGCTACTGTGTGCATGAGGCTACATGCACTATAGCTCTGTTGAGGGATTATACCTGAACAGGAAATTTCCCCTCATGGAGGAGAAGTGGAGCCGTGCCTGCTAGCCCTGTCGCTCCTACCTTCTCTGTTCCTGACCTTCTGTTGAGTGGGGAAGGTTCAAAGGGGGGTTTTACTTGCATTTGCCTGCATGTGAGTAGAACTCTCCATGCAGTTGGGGACCCTGATAAAGGGAAGGCCAGGGAACTGAGTGGACAGGGGCTGTCAGGTGAAGCTTCATATCTCCTGCATGCTCTGCTATTTCCTGCTCAGGCATAACTGGGTTTGTGTGTGCTACTGGTTGTGTGAATTTATTTCCTGTATTTATATTCTGCCTTCCTAACCAATTTAGGCTGCCAAACCAATATAACAGAGCAGCCTATTATATTTTTAATTCTTGTTTTATAGTAAAAAGAAGTGGATCCAGCTGCCCAACACACACACACAAACCACAAACGAAATGCCAACCAAGAGCTACCAAGAGCTTAGCCAAGCAGAAATGTTTTTCACTTCACATCTAAAAGATAGCTTAAGGGTCGGAACAATTTCTGCTTGCGCAACATAGCATCTCCTCCAACCCCTGAATTCCCTCTGCCCCCCCCCCAAAAAAATCTGCTCTGGACTTTTCAAAATAGATCTGAGGATGAAATAGGGGGCAGCAAGAGGAGAAGAGGGAGTGGAAGCTGTGTTGCATGCGCTGAAGTCATTCGGTTCGCACAATGACTTTGCTGGATTTACCCCTAAAGTCCCGGTGCCACAGTGGAAAAGGCTCTGCCAACCACCCACCCAAGTTCTGGAGATGGAAATGTCTTAAGCAAGGTCCTCAGTAGAAGAAGGTCTTCAACCAGGCAGCCTTTTTTCATCCCAGTGGTGCGGGAACTCCAAAGGGCAAATCAGCCACAAAGGCCCGCTAATACCAAACTCACGTACCTTCTCTCTCTTTTCTTCACCTGCTCAGGTGTCTCAATTTCTATCTCAACTGTTTTGTTGGGCAATGCCGGTGCAGGAAGTTCTTTGAGGATCTCTATCTCAGGTTGATGAAGTTCTGGAAGCAAACATCCCAGTCTAATTAGTGCGTCTTCAATAATGTCCAGTAAGATGATGAGCAGTTAAATTCTAACTCAGGGCTGCTTCTGAAACTTCTCAGCACTGGATCTTAAGCCTAATGGCAGCATCCTGCAACAGCAGGGTGGGGGAAGCTGAGGTCTCCCCACCCCTGGCAGAATACTCTGACAGGGGGGCAAAATTCACCTTTGATAAAACTTTGGCATGGCAATAATGTGTCCAAATAATGATAAACCAAAATAACCAAGGGAACCAAGATTTACACAGCAATTTTTTTTTTAAAAAAAATGTATTACCTTCCACATCTTCCCACTCATCCTCACTTTCATCATCTTCATCTTCATCATTGTCACCATCTTCTTCATCATCTCTCGTTCTCTTTGTGATGGGAGATTCTTTTTTTGCATTTGTTTCCTTCTTTAGAGGAGCACTCTGCAGACCACTAGGATGTGGGGAAAGAAACAACCGTAGAGTTGAAGGGGACCTCAAAGGTTATTCGTTCAAGCCCTTCCAATGAAGAAAACCCACTGTCAGACAGCTTGTACCTCCAGGAATTTCTTCCTAACGTTAGCTAGTTTAAGGAAAAACAACCCGCATAGTTAAGTGAGCACCTGAAACAGACTTTCTAGAGAATGTGTATATGATAGCTCCAGAAAACTGTATTTCTCTTCCTCTCTCACACACATGCTCCAGGTTTGTGTAGATTCTCTCAAATTTAATGGGGAAACAAGGCAAGATTCCTCACCCCCACCCCAGTACAAGACAGAAGTTTAAGCCTTGACTCTTTACAAGGCCTCTTTCACAGCAGAAGTGGTTAACTCTTGTTGAGCCGTATCAGGAGGACCACACAACTCCCATCATCTCTTGGCACCAGCTTTACTGGCAGCCAATCAGAAGCCGCACTTTGGTTTTGGAAGTTGAACGGACTTCCGGAACAGATTCCGTTCGACTTCCAAGGTACGACTGTATAGGAAAGAGAACAGATGCATCTACTCTTTAGCATCTCATCCACAAGTCGGTTAAGGTGGAATACCAGGACTGAGAGAGGATTAATTCACATTGCGGTGGTTTGGATGTAACTCTGTACAGTAGTTTAATTTTACATATACAGTAAATAAATATGTGCACACCCAAAGACCAAAAGTTTTACCCATGCATCGGCATCCGGTTTTCTATGGGTTCAGAGGCTAAGAGGAAGCACCAAAAAATGTCAATTGTATCATTGCCCTAAGGATGAAATAAGCGGATGTTCGGATTCTGGAAATAAATAAATAAATAAATCAGCTCTCAATGAAAACCCTAAGCATTGATTTACCTGCATTTTACCCTTTTTTTACAGGGCCCTTTACTTTCTTCCACTTTATTCTTTTCCTCCTTCACTTTGGGCTTTGGTCCTTTCTGATTCGAATTTCTGCAGGGTGGTTGAAAGATATCCCTCTCCCGTTCTTTTTCCTTCTTTTTTCCAGAAGCTGTTTTGGGCAACCTTTTCTTCTGACTGGGTTTTTCCTCTTCAAAATCATCTGTATGGAAAGAAAATGTGACGACGACGATAGTCACAAACTGTTAGGGTAGGAGATAGGAATACAAGCTTAATCCGAATTAAACACCCAAACTGGCTCCAATAGTCTTTTCTACAATTTCTTCCTCCCATTAGATCGTGAATCAACTCTACTGTGATCCACCATGAACCCAAAGTTTAAACCTGTTGTTATTATTTTGCTGCTATTTCTACTTTGTTATACAACAACATGGGGCAGCTGCATATTCCTGCGTGGCAGGGGGTTGGACTAAATGAACCTTGGGGTCCCTTCTAACTCTACAATTATATGAAAAAGACAGGAGGGGAGATATCCAGAGCTGCCTATCCATTTGCAGACTGACTTTTAATCTAGCAGAGGAGTCCACTAAACCAAGGGGAGTGGTGATTTTCAGCTGTAGGTCTCTGTGCCGCTTCCCACACTATGGGGGGGAGGGGGTCCTTCAACCTTCTGGAACAGATGGGGGTGTCACAGGGGGCTACAGTATAAATGAGGAATTGCCTCCCCGTCCCTTATGCTAGCAGATACCTCATTGGGTTTAACCTCCTTGGGTTAAAAGCCGTTCTGCAAATGGATAGGCGGTGCTGGATATCACCAAGCTTATTTACAGAAGCAGAATCTTAAGACTGTGGCAAACCTATCCATTCTGAAGGAGATCAGCCCTGAGTGCTCACTGGAAGGACAGATTGTGAAGCTGAGGCTCCAATACTTTGTCCACCTCATGAGAAGAGAAGAATCCTTGGAAAAGACCCTGATGTTGGGACAGATTGAGGGCACTAGGAGAAGGGGACGACAGAGGAAAAGATGGTTGGACAGTGTTCTCGAAGCTACGAACATGAGTTTGACCAAACTGTGGGAGGCAGTGCAAGACAGGAGTGCCTGGAGTGCTATGGTCCATGGGGTCACGAAGAGTCGGACACGACTAAACGACTAAACAACAACAACAAGACTGTGGCAAAACACTTCTCTGAATTATTTTACTTTATACTGCATAAAAATTTCCATCCCACCTTTCTAATGCTCATGCACTACTTGGTTAGGCTTAGCAAAATTAAAATCGCAACATTATGCCAAACAATGCAATGCAACATGCAAAATACTCTCTCCCCGCCCCCCCCCCACCTTGATCATACATCAGTAACTTTTGCTGTTCCTAAGGAGAATGTTCATGTTTAGGAAACAAGGGTAACCTCGTGTGTGTGTGTGTGTGTGTGTGTGTGTGTGTGTGTGTGTGTGTGTGTAAACGAGACAACTAGGAGGAAACCTCTTTTGGTAACCACGTGACATAGTTGTATAAGGTAGTATCAGGAACATGAGACGTTTCATTCACAAGCAGGCTGCCGAACTTTGGCCATTCACAACGGAATTCCAGCCAGAGCATGTGCAAAACTGTTGATTTTTACATAACCCGGGAGTGGGCGAGGCCCAAAGGGAGAGCCAACCCAGTAAACCGCTGGGAGCTTAACGAAAGCTCAGTGGGTGCATGAGACTCTTAATCTCATGGTCGTGGGTTCGAAACCCACCTTGGGCAAAGGATTCCTGCCTGGCAGGGGGTTGTATGACTAGAACTAGACACGTGGTCCCTTCCAACTATGATTCTAAAGCTGCAATCCAAACTCCTGGGAGTAAGCCCCGTCGACTTCAATGGGACTTACTTCTGAGTAGCCACGGTTAGGCTTGAGCTGCAAAGACTGTCAAGGAACGGGCTGTCGGTTAAGGCTATTCTGCATCCCTCCGCCCCCCCACTCACCCTCCTGCTGCTGCTGCGTTTTAGGACCGGAGGCGGAGGCTGCAACTTCTCCCTTGAGCTTCTTGCCCACCCCCGGCAGCTGCACGACCCCCTTGCGCTTCTTGGCCATCCTGATCCGCGGCAAATCGGCCTGGAGGAGCAGCGGGAGAAGCGCGCAAGAGAAGCCACCGGCCAGCGCGGATGGAGACACAAAGGAGAAAATCCAAAACAGGAGGGCAGGAGGGAGGGAAAGACGATCTGCGGAAGAAGGCGGCTTAAAAACAACACGGAGAGCAGGGTTGTTGCATCTGTTGTTCTCCCTTACTCTCACAAGCGGCCCCGCGCGATGCTGGGCTGGCAGCTTGCGTTGCTCCTCCTTCCTGACGTCCCTTCCGTGCCGGGTCTGAACGCGGTGCAGCTTGCAGCCTTTGGGGGGGGGGGGGGGGCGGAATGAAGATGCTGTTCAGGATTCAACAGCTTTGCCCTCCTCACAAGCGACGGGGCAACTGATAAGCATTGCAATATACGGATTTTGGCAGGAGAAGGCAGGAAATGGGACTCTCGGGCGCTTTGAGATTACAGGGCAGCCCGCCACCTCTCAGAAATAAGGAACATGGTTTGAAACTTGTGCCGCTTTATGGAGAAATCCGTCCCCTGCACACACGCACCCAGTATAAAACCTGATACAATTTTAGTGGCCTTTACCCAAATTAGGCCCAAAGTGCTCCCGCTCCAAATCCATAGTAAGGTACATGGCCAAAATCAACCTTCTTTTTATCTGTGTGTCCTAAAGCGAGATGAGCGCCGCAACCCCAGAGTCGTCTGCGACTGGACCTAATGGTCAGGGGTCCCTTTACCTTTACCTATTTTGTATTTTATGGGAACTTCCCCCAACTTGCAGCGCAATGCTATACAGTATATACCAAGGAGTCCAGCAGCACAATCCTAACTCAGAAGTAAGCCCTACTGAATTCAATAGGACTTACTCTCAGTTAAAAGGGCTTAGGACTGCATATGTATTGTGCCTGGCACAAGGCTCTTGTTTTTTTTCTGCAACACAGCTACTCCTCTGGAAAGTCTATACATTTTACACAGAAGTAAGTCCCACTGAGTTTGATGGGGTTTACTGCCAAGTGAGTGGTCTTAGGATTGCAGCGTTATGGACTTCAGGCTTGGGAGAAGAAACTTGGCATCAGCTTACTCCCTTTATTTTAGTTCGTGAAATACAACACAATTCCTATACATGTCTACTCAGAAAGTGTGTATGTTTGTAGGACTGTAGCCACCCAATCCTAAATTCAATTTCTAGGGAGCAAGCTCCACTGAGTTCCAATGGACTTATTTCTGAGTAAAGAAGCTTGAGATTGAATTGTAAGGCGAGCTTACAAAGATGAAGCTAATTCTGTGATGTCAACATCAGCAGTTTTGTTTCCTCCAGTGCACAGAAGCTTTCAAGCCACACAGGGCGGTAAGCAGCATGCAGACATTTGATGAGCAGCAGAGCAACTGCTTTGGATGCAGAAGGTCCTAGGTAGGGCTGGAAAAAACTTCTGGACAACCATTGCCGGTGAATGTTGACAATGCCAAGCTAGATAATGGTCTCACTTGGTGCAATATAAGGCAGCTTCCTACATTCCTGTGGCATGCTTGTGTTCTTCCTGGAAGTTGACATCTGTCATAAATCTATTCAGGGCCTAAAACACACACACATGTTCATCACTAGACTGCAAGGATGAGTTGTTTATGTGAATGGGCTGTCATATTTATAATACCCAGTGCTTCTTTTCAGGGGGTGCTCAAGGGTATGCAGTACTGGCACCTCTTTTTGTTGTTAAAAAGTATGACACTTCCTGTAACAACTTCACAGTGAATACCGGCACCTAATTTTCGCGGAGGGGGGGGGAGCACAGATAACACATCACCTCACTTCAAACTCAGAGCTGTTCACTGAAGCCAGGTCACACATTCAGTTTAGTCAAGCCAAACCAAAGCGGCAAAGCACCAAGACAGCTGTACACACAGGACGCTGCCTGCCTGTATTACTGTGTCAGATTGGCAGTCCAGCTAGCTCTGACTGGTAGCCAGAACTCTCCAGGGTTTCTCAGCTATACCTGGAGATAAGAACCTAACAGCAGCCCTCCTGGATCAGGTCAGTGGCCCATCTACACCAGCACTGGTCTCACAGTGGCCAATCACGGTGGGAAACTCCCAAGGGGGACCTGAGCACAACATTCTGTTATCACCTTTTATATATGTTTGTGGGTAGGGGGAGGTTTTTGATTTGGTTTGTCCTTGTTCTTGTTATGCATTTTGTGTTATTTTGTATTTTTATGCAGTGAACCACCCTGAGATCTTTGGATAACGGGTAGTACACAAATTTAATAAATAATAATAACAACAATAATAATAACAACATGAGGCGCACTCTGCCTTCCCATGGTTCCCAGGAACTGGTATTCGGAAGCATTGCTGCCCTCAACTGTGGAGGCAGAGCGTGGCCAGCGTAGCCCTATTCTCTTTCGTGAATTTGTCTAACATGCTCCCCCTGGGACCTTTTGCATGCAAAGCTGTGTCCTAAGCTGCAGCTTTTCCTATCGCCTTGAGTGTTTGAGAGAGATGATGCACCCATTCTGCTTGCTGCTGCTGCTGATCAGCGATGGCTCGCTCGCACCTGAGGGCAGTGCACCTGACTAAATCAGCTCCATGTGAAGGCGAAGCAAATAACCACCGAGTCGCAATCAGGAAGCACGCGCTTCAGATGCGGCCAATCACAGGGTTTCTCCGAGCTTTGCGGCAGAAGTGCGCACGCGCAGCTATCGTCTGATGGGGGAAACATAAGGCTCAGATAGAGATAGGAAAATAGAGTGCATCTGAGAATATTAACTTCCTGGTAGTAGCTTTTTTTTAAAAAAAACACCTGTATTTGCCTGCCATCTTTTGCATAGAGGGTGGGGGCTCGCTCGCCGTCCGATTGTTCGCGCTTTTTTCTGAGGGGGGGGGGCAAAAAAAATGGTGCTGAGTTGACCCGAAATCTGAAGTGTCGCACGTATGTCTATACTTTCTCTTGTGCGTGAGCGCGCGCCTGCGTCAATTGCTGCGGGCAGGGCATAAAATCTCGCGAGAAGAGGCTGAAGTTGGCTTTGAAAAAATGGCGGACGAGGTGGACCAGGTGGGTGATGCTGCCGGGGGAGGGTCGCCTTTGAGGGGTCGGCGGGACCCCGTGAGGTGTCACCGTTGTGCTCTGAGGTGGTGGGTCTCTGGCCTGGCTTAGCCTGCCGAGGTGGGTCGCTAGCTGGACGCAGGTTTCCGCTCCCAGTAGCGAGGGCGACGTTCGGACTGCGCGTTTCATCTCTTTTTTTGTTACTTCGCTTATTTTTGAGAGCATAATAACGGTAAAGTTGACCTTTGCCCGCCTGTCCCTCCTGGAAAACCCAGCCAGGTGGGCGGGGTAAAAATATAAATTATCTATCTACCTACCTATCTCTACCGTACTACTGTGCCCGCCCCCTCCCCACATACCGGTAGTTGAACAAAAGTGAGAAACAACAATAAGTCCCCAAAATATTACTTGTTTTTTTGTAGTTCTCTCCTGGTAGCTACAAAGTTGTGGTCTGAAGGGCCTCTGCTTTATTCTTCCTTATTTTCCCCTTCTTCGTGCTGTTTTCATTCGCACTGTCGTGCATAGTTAAACTTTGCTGCTATCTTTGGTTTATGATTTTTTAAATACACCCACAAAACAAAATTTTATTATCAGATGTCAAGGCACCAAGTTGGGACATTATGCACATTATTCTTGCTACCTAGTCTGAGAAAAGTGACTATGAACAATCTAAACAAACTTGGTTGGTCTCTAAGGTGCTACTGGAAGGATTTTTTATTTTTATTTTAACAAAGAATCTCTTATTGATTCTTTGTTATTGGAACAGTTTAAACTGGTGAGCCTGGGATATTAGAAAGGGTACCATAACTAGTTGACTGTTTCCTGATATCTCACAAATTGCTTAAATTCTCCTAACACTGCAGCAACTATAGCCTGAATAGCCTAGGAGGGATTTGCAATTCACTATTTGTCAGAGAGTCATTTTGAGAAGGTGCAAACAGGTAGCTTTTAATTCTCTCTGCTCTTGTACTTCAGTTTAGACATTTCAGTAAGGTTGAATAATTGAACAATAAACAATACAGAACAAATATCATCTAATACTAATCTCAGTGGAGTTTTTCCTTGGAATAAATTGTATCCAATGTTTTATCAACTGTATTTAGAAAAAACAACACACTTTTCTCTTATAGCAACAAACCACAAATACTGTAGAAGAGCCCTTGGATCTCATCAGACTCAGTCTTGATGAACGAATTTATGTAAAAATGAGAAATGACCGAGAACTTCGAGGCAGATTACATGTAAGTAAAGCTATATAGAAATGAGGGGTGCTTGTTAACAGAACCATGAAAATGTGCTTTGGGAGATGTTAAGTTAGATGCTTCAAAAACAAGTTAGAGTTCTCATAGAGTAAAAGCAGCCTTGGCTTTTGAAATACTTCTTGGGCAGCAACAAGAAACCCTGGGTTCTCCAGATATTGCTGTACTCTCAATTTTAACATGCACGTGCATGAAAGAAATCTGATTTTGATCTCAGCCAAAGACAAACATTTCAGTTGGTGTGGTCTCAAATAACTCTTGGCTCCAAAATGTGTATTTGAAGCTAATGATGCATTTTCCAGCAGTTCTCTGTGAAAAGCAAGCATGACTGCCAGATTTTAGATTAGATTTTATGAGTGATGTTGGAAATCTAGTTGATAATGGTATTCATTGAGCAAATTGCTATGATTTGATTTCTGAGTAGGATTAACATTAGATATAATCCAAAATACTTGTAGTGAAAGTTTTTAGATCTGTGTATTTGAGCTACAATGTTTAAGAAATATAATGCCATTAGCATAAAAATTAAATTTATCTAAACTACTCTCATTTCCACAGGCTTATGACCAGCACTTAAATATGATTTTGGGTGATGTTGAGGAGACTGTGACAACAATAGAAATTGATGAAGAAACCTATGAAGAGATTTATAAAGTAAGAACTTGTTAAAGCTCCAAATGCTCTTTCAGATGTGCAATATTGTCTAGACGAATTTAAATTAGATACTTTTGCTAATTATATTTTTGCTAATATACCAATTTGACTTGTTAAGTACATTTTAACCAGAGTAATATATAAAGCATTGTTTTAACAATAGTGATTACTTCATTGTAAAAGTAGGACACTTAAATATAGATTTATTTTCCCCAAATGTGATTTTTGTACCATATGAATTTATAATAATTGTGCTAGTTCTTGCGACTATTTTTACATTCTCACTGGATGTAGCCTGTACTGCTTTTTTTCATCCACAGTCTACCAAAAGGAATATTCCGATGCTGTTTGTCCGAGGAGATGGAGTTGTCCTTGTAGCTCCTCCACTGAGGGTTGGCTGAAACCATGAAAAAAAATGGTCATCATTTCAAAAATGTTGGACCTCTGGACACTGTCTTCTGATACCCTTAAACATCAAGATTCTGCCCTTAATTCTGAAAGACCATCCAAACCTGATTGTTGTGAAGGCGTAAGATCATTTGACATATAAGTTGATATAAGGGTTTTTCCCCGAATTAACTTAAGTGCCAGGTGTCTTTATGTATCAAATTGGTGGATGTAACAATTTTAGTTGCGCTTGTGGCCACTGATCTTTTTAAAGAAATAAATCTGTTTGGTTTTTTTTTGTATGTATGTGTTTATAAGCACTTTCCCCATTTAACATGTGCCTCATTATTGCTGCATTATTTGCTTGGTTACCGTTGATAGTATCTGGTACAAATGAGACAGGATTGCATTGAGTATTTTCTATTTATGCCATGCTATTCCAGTGACTTGAGTGGCCTACATGCATGAAGTGTGTATGCTTCAATAATGGTAATCTTTTGAGGAAGAGTTCTAAGTTGCTGATTTAAAACCTACAAAAATCTTAGTGGGGAAGTAGATCCCAGAGTGTCAAAGAAACCGCCGTTGTCTCATCACCCACAGTTACATTAGCACTGTGTCCACATTAGGTCATTTATCTGTATACATGTCCCTATTTCCACATGTGCTTTGTACACCTTCATCCACACATTAACACTTTCAATTTTATACTTCTAGAATCTTTCTCAATGTATCCCATCCACACTACTGGGGTGTGCTTGATGGGATATTTGTGCTAAGACTTCCTCCTTCAGCATAAGTGCTGGAATCCTGAAGTCTGTTATGAGCATGCACACAGGTATTTGTTTAGCTGTGTGTGTACCTTTGTTTTATTTCTTTTTTAAATACAAGTTTTCTAATATTCCAGACTTTCACAAAAAGGAGTGTGTTGCTCAAAAACCAGGGGGCCTAAAGTCTGGTGTGGGGATGTGTGTAGGTATCAGTTGATTTATCCAAATGCACCTTTTAAAAAATTGAAATACAATTTTTCTAATATATTTGCACAAAAAGATGGTGGCCTCACTCCAGGAAAATATTTGGAGTTGCTAGCATGGAATGCTGCCACTTCCTTTCCTCCCCTTTTTATTTCCTATCTTCTATATGGGAGCCAGAGCCCACAGAAATGCCATTTATCCTCCCGCCACAGCGGTACCTATTTATCTACTCGTGCTGCTATGCTTTTGAACTGCTAAGTTGTCAGAAGTTGGGACAGAGCAACAGAAGCTCATCCTGTCGTGTGGATTTGAACCACCAACCTTCCGATTGGCAAGCCCAAGAGGCTCCATGGTTTGGAACACAGCGCCACCCACATCCCACCCACTCCAGTGTGGAAGAGCCCTAGCTTGGTGAAAGTATGGATTGCAAGCAGTTGAAACAAAGCAAGTATGTTAGAAGCTTTCATATAATGAAATGGCTTGACTTGATAAAGCAGTTGCTAATTGGCGCTATGATCACTTAACTTTTTAACATTGGCTTGTTAAGTGTATCCTTTTTGGCATCTGGGAATATGTGCTTTCGTTTCCCACAAAATCTAGCACCATGAAAAGTCAGTTTCATTCTTTGCCTATGGCATTGTATGACTTCTGCCTTTGCAGCTCAACTTGAATCTTCACTGAACACTAGATGGTGCTGCCTGCATTAAAATCTTAATCAGTAATGTGACTTGCCTGTTAGTTATCAGTAATGTAACACTATGTACTATGAGGCCCAAGTATTTTCCTCAAATTACGGTAGTCATTTTGTTTCTAATGAAAGGTTCATAATGTGCAGTCCTAAGTAGGTAGTTGCAACATGCTGAATAGTAATGCTTAAAGAACCAAATGTTTCTCAATACCAGTGGCTTTGTTAAGAAAAGAATACTGGTTAAGTGCCATTATACTTTTATCAGCCTTACTAAATGTTACATTGCCTGGGATAGTATTTTCATGTCCCCAGTTGCATACTGATTCCTTGGGGGAAGTGGGGGTAGGAGGAAGAAGAAACTAAAAGGCATGTGGGGGTCTGTTTCCCAATGAATTTAATAGCTCTCAAATATTTGGAGGTTTTTGTTAATGCTGCCTAACTACAAAGTAGTGCTTGTTAATGATTGGCCTCTGATTCATCGCAGTGCTTGTACAGTAAGGCAGCACCAGCAGTCCACCTTTGAGTGGGGTTGAAATGGATCTTCAGGATACATCCTTTGTTCTGTGGCTGCTGAAATGAAAAGGATAACATTGTCTTAGTTATCAGCCTTGGAAACAAGTGCTATTTAGAGACCCCCCCCAAAAAAAGATCTGCTGGACCCAAATTACTTGAAATGTATATCCAAAAGATCATGACTTCACTCTTGACATTCTCAATTTGAACTCAGTTTCATAATATAGCTCTACCTTTTCATCAGGGGTTATTAACTTGATTTTTGTCCAGGGCTGCATACTTCTAGGGCAGTGATGTTCCGTGAAAGGCTCCAACGTAAGATTTGGCTGTGTATATTGTGTAACCACAAAGGTGCAATTCCATCCAATCTCTGCAGTGATGCTTAAAGTAACTAATCTGATTGAGTAACATGACAGATTTGTATTAAACAGGTTCTGAAGGATGTGTGTTGAACATGTAAGATGCAGCCAGACATAATTTTCATGCACATGGAAAAGAGGAGGTTCTCAAGTCTAAATCACCTCACCGGAGCTGCTTCACTTGCACACAGGAATCGACAAGGCATGGAAGCTCTTAACTGGGTGGTTTAGACCCTCAAGTGAATATACTGCAACAGCAAATTTTCTCAACAGCTGTGCTACCGACGCCAGCTTAGCTCAAAACTCTGGAAAACTTCCAAACAGCTGCTTCATATAATAAAAGATGTACACTTCATCTACTATGTCAGCTATTCTTGGTGAGGATTATATGGCCAAATTTCATGTGTGGAAAAACCCAGTTGCCGCTTTGATTCAGAGTATTCGCACTAGTCAGTGTGGTGGAATGGTTAGTATGTTGTAGTATGTACTCAGGGGAACTTGAGTTTTGATTCCTGTTTGGCTCATTCAGTCATCTTGGATTAGACCAGGGGTTGGCAAGGCTTACTGGGCATGGGCCAGATCACTCCCATGGAGATCCTCTGTGGGCCGGACCAGTGCAGCGCAACGCCAGAAATCGCGTCTGTGCAGAAACGATTTTCGGCATCTGGGCATGCACAGAAACAATTTCCGGAGCCGCAGAAGAGAGTCCCCTTGCCACACCGGTTTAGCGCAGCACGCGGGGACTCGCCGAGCAGGCAGCTCATGGGGCCAGTTAAGCACCCATCCCATTAGGAGACTGATGCAGTGGAATAATCATGAGTAATAAGTTGGCATTAACACATACAAATGGCTGGTGATCCAGGTTCTGAATGTTATGGACAGGGGCCATTGTTCAGTGGTAGATGATCTCTAACATCTCTATAAGCATCCAAGAGCAAGCTGGGAAAGGCTGTTCCTGAGCCCTTTGGAGCAATGGCTTCTCAAAAAGAAGGTGAACACTATCCACCCTGCTTCTTTACTATTTAGGCCAGTGTTTCCCAACCAGTGTGCCTCCAGATGTTTTGGGACTACAACTCCCATCATCCCTAGCTAGCAAGACCAGTGGTCAGGAATGATGGGAGTTGTAGTCCCAAAACATCTGGAGGCACACTGGTTGGGAAACTCTGATTTAGGCTTCTCATGAAAGTATCTTCGTTTTCCTGAGAGAACCAAAACCTGGAAACTAATAAATAGCAAACTAATGTTTGCATGTTTTTTTAAGAATAGAATTCAAGAGCTTGATTTAAAAAACAAAACCACACACACAAATGCAGCTGTACACCCATGCTTCAATTTGCATAATAAATCATTATTATATTAACACACTGATATCTGCAAACGCATCCTAATTTCCTCCAAAGCCCTGATGTAGCAAGTGTTACTACTCTAAGCATAGATCCCCACTTAGATTAGATGGAGGCCGTCTTTGGATATTCCAAAGTGTTGGTTAGAGAGACCCTCGGGAGGGCATGTTTTCAAAAATCAATTAACCCTCAGAAACCTCATTTAGATAACGAAGCAGAGGCTATTAATCCCATAGTTACGCCTATGTCCTCTAGCATTAGATGAAGCAGATATGCAGGTGAAAGCCAAAAGAATACTGAAGCAGTTTGCTCATGGGCAAACCTAATCTTGTTCTGATTTTCTGTTTGTCTCAGCCTTGACCTGCGCTCGTCTATAAGGGACACTTTGATTTTTGTGGGTCACTTGCTTCCAGCAGTGCCCGGTTTTGGCTACTGTGTGGACAACCACCATAACGATCATTTAGAACATTTTGGAATGGATTATATAAATCCTTCACATAGAGTATCACAGTAATCCGACAAGTTTGTAACGTATTTTTTATCCCTGTACTTGCAATAGACAGGCTGAACCATTGGGAGAGATGCCTAATTTGTCTAGGGCAGAGTGGGTCTTGCATTGGGGCCTCCCCAGATGACATTCTTAGCCACTGTTCTCTGGTACCAACACTAAGAGCTGACATGCGAAACCGACAGGCGGACCTTGAGGTCTCAAATTTCAGCAGCGCCCAAATTCAGTGTCCTCTGCCTCTCACCTTCCATCCTACATCATAGTTGCGGAGGCCCCTGCAGCACCACCTCAGCTTGGCACCCAGTGCAACCGGTCATGCTCCCTTAAATCTGTCTCTGACCTACGGGGTACATGCGGCTGTTGGCCTAATTTCAAGTAGGTAGTGAGGATGGGGAAGGGGGGGAGGTATGTGGACCCCAAAATCATCAAAGAAAATGCAGACAGAAACAACCCTGCTTTAGATTATTCAGTACTCTGTGGTTCATATTTTGTTTCTGATATTATAAAGGTAGGTTAGAGACCTAAAAATATGAGGATCCTGGTTATGCCTGTTTTTGTTATTAAGCAGAGGCCCTCAAATTATTCTGCGAATCACTGATGGTTTGTACAGCTAATAGCAGTTTTGTATTGGGTGCTATTTTCAACCAGAGTGTCTCCTCACAAGATTACCTCCCCACCACTGCAGCTTTCCTCCTCAAACCTGGCAGGATTCAGACCCGAAGGAAGGGTGCCATTGCCTGCAAATTTCAGGCAATTCTATCAAAATTAAAGATCTAGATGTCTCCTTTAAAAAAAGAAGATTTACCATGCATAGTACGAAAGTTTCTGAACCTATTTGTCTGCAATTTGGCATGCCTTAACCACTCCAGAAGGGATAATATGCCTGCAAATTCCATTCACCTTTCTGAAAAGGAAACAAGGTGATAGCTGTTTTTAACTTTCCCAGTAGGTTGTAAATTTCCCATGGGTTGTGAAGAAGGCTTGGGCAACCCTTGAGCTGAAGAGGGCTGGGCAGCTCATAAAGCATTTCAGACTGTGGTGGGCTGTTTTCCTAGTTGCTTTGAGCTGAATTTTGTGGTTGACGCACATCCGTGGCCTGCAGTGGCCTTCTTGCTGGTAATGCTTCACTGCGGTGCAGCACTGTGTTCACCAGATGGCAATGTTGCACAAAGCTTGCGAGCAGCTGGCTGCTCTCCTAGCGTGAAAGGCAGCCTGCCTACACTACACTTCAGCCGAGCCGGAGGAGTTGAAATGCATGACGAGGCTCAGGCGAGGTCTTGTGGGCTGCAACTGCTGTCTAATCATCAAGCATAGCTTTGGAATTCGCTTTGGATCATGTGGGATGTGAGTGGAAGCTCTGATGCGCAGAACGCAAAGGGGCTCGTATTCTCAACCGGATTGTGAAATCCTCTGTGGCAACTTGTGGCGCACTTTAGTAATGCCCACGCTTAAACACTGCAGAAAGCTGCTGCTTGGAGCCTTGAGGACAAAAATCTGTGATCAGCCCATCCAACCTGGTCTGAAGGGGAAACGGCTGGTAGGAAAGGAAGATGCAAACATATATGTGAACCCAAGCTTAGCTTCCATAGCAGAGAGCCCCAATTAAGCTTAATTCAACTGTCTGAAGAGTAGGGTGGGGTGGGGAATTATTGTGACAAGAGTGGTGTTTTTTAAAAAAAGATTTTTATTGAAGTACGAGAATTTTTATATACATTATATTCTCTCCTTCCAATTTTTAATTTCCCGTACCATTTTTCCTTTCCCTTCCCAACCCCCTCCCCCACCCATTATCCATTGGAAGGGTTCAAACGGTTGTCCTCAGCCACGGGCACAATGTCTTTAATTTCCACTGAATGTCTTCTGGTCCAGTAGTTGTTATCCATTGAAGATAGGGGTTCCATCTGGTCCTTATCACAGTAGACTTGGCCTTCCATGTTATATCCTGTGACGTTACTGCCACGATGTCTGACTGAATAAATTCAAACAAATAATTAGTCCAGACCTCTACTGTCCATTTTTCTCTATCTTTCCAACCTAAAGCTATTGTTGCCTTTCCTGCTAGTATCATTGCTTTGAAGGTGTGCTGGTCACCTTTCTCTATGGTGACAAGAGTGTTAAGCAACGGCAAAAGAGTGCTCAGCACTGAGGCAGGCAGGCTGCTCCTTAGCACGGCTGTCAGTATGCCAGAACCTTGATCAACAATGGTTACAATGCATACTGTACATTGAATGTGTATTCGATATATTTAATCCACATTAGAACCCCCAAAGAATCCTGGGAACTGTAGTTCGTGAAAGGTGCAAGGCTTGTGGCTCAGTGAGGGGTAAACTACAGTTCCCAGGATTCTTCACAGAAAGCCATGCACACTAAATGCATGGTGTGGGTCCCCTATGTTTGTCCCCTGACATTATGGACAAGGAATTGGAACCATATGGGCAAGGGCGAATGGGCTCCTTTCGAATGCCTAGAAAAACTAAGGGGCAGTGTAATGCCTATTCCTACAACAGACTGCGGAGAGGATAAGTTTGAGTGTGGAAACTGGGAAACGGCTGGGGAAGGAAGATAAGGCAGAGTAGGCATTAAGCGGAGAAGGCAGAAAGAAAGAAAACTGAGAAGCAGATATACTTCAGAAAGTGGAGGAAGACCGAAGACCAGCAATAGAAATTGTTAAGAGGAACACTATCAAGAAACGGAGGGGCCCTACTACACATGGGATTAATTTTGTGTTTAAACAAGCATGCTTTAACCAGGTTGGTTTTAGTTTGGAGGAAAAGCTCTCTCTCTCTCTCTCTCTCTCTCTCTCTCTCTCTCTCTCTCTCTCTCTCGTGTGTGTGTGTGTGTGTGTGTGTGTGTGTGAGAGAGAGAGAGAGAGAGAGAGAGAGAGAGAGAGAGAGAGAGAGAGAGAGGAAACAGTCTACCATGAAGTCGAGTTCTCCACATGTGATCAACAGAGGTTTTATTTAGCTATGCGGCCCATTTATAGTGTTTTTCTAGCAATTTAACTCACATGGCTTCCCCCAAAGGATCCTAGGAATTGTGATTTAGGGAGGATGCTGAGAATTCCCTGTTAGAACAGAAGAATTTCACGACAGCTTAAAAGTCAATGGGACAATTGTTCCCTCAAGGCAGAACGCTAAAAACCACTGTTTACATTAGTTTCAAAGCTACTATTCAAGGATAATACTTTGCAGATTCAGAAACCTTTATTTCTGCTTTGTCTTGAGTCCTGCCAGCAAAAAGTACTTTGAGTTCTCTCTCTCATCCTGGGTTTTGGGCAACAACACACTCTGTCTGGAGCTCTATCAGGGCTTCCATTGACATCACCTTGTTGTTCTTTTCCCCATCGTCTTCCCATCTCTTTAGAGGACACCGATTTGCAAGTGGCCCAGGGTTCAAACTGGAGATGTCCCTTGCTCCTGGGAGCAATGGGCAATTTGCCCAGCCTAGGCCGCCCAGTGCAGGTGTCCACACATTCCCTGATCAATGGAAGCACGAGAAACAACAGAGGCCCCTTCCGGCCAGCTGTCCACATTCCCCCGAGGAATGGAACCGTGTGCAAACAGCCCATTCTGTTTAGCACAGGTGCCCAGCATTCTTTCGATGGACAGAATTAAAGCCCAGTGACCAAGTTTACTCAACCCACGTGCCTGCCTGAGCTTGGTTAATGGAAACAAAGGCTAACAGACAAGCAGATCTGGTGCATGCTCTTGATTCTGTTTTCTATAGAGAATAGGTCCTTCCTTGCTGCTCCCTGCCCAAAATGCTGTTTACTGTGAGCAGCATTTTCAAGGGCAAATAGCAGCCAGGCAGGGGCAATTCTCAGCAGCAAACCTGTGGCGGTGGCTGGATTTCCATTCCAAGCTTCTCCAGTGCTTTTTCTTTAACATTAAATACAACCAGGCTCAGGGACATTTCTTAAACACAATAATAATATTGCGTCTGGTTGGCTGTGCGTCTGTTTATCCATAACTGAGGAGCACAGAAACCCAGAGCTGTGCACCTAGAAGTCCTGGAAACGCAGTGCCAAATCTACAAAATCAGCCATAAGGGCAACCACTCTACCATACCACCAACCTCCCACTCTCCTGCAGGCAGGCCAGAGACACCTGTAAAGTTGCAAATAGAGTCTGGATGGAAGGAGGGGCCTTCTTACAGGTGGATTGGGCAGAGATAGCCAGCTGTGTCATATAGCAAGGTAAAGGTAAAGGGACCCCTGACCATTAGGTCCAGTTGTGACTGACTCTGGGGTTGCGGCGCTCATCTTGCGTTATGGACTGAGGGAGCACCACAACGCCGGCCTGCCAGGGGGGCGCCGCACAGCTGCGCCGGCCGGCCGGTACGCCGCGCAGCTGCGCCCGCAGCAACCGCACTGTGCCCGCACGCCCACCGTGCAGCAGCACTTGCGGCACTGCGCGCCGCGCCCGCCGTGCTGGTAAACGGGGCGGGAGGGCGCCGGAGGGATCTGTTGCACCATGGCACCAGGGCGCCAGAGGTGCTTAAGACGGCCCTGGGAGCCGGCGTACAGCTTCTAGGTCATGTGGCCAGGATGACAAAGCCGCTTCTGCCGAACCAGAGCAGCACACGGAAACGCCATTTACCTTCCTGCTGTAGTGGTACCTATTTATCTACTTGCACTTTGACGTGCTTTCGAACTGCTAGGTTGGCAGGAGCAGGGACCGAGCAACGGGAGCTCACCCAGTCACGGGGATTCGAACCGCCAATCGGCAGGCCCTAGGCTCTGTGGTTTAACCCACAGCGCCACCCACACCCCATAACAAGGTAAGGTAGTGTATTTTGAATGTTGTTATTGAGCGGAACTTCTTTCCCTGCCACAGCAACTCATTTGCCTTTCTTCCCCTCCCATCAGCCTGTGTTCCATGCATTACACAGACTCATAAACGTGGGGGGGGGGGCAATCCAGAGAGAGGGAAGAGTCACAAAGCATAGATTTCACAGAACTGGAAGGGAACTGGAGTTGGAAGGGACCCTGGGGATCATTCAGTCCAACCCCCTGCAATGCAGGAATATGCAGCTGTCCCTTACAGGGATTGAACCTGCAAGCTTGGCGATATCAGCACCATGCTGTAACCAACTGAGTGAACCAGCCGTTCTCCTCTCTCCCCCCTGCTGCCACACTTAAAAAAAAATGGGGGGAGGGTGTACCCTTGAGTACCCCCAGAAAAAAGCAGTTTCCACATTGCCGCCACCCTAACCTGCCACCCAGGATCTACCGTGTTGCTCCAAAAATAAGACACCGTCTTATATTTATTTTTCCTCAAAAACACACACGGTGGCTTATTTTCAGGGGATATCTTTTTTTTTAATTAAGTATGGTACAGTTTAACCTACAAGGTTAAACTGCCTATCACTATGGCTTATTTTCGGGGTATGGCTTATTTTCGGAGAAACACGGTATGTCCTCTTTTGCTCTTTCCCCCTTGATCTGAGCCTGCAGAAACATCCAAAGCCTCCTGCTTTTTCAGGGCAGTTATTTTCCAAGGCTTTTCTGGGTCAGGTTTCATCTGGCTCAAGCTGTCTTTCTCCCACAGTTTCCCCACTTTGTGCCTTTCTTGGCTATGGGTGGTTCCTCTCTAGAACAACTGACAAATCACTCTGGCAATGACATCATCACCTCAATGGATTCTGTATTGTTTCCTTTTTTTTTAAGAACGTAGTTTTCCTTACAAATAAGAGGCTTTGCTAATTAATGGGATCTGGAAGACTGGATTAAGGACAAGAAGTTCTTGGTGCATTCATGCTGCCAGGCCCCATATACGTGGGTAGACTTTGATGGGCAATTGTGTGTGTGCGCGCGTATTGATGCCTTCCTTCCTTCCAAGATTTCTATCCATTTTAGCCCTCTTTAATTTCTCGCTTTAGAACCTTGCATTGTGCACAAACTCCAGGGGAGAGTCATGGTCACACAACCTCGCGTCGTGACTCAACGTCCCGTACATTTGTTATTCGATTTAAACGCATGCCAGTTTTAAGTTGCATCTAAGTAGAGCAAGGAGTACAGCCTCTCAAACTGAAAAGGACGCAGTTCCTTTCTTGCTTTTTAAAATAACCACACTGTTACTTCCTTTGGGGTTTGCCTTTTCCGCTCGTCATATGAATCAGCGTATCAGGATATGTTTTCTGAGCAGCGCTCTGTTAAAAACCAAAGCGCAAATGGAAAGAATCGCTGTGATCTTTTCAAGTGCTGCGGTGGCCACCTGATGCGCTCCCCTCACCACCACATCTGTCTCCTTCCAGATGTGTAGGACGGACACCCTCCTTGCAGCACATTAGGGACACGAGGGACTGCTGAGTCACTAGAGGATGGGACTCTTAATCTCAGGGTTGTGGGTTCGAGACCTCCTCCCCCCGATTCCTGCATTGGAGCGGCTTGGCCCACATGACCCTCGTGGTCTTTTCCAACTCTACAGTTCTGTGATTTCTCCCCACATTTCTCCAGAGGGGAGTCTTCCACCTTGGATTCCATCACAGAGAAGACTGGAGGCAGTAATGCTTTTGAATACCCGTTGCTGGAAACCACAGGGCTCTGCCTTCTGGTTTCCCACAGGAATTCTGCAGCGCTGCTGTCCTAGGATGGCCCCACTGTACATGTGCTCCCCCCCCCAATACAACCTAACATGACACAACCTAACACAATGCCCCTCATATGACGTTACACTTCAGTATGGGTGAATTTATTTATTACCAAGTAATGTTTAGGGACCCAGGTGGCGCTGTGGTTAAACCACTAAGCCTAGGGCTTGCTGATCAGAAGGTCGGCGGTTCGAATCCCTGTGATGGGGTGAGCTCCCGTTGCTCGGTCCCAGCTCCTGCCAACCTAGCAGTTCGAAAGCACGTCAAAATGCAAGTAGATAAATAGGAACCACTACAGCGGGAAGGTAAACGGCGTTTCCATGTGCTGCTCTGGTTCGCCAGAAGTGGCTTTGTCATGCTGGCCACATG
This sequence comes from Zootoca vivipara, assembly GCF_965207765.1. Taxonomy (NCBI): domain Eukaryota; kingdom Metazoa; phylum Chordata; class Lepidosauria; order Squamata; family Lacertidae; genus Zootoca; species Zootoca vivipara. Next base: position 84,964,399 of record NC_142584.1, read on the forward strand.
ATCTGGAAGCTATACGCCGGCTCCCTCGGCCAATAATGCGAGATGAGCACGCAACCCCAGAGTCGGTCATGACTGGACCTAATGGTCAGGGGTCCCTTTACCTTTACCTAATGTTTTGAAAGCAAGCCTGACTACTAAATGGTTGTGTATTAGTGAGGCGCAATGCAGAGGAGAGCGTGATCCTCAGAAATGCTTGGAAACCGGAAAGATTGTTATGTCATAGACTGTTGATCATCCCGAAGGGAAACACATTTCTTAGCCAGCCTGCTGTACAGAGCTTTGCTTTCCGCCCTCATATATGTGATTTCATAGTCGTTGCATCCCCTCCGCAGTCAATGGAACAAAATCCCTGACCCCTTGAACTTTGGGAGGCAGGAGAAAGAGTACAGAAATTCTGGCCCCATCTCTAATTATTGCCACTCTTGATCTACATGGCTAGGTAAGCACAATTGTTGAATGTTATGGTAAAATGATCTTGGTCTTAAAAAACCAAGCAACTCCTTCCTTCTGCCAAATCCTGAAGGAACAATATCTTTGTTCCGAAGTTCAGCCTTGATTGCCAATCTCTAGATACTCAGGAAATAATGTTCTACTTAATTCCCCTCTAAAAGTTGCTCTTCGGAGCTAGCCTGAACTTTGAGTGCACCTGTGAAGGCGCCACTCGCCTGTGTTGCTGCTGGAAACTGTACAGATGGAGTCAGGGGGGTGGGCAGGCGACAGAAATTAGAGTGGGAAATTAAAAGGCTTCATTTCAGAGAGCAAAGGAGAGTTAGCCAAATGCCTTTGTCTCAGCATGAAAAAAGGCACTTGTGGGGCTATTGCTGGTGCCTTGCTTCCTGCGAGTTCAACTTCCAAAATAATGCCTGAATTCTACGAGCAGGGATTCCAGAGTCTGCCATTGGAACCTATTAGAGAAAGGGCCTGCACTTTGCTCTCATGGATTCTGCCCTTTGAGTTGCAGATTTTCATTGACTTCCCAAAGAATTTGGAATCTTTTGTGGAGAGAGATGGCGACGGCAATGAAGGAAGCGTTTGACCACTCCTGTTGGAAAGATAATCGTGGAAGAGACTCAAGCCCCATACATATGGCCAGGCAGCACCATTGGGGCTTCTGCTTCCATTGCCCATATATAGCTTTCTAGAACATTAGGAGAGTTGTAACTCCACTCTAGTTATAATCACATCATAGTGAGAATGTTGCTGTGGACTAGTTCCTTGATCATTGTTTAAGCCCATTTATTTCATGTATTGTTATGGTGTTGCGGGTCACCCAGGAGGTAGCATGGTGAATACAATAAAAATAAAAACAGCTTGTCAAATCACAGCCTATATAGGTTTCAAAAACAAGTCAACATCACTTGGGGTGTGTGTGTTGAATATTAATTCCTCCTTCCTTTGAGGAGTGACATTCCGAACCATGTAGCATGAAACAGATCGGGAGTGCATTTCTCCCTCTGATTCTTTTTCTGTGTAACTTGGAAGAAGATGAATACTGTAGCTTGCTATTATTTAATAGGTTACAGTTTTAGAGTATTTACCTGCCGGTTTCAACTTGGTGAGATTAAAGTTATTGACATCTTTGGTCTCTAGGGTTGGGGGTTTCTGTGGCCTTCTTTGATCTGGAAAGTTCTGAGTCCTGAGTCACGATTACACTGTTATCTCAAAAGCACCACGCTGATCCATCACAACCTTTTCACATGCTCGGTTGTAACTGCTGGCAAAGCCTGGAAGGCACCAAGGCATAAATGAAGGTAATAAAAGTTTTACATTTCCAAGAAAGAACTCTGTTTTCCTTCAGTTACAGCTTGGCCCTCTTCTCCCCTCCCTTTCAAAGCATATACATCACTCCCCATCCTTCATTCCTGTTATCTCTAATTATCGCCTTTCCAACCTGTCTTATCTCTTCTTCTCCCCTGTACCTCCCATCTCAATTCATGTGCACTCACAGCTTACCTGCCGCAGTCCACTTAAAGCATCCTGTGAGTTAGACTGCAATCCTAGGCTCACTTACCTGTGAGCAAGCCCAATTCAATTCCACAGGACTTAGTGGGCATGGTTAGAATTGCACTGTAAATTTGAGAAACTTGGACTGGGGCAAATCTGATATTGGCTCCATTTGAGCGGCAGCTGAAAGACTGTAGCCCAACTTGAGGGCATGCGCTTGTTCATCTTTCTAGCTGCTTTTTCAACTAGGCTGCTTCAATACGCCTGCTTACCTTCTCGTCCTTGCATAAATTCTCCACTCCTCTCTTAACTGTGGTGAAGGGAAAAGGTCGGCACCAGTCTCAAGCACACTTAACACTAACCGGGGTTCCTCATTCAACCAGGATTTGAAATGGCATTTTAACAATGAGTTCACATCCAAATTAGACAGGAATGCTGGACTGCATTAACGGTTCTTAAGGTCAGTGCCTTATGTGAGAGGTGAAAGAGGTCACATTCCAGAAGCAAGTTCTAGGTATTTTGGCAGCAGTTGAGAGGGAGGTTTATATCTGCGCTGCCCCTTTGTATCTTTTTGCTGCCACGCAGGCCAGCACAGCTATCCTTCCAGAGTTTGTCCAATATTTACACTAGGGAGAATAATGCGGGGTTTATTTTTTTCATAATAAGCTGGTAACTTCGGTTCAGAGTAAATGAATGACCCCATGCCAGGCAGGATTAGTTAATAGCTGAGCGAACTACAGACTCAGGTCTTGTGAATGTCAAAAGAGTGTTGTAGTCATTTAGCCCTGTTGGCTGAAGTTCAGTTTGTCAATAAACAAAGTCCAACGCCACTCATTTTATCTCACTGTAGATTAGACTTTTCTTTGCTCCAAAATACAGAGATTCGCCTTCTTTGGAATCTGGTATGTCAGCGATAAAAAAATTATTGATGGGTATCCAAATATTATGGTGACGTTGGTTGTTCAAAATGCACCTAAACAACAAGAACTTAAAGGAGCCTGTGTGCGACACACAGCTGCATCATATAGTTACCTTTACCATAATCAGTCCTGAAATTGCCACATGCCACAGCAATGTTATGCAGTGTGTCACTGTTATTTTGCCGAGTTGCACAAGGAAAGGGCAGCTCACGCAACCGGTCTTTCCCTTCCCTACTTCCCCCTTGCAGCCCCATATAATTCCTTCCCCCAAAGCCTCACCTCAGGGTGGGAGACTATCTGATAGGGCTGGCCCACCCAGGAGGCAAGGTGAGACAACTGCCTCAGGTGGCAGGTTCCACAGGAGCAGCAGCAGCTCTGGCTTCTAAGAAATACACCACCCATTGCTGCCACCACTGTCACAGTAGCAGTGCTCCTCAGAGGCCAGACCTGCCTCCTCCTAGGCAGCCCCCACCATATCATTTCCACAGAGATCTCTTGGCAAATAGAAGGCACTTCTGGGGCAAATGGTGGGGGCTGCCTTCTGGGTCTCCTGGTTCAGCCTGCAGGGAAGGATGATTCCCCCCCCCCTGTCACTGTTTATGATGTTGATCTTCTTCCCAGACTTGGGGGATGGCGCCATTTTGTGGTTCACCTCAGGTGCCAAAAAGGCTTGGGCTAGCCCTGCTTTCTGAACATCATAGGCTGCATCTTATCAAGCTGCTAAGGGGGGAGATTAAGTGGAGCCCAAAATTAAGTGGAAGAATCTTGCACTTGGATACAGTCCATAGTGTGCTTTTTCTGTTTGGTTTTTACTTGACCATTTTGTTGTGCTGGTGCAATGCCATGATTTTATCCTCTGTGTTTTGTTTTGTTTTGTTTTGTCTGTCTGTCTTTTTTGCTGTTGGTGGTTGTACTTTTTAAGTTGCTATTTTTTTTAAAAAAAATACTGTTTTAATTTGTTACGTACTGAGCTGAATCATAGAACAATAGGATCCAGAACCAGCAGTCTGATTGGTCCGCAGGAGCCACCCAATCCAACTCCAGGTGGAAGTGAATCCGCAACCTGATTGGCCTGCAGGAGCAGCCAATCAGGCGGCTGGCAGAAGTGAATCCGCAACCTGATTGGCCTGCCGGAGCAGCCAATCAGGCTGCTGGCAGAAGTCAATCCACAAACTGATTGGCCCACAGGTGTAGCCCTGAAGTAGCCAATCACGCAAAGCCCATTGTGTAAATAATGTATATAAGCAGATGGTTTTGGGAAAAGGGCATTCTTCTTCTCCGTGATGACTACGAGCTGAATAAAGAGCATGAAATTCACTCTCGACTCCGAGTATATTTCAAGTTATTTCAATTATATTATTCTTGTGAACCACTTTGAGAACCTCGCTGCTTGAAAACATGGCATACTCGGAAGAAATAAACATGCTGCTTTTCAAGGAAGTCAACTAATGCTATTCACCTGTTAATCATCAAGTGTAGGCTAATAAAGCACAGAGAAACTGCACGATGTCCTTGGATAAGAAGATAGGAAGCTGCCTCTTTCTTCAGCTCAGATTATTTGTCCGTCTATCGCAGTGTTGTCTCCTCTGACTCATAGTGGGTCACTAGCTGCTCCCACATAGGCCTTCCCCATCACCCACTGCCTGAAACTCTGTTAAACTGGCGGTGCCAGGATTTGACCCAGGAGCTTCTACAAGTGCTCCATCACTGAGCTATGCTCCATAGGAATCAAGCCCAAGGGTTAGATGCATTATCTATGTATTAGCATATATTTCACAATTTGTTCTCCAGATTATGGGAAGGTGCCAGAAGCAATGAAACTTGTCCCCGGCTCCTACTTGGCCCCACTTCAGTCCTCCAGGCACTGCCTGTCTCTATAGAGACAAGGGCTAAAAAACCGATAATGTGACTTTTCTATGCATGCATAAGGGGAAATGGTTGGAACTGAGCTTAAGTTCATTTAACTGGAGATACTGGGGACTGAACCTGAGACTTCTGCATGTCAAGCATGTCCTCTATCTCTGAGGTTTTCTCCTTCTAGCATCCCATAGTATGCAGCACTATACTGCATTCAAAGCAGTGACATATTCACTGAGTCTGCATCTGTATAGTTTCTGCCCTAGGATGGCATCAGCTCATCCTTCAGGGATAAAACAAATAGGCAAACCATGATTGGAAATAACTACTTAAATGATGCATTGTTCTTAAATCCTAAAACGGGCAAGGAGAGGGAAGCATCTTCAATCTCTTAGCAGTCCCACAGACTGGAATTAGTAGCTGTTAGATCAAATTGCTCAGATTTTCTGGCTAAGAGGCTCAATTCCCACACATATATCCCAGATGTTTCTTTTCAGCAGTACATTTCTCCCCTGCCACAAGCTGAGAAGCTCCCAATTTAGACACTTTAGGCTTGCTCCTGCTCTCTCTCTCTCTCTGGGATTTTTTTTAGCATCTCTCTCCCACACCTTTTCCAATCCTAAAAGAATTCAGCCTCTGTATGAGTCCTATAAAACCATGGTTATAACCAACTTGTTTCAGAAGCGTGAGTCATCGCTGCTCACTATCACACCAATGTTTCTCAGTCCCATCCCACAGTGCCGCTTCTAGACACTGGAGTGACTCCACCAACATTGTTCTGCTGTCAGGTTCTGCTGGATCTGTGACACCTTCAGGTTTTTTTTTTTGGGGGGGGGACTTCACCTGAAACGCCCTCAGTGGACTCGCCTCCCCTTCCTCTTACCACCTGACTGGGCTCTTCTCCTCTTAACTGTCATAGCTGCCTATTTTTCTTGCCCTTTTTCTGTAAGCAGGGGCGGATCTGCTACGAAACAAATCCCAGGGGGATCCCAGAAGCGACTTTAGTCCATACTGCTTTTTATTTTTTAAAAAATGGGGGGAAATGGGTCTAATAGATCCAATTTGAGTTGCATGACTCAAATACCGTAGATCAATTTTTTGTTGTGTGTATTTCAGCAATCCCAAAGCTTGAGAATCAGCAGCACAGATGTTGTCAAGGTTGTTGTAAGCAACTCCACTGAAGAAGATAACAGTGGTTACCCAGAACTTGTTGCTGGTTGCAAAGGGGGGCCCATAACAGTTCAAGTTTCTTCTTTTTTATATACGGTAGTTTATGTTTGGGTTTTTGAGTTTACAATCACAAAGGAAATTAAAAAGATATAATCATGAATCTCCTTTGACTTCCCTCCTCCCCTTTCATGGATCCTTATGTCTGTTACTCCTGTTCCATAATAATAATAATAATAATAATAATAATAATAATTTCTTTATATCCCACTCATCTGGTTTGGTTTTCCCAGCCACTCTTTAATTAAAATCTTTAATTAAACCACAGTCTAACTTTTAGCTACAAGTGTCATATCAATCCTCCTAATAATTTTACTTGTTCACAATAATTTTTGAATAAATTATGTATTTTCCCCATTCCTTATTAAAATTTTGGTCTTCCTAATTCTTCCGGTCAGTTTTGCCATTTCTGCAGAGTCAATCAGTTTGGTCTGCCATTCATCCCTGGGTATGGACTGTACTTTCTTCTCAGCCATAACAGTTCAAGCTTCAGGGACCTCAAAATGTAGGTCCACCACTGCCTTCAAACCCAATCCACATCACTGCCCAGGAGGGGAGAGTACATGGCTAGCAGAGAACGCTGCTCCATTTTCTTCCACCTCTCACTGCTTGCGTGCCGGAAGAGGGCAGGTGAGCAGACAGGGACAAGGAGGAGGAGCCAAGAGGTTTGGGAGAGCTGGCACTGGGCCACTGCTGGTGTGTGGGCCTTGGCCGTTGCCCAGTAATGCCACCCGCCAAGGCCAGCCAGGTGCTGGATCTCAAGTGGTGTAGCCGGAATCAATGATTCAATGAGAAATTGCAGGGGAATGTTACCAACATGGTTTAGGGACTGGTGCTCAAATATCCAAACAAGACACGGGGTTTAAAAGGGGGTTTAAAAACATTGTATGGTTGTTGTTGTTGTTTTTTAAAAAGAAAATTAAGAATTAAAAATTTGAGGTCTGTTCCGATTTGCAAACATTCTATAGAATTTTTTTAAACAAACAAACAAACAAACAAACACATGTATTTAAGGCAGAAAGAAAGCCAAAATGCAAAATACTGCCTCTATGTCAAGAGTTTATGCAGCTGTTCAGTTGTGTATTATTTACTCCAGGATTAAATTTAAGCTTTACCCAAGGGGAATTGCCATCTGTCCACATGTTATGCTAGAGGTATCCTACGGTTACTCCTTCAAACCTTTTTCTTCACTTAATCATTTCTAGTTGTTGGCTGGGAGCCTTAGAGTCAGAATGTGTTAATTTGTCTAGAACAATTCTAACCTTTCTTTCATTATAACATTTATGTGGCCCCATGAAACATTATATCAAGCATCCAGCCGCTTTTTGTGTGTGTGTGTGTCCACACATAGCATCTGTACGTGGTGAAGGGACAATTCCGGGCATGCCGTTTTGTTAATGATCATTTCCTAATAAATAACTTATTTATAAAGCAGTTCTTTCTTTTAACCTTCTTTTTTAAGGTAGAGAAAAAGTATTTAAAAGATCACACACACACTGTTAAAATGCCATTGAATCATGCATCAGCAGAGGGAGAGGTGAGAAGCAGGACTGTTTCACTGGCTCTGCTGAAAAACAGCTCCATCAGGTTTTTCTTCCAGTAGGCATTGTGGCGCTGTGGTCTAAACCACTGAGCCTCTTGGGCTTACCGATCAGAATGTCGGCAGTTTGAATCCGCGTGTTGGGGTTAGCTCCCATTGCTCTGTCCCAGCTCCCGTAAACCTAGTATAGTGGTACCTCTACTTACGAATTTAATGGGTTCCGAACGCACATTTGTAAGTCGAAAAAATGTGTAAGCCGAATCCCATAAGAATGCATTGGGAGAAAAAAATTCATAAGTAGAAGCAACCCTATCTAAAAATTCGTAAGTAGAAAAAATCCTATCTAAACCGCATCCAAGATGGCGGACAGAGCTCCATTCGTAAGTTGAAACATTCGTAAGTAGAGGTACCACTGTAGTTCAAAAGCACACCAGTGCAAGCAGATAAATAGGTACTGCTGCAGCAGGAAGGTAAACTGCCTTTCCGTGCACTCTGGCACTCATCAGTGTCCTGCTGCGCCAGAAGCAGTTTAGTCATGCTGGCCACATGACCCAGAAAGCTGTCTATGGACAAACGCCAGCTCCCTCGGCCTGAAAGCGAGATGAGCGCCGCAACCCCAGAGTCGCCTTTGACTGGACTTAACCGTCCAGGGGTCCTTTACCTTTTTACCTATCCGGCTACAGCAAAGAAAGAGGCATTGGGAAGCAAAAGTTCTAGCAATTTTAGCTCTTCCTGTCCTCGAACTGTTGCCATTCCAGCAGGAATAATAAGAAAAAGAAAATCAGAACTTTGAATGGTAAGAACTAATGTTCGGAGTAAGGACTAAAGCCCTCAATTCCTTTTGTGCCATATCTTCTGAGGGAAAGGGCTGGGGTTTTGTTTTGTTTTTTTAAAACGGATTTGTGTGAGCCATTCTAGAAGGCTCTTAGATGGCTGTAAAATGATTCAGATAAATAAATAAATAGATTGGCACCAATCAGAAAGGCAGCATGTGGTTTTTAATCCATTTTTAAACGAAACTCTTTCATTTAAGCAAATATAATTTTAAAAGGTGAAAAGGTATTCTGGTGCAAAATAAAAGATCAGTTTGTCTGTTTTTGTACAAAGCAAACACACTGATAAAATGACACTGATTGGAAAGGTAAAGGCATTGCAATAAGTTTACAGTGGAACCTCGGTTTACGAACACCTCGGTTTACGAATTTTCAGTTTGCGAACGCCACGGACTCATCTGGAATGGATTAATTCACTTTCCATTACTTTCTTTTTTTAAAAAAAAGCATGTTACTAAATTTTCTAATTAAACAAATAACAAAACGAAACAAACAACAACAAACACAACATAATAAACACAAAATTTTTCTTTTTAACATCTTCTCAATTATTGCAATTCTCTTTGCTCTGCCGAGCTTTGACTTCCCTCCCTCCCCCCAGTCGTTGTTTTTTTGTCCATTCCTGTCTTACAGTTTCTTTATTCCTTCTATCTAAAGTCAATTCCTAGGATTTATTTCAATCCTGCAAGTGTCTTTAAACTTCTACAATTCCTTTCCATATAGTCCACGAATTTACTCCAGTCCTTTTGGAACTTTGACTCTCCCTGGTTTCAGATCTTGCTAGTCAGTCTTGCTAATTCTGCATAGTCCATCATTTTTGTCTGCCACTCTTCAATCATCCGTAACTCATGAGTTTTCCATTTTGGGGCTAATAAAGTTCTAGCCGCGGTTGTCGCATACATAAATAATACTTGGTCCTCTTTCGCAATCTCGTGTCCTATAAGTCCTAATAGAAAAGCTTCAGATTTTTTGGGGAAAGTATATTTAAAAATCTTTTTCAGTTCGTTGTATAACATTTCCCAAAATCTTTTAATTTTTTCACATGTCCACCACATATGATAAAATTCACCATCCTTTTCTTTACATTTCCAGCAAGTTTTACTACTCATCCTATACATCTTAGCTAATTTTACTGGTGTTAAATACCATCTATACATCATCTTCAAAACATTTTCTTTCAAGGCAGTACATGCAGTAAATTTCAATGTTTGATTCCATAATTTCAACCACGACTTTCAATGGGAAAGTTCACTTCAGTTTATGAACTCTTCAGTTTATGAACAGACTTCCGGAACCAATTGTGTTCATAAACCGAGGTACCACTTTACTCACCTGTACATCTCTGCACACTACTTCCAAACCACACCTCCTTAAAAAGATGGAAAAGTCACGCTGGCAATTTATATCTGGGAACATTGTGTATTCCCCTGCTCTCCCCCCCCCCCCAGTCAGATTTTATGGGGTCTGAAAAGAGGCAAAAGAACCATGGGCAAAATGCAAGAGAATAATGTCATGTGGTCAGCCTGGTAAAAAGGAAGTGAACAAGCATGGCTATTCCAGAGTGAACTCTTGGCTGCTTCCTAGCTGTGCAGGCTGCTTCTGAACACAGAGTTCTGCAACGTGAACATTGACTATGCCCCACATATATTGGATAAAGGATGGGGCATACACGGCCCAAATAAAAGAAACATGCAGCTCAAGTCTCCAGTTTCTGAATGCTCAGCACGAAGTGACTTGAAAGACTCCCTTTCTAATGCTCTGCTGCTTCTCCCATTAACTTTCATTCCCAGAGGATGTTTGTGGAACAGATGAAGATTTCATTAGCTAATATGTGCATCTGCATAATTTCATCTTGAAGGTTTCCTCTTTCTAAGTGCCAATTCCTTAGTGGTCACCATTATCATATCTCTGATGCGAATAAAGATGATCAAGTAGTCACATGCACATCTAGATCAGGGACAAGGAACTTGTGACTCCCAGAAGTTGTTGGACTACTACTCCTGGGAGCCTCAGCTACCCTGGCCCAATGGTCATGGATGATGGGAGTTGTAGTCTAACCACATATGACGGGAGAGTAATAGGTTTCCCATCCCTGATCTAAAAGATATTGATGGGGATTTGGCAGTTCTTAAGAGCTACCCAAAGCCCGGCTTGTACTGAGAGCACAAAGCACGATAGATCAAATCCAGAAAAATGACGTGTTCAGAAACAAGGAAGCATAGGTAACTTAAAGTTCAGTCGCTGATGATTTTTATATTTATATTTACATCATTAGTATTTTTTTCACACGTTTGCTTTTAGAAGACTGTATTTCCAATCATGCATTTTCATCTGTGATGCAAAACTGTGTACATAAATTTGCACCCGGCACCCTGCATAATCACCCCTCCTCCGCTCTTTCATTTAAAATTGCAGCCTTCAAAGGGTGCTTTAAAATAAACCAAAAACCTGCCAGGGCTTCATTATATTGTATTTTAGCATCTGCCTTGCCCCGTATCCTAAAGCTGCGTAAAACAGGCCCAGGGCCGCATTTATGTTTGACGAGGCCCTAAGCTGAAGGTAACGGGGCCCTTTATATGTCCAGCTGTCCTTTTTCAACAACGAATTGTCACTGTTTTTTGTGTTGAATATATGCTATATATACCCATCACTTACATCATAGGAGCCTATACAACACAAAACACTGTTGATGTATGTAAGTTTTATTTTATTTGTTTTTTATCTTATATTTTGGAAATGTACATCCACTTTTTTCCCCTTTAAACTTTTGGTGCCCCCAAAAGAGTGGGGCCCTAATCTATAGCTTGTTTAAACAGCGCCGTCTTAAGCGCCCCCGGAGCCGTGGTGCGCCGGATCCCTCCGGCGCCCGCCGGATCCCTCCGGCGCCCGCCGGATCCCTCCGGTGCCCTCCCGCCCCGTTTCCCAGTGCGGTGGGCGGATGGGCGCCGCACGCAGCGCGGATGCAACAAGCGCTGCTGCGCGGCAGGCGGGTGGGCAGGCGCAGCTGTGCGGCGGACCGGTCGGCCAGCGGGTGGGCGCAGCTCGCGGCGCCCTCCTGGCGGGCCGGCGCCATAGTGCCCTGCGCCACCCAGCCTGCACGTAGGGCCAGCTCTGTGTTTAAAGGTAAAGGTAAAGGGACCCCTGACCATTAGGTCCAGTCGCGGACGGCTCTGGGGTTGTGGCGCTCATCTCGCTTCATTGGCCGAGGGAGCCAGCGTACAGCTTCCAGGTCATGTGGCCAGCATGACAAAGCCGCTTCTGGCGAACCAGAGCAGCGCACAGAAATGCCGTTTACCTTCCCGCCACAGCGATACCTATTTATTTACTTGCACTTTGATGTGCTTTCGAACTGCTAGGTTGGCAGGAGCTGGGACCGAGCAATGGGAGCTTACCCTATCACGGGGATTCGAACCAGCGACCTTCTGATCGGCAAGCCCTGGGCTCTGTGGTTTAACCCGCAGCACCACCTGCACTTGTTTAGCTTATACATAAATCCGGCACTGAACAGGCCCCACAGCTCCTGACACCACGATATTACCACGAGATCTTCATGCTGGCCTGGAGCTTCCTCCTTATTTTTCATGGGCCAGTGAGATCAAGCAGCCCTGCTCCACTCCGCAGGCCTCAGGCTCGCAAGCCAGACAATTTCCCTCAGTGCGACCTTGAGAGAGTTATTGAATCCACAGGAATACTTTATACGGATTTTGACTGTAAGGAGGAAACGGCAATTATCAGTGGCACGGAATTAAAGTGTTATTGATTTACCTATTGCCTCCCATTCATTGAAAACCCACCATCAGCACAGCAGGGGTCTTGCTTGGCTCAGCACTTATGCTTGGCTCAGCCCTTTCTCTATTCAATCGGCGTCCACCACACAATCTTGTTCATGCCAGCCTCGTCGGCCGCCTTTGTTTGTGCTTTAGCGTCACACTTCTCCCAGTAGATCTGAGCGTCAGGGCGAGCATCCGAACCAGCCATCATGTCAAGCCCTCCCATTAAAAATGAAATTAACTGCGTGCAGCGCAAACATTTCCGTGTCGACTCAAAGCAAGGATCTGACAAACAGGTGGACTGTTTGAAATGCCATTCATTTTTTTAAAAGCCAAGTTGCCAGTTTTTAATTTGGTTAGGTGTTGCACGGTGTTCTGCATGTGAGCTAATTTGCAGCTCTCTCACCTGTCAGGAAAAATGTCAGGATTTGAGTGTTCAGCGTTTGCAGGCTTCAGCTTTTGATGACAATGGGGATATAGGAGGAGATATCAGTGAGGCAGAGAGGAGAGGGAATCATTAGAAAAAGCACGTGTCTGGCATTGACCATGAAAGCCACATGTCAAGCATCCATCCTTGCTCCCCCATAATGTTTAGTACAACGTACCCCATATCCTGAAGTCATTTACACGGTATATTTACCCACTTCACATCACTGGCTGCTGTCAGTGAGCAAACATGTGACAGAATGAGGCCAGGGAATGGTGGAAGATGCAACCTAAAAATATTCTCCGTGATACAGACCAAAGGTCTATCTCCAGATTCCCATGGTAGCCACAAGCAGGATATCGGGAAGCCCATAAGCAGAACATTAATGCAACAGACCTCCCACTGCATCAGGGATTCAGAGGCATCTGGGAAGTCTGTCGATTTCAGTTTCTCTGACTTTCTCGTTTTTCTAATGTTAAGTTTAGTTTTTTCATAGTTCTGCATCTCTCTGCTAATTTTTATTTAAATATCCCCCTGAAAATTCATTTGCATGTAGCATTTTATAGCAAATGTTTTCTGGTATACACATTTTTGTACGCCATTTTGCCAGTTCTTGCAGTACGGTTTTTTAAAAAATAATATAATGCATTTTTGTATATTCACTAATGCTTACATGTTTATGACCACATTAACTTAGTAAATGCATTTATGTACACATTACTGGGCCAGAGAACTGCATTGCAAAATTCAGAGAGGCATGAATTTTGAAGGGTTCCTACACTTTGGTTTGCATATTGTCTAGAAAAGCACTGGTTTTGTGGGTTCACCTTCAAACGCATCATGAATTGAATTCTTCCTCCACCTCTAGTGGTGGTATAAAGACTACTAGACCTTGCACTAGGTGTTATAGAGTGGGAGAGGGGGACTTGGCACCAGCCGACCATTATCATCAGCAGCCCGTGTTTCTTGTAACATTTAGCTCCACTGGAGGTCCTGGACTGGGGGGAAAGCAAGATATCAAGCCTGGAAATGTAGGTTTAGGACCCATTCATATGAAATCTTGTGAATGAATGAGAGCAATGAAGAGGGTGGTGAAGGAAAGAATTAGGTGCACTATCTTATCCTCAGCCTCATTTTTTTTTGGTTGGCACTTTGCAACTCACATCTTTCAGACTCAGCTGGCCATCTGTGAAGTGGGATTAAGAATGTCCAACTCATAAAATTGGTTCGAAGTTAAATTATATTAAGGTTAAGAACACAAGAGCCCTGCTGGCTCAGACCTGAGGCCCATCTAGTCTAGCATCCTGTTCTCACAGTGGCCAACCAAATGCCCATGAGTTCACCTGCAGGATCTGAGCACAACAGCACTCTGCCCATCTGTGTTTCCTAGCAACTGGTATTGAGAGGAATACTGGAATACATCTTGTGGGAGCAAGTTCTATAGTTCAGCTGTGTGCTGTTGCATCCAGAAAGACCTCGTTTTATCTGTCCTGAATTTCCCAATATTCAACACAATAGTTATTGTGCTATTATTCTGTTTAGAGTATTGTTACAAAAGCCCAACACCTGTCCCTCTCTCTGCCAAGCCATGGCAAGAGCGCATGGGATCTCAGGTGCCCACCAAGGGTCTCTGTCCCTTTTGAGAATAGCAGACATGTTGGGGGATGTTGTGCTTTAAGAAGCAGGGTTTATTCACCTATTTACACCTGCCATCTGCATGGAGGGGGTCCAGATCTTACAGCAATGGTCCACAGCAATGCATTCAGTCCTTCCTTCACCCTCACCAAGATGGACCTCCCATTTCGTCTTCCCAGAAGCCCCTTGCCCTCCCCCCAGAGCAGTTTACCCGGGAAGGCTTCCAAATCTCCAGTCTCTGGTCACACCTGGGACAAGGAGTTTTTGGCTAACAGCTCTGCTCTGCCCTCAGCCTGCCAGACTGGTTTGTGTAAGGCAGTCCACGAATCCCCTCGCAGCTTATATTCTCCCTTCATATCGCAAAAAAAACCCAATCCTAGCATTTATTAATTGCTAGGGTTTAGGGGGCTCCTCCTCCTATTTCTATAACACCACCTCTAAATAAACCAAGGGACCCAGGTGGCGCTGTGGTTAAACCACTGAGCCTAGGGCTTGCTGATCAGAAGGTCGGCGGTTCGAATCCCTGTGACGGGGTGAGCTCCCGTTGCTTGGTCCCAGCTCCTGCCAACCTAGCAGTTCGAAAGCATGTCAAAATGCAAGTAGATAAATAGGAACCGCTACAGCGGGAAGGTAAACGGCGTTTCCATGTGCTGCTCTGGTTTGCCAGAAGCGGCTTTGTCATGCTGGCCACATGACCTGGAAGCTATACGCCGGCTCCCTCGGCCAATAATGCGAGATGAGCGCGCAACCCCAGAGTCGGTCACGACTGGACCTAATGGTCAGGGGTCCCTTTACCTTTACCTTTACCTCCTATTTCTATAACACCATCTCTAAATAAACCAACTATGAGATAAAGATTGTGAGCTATACATTGAAACTACTGTAGAAAATACAGTATTCAGAAGTGTATTGTCATTCCATACTGTGCCCTGTATTTAGGCAGAAATCTATAATGCGGGGTTTCGGCAGCCAAACCGTTCCTATCTAGATTTCCTGCGCGTTAAAAGAGTCTTTCTAATGTCTTTGCTGAGTCTGTTCTCCTACAAGAGCAAAAGCCCCCAGTAGAGGGAAGCATAGAGATATTTGTTTCCACCAGCAACACTTGGCTTGATATAATACTCACCCTTTATTACAGTCACCCTGTTTACAGGAATAACATATGTGGACAGAATGCCTGCTACAAAACAGCAAAACAGGAACCCATTAAAAATGGCTTTTTGGTAACATGAAGACAGGAACATAGGAAGCTTGCTGCCTCACACTGAGTCAGACTATGAGTCCATCCAGTTCTGTAGCAGCTTTCTAGGGTTTCAGAGACGGACTCTTTTTTCAGCCCTACCTGGAGATACTGGGAATTCTGTATGCAAAGCAGATGCTCTACCACTGAGCTATGGCCTTCCTCCATGGATTTCCCTGGCATAGTTGGCAAAAAGTAAAGTGCAGGCCCATGCAAGAAGTCTGTGCACCGAAGTCCCATGATGCAGCTGTGCTCCATTTTTAATTCACATAGGATGACGCAGTAATTGAGGGGCAAGTAACCTCAGGCCCAGAGGCTGAATGTGGCCCTCCAGACCTCTCTGTCAGACCCTTGGCATTCTCCCCAGGCCACTCCCCTATTGGCCCTGCTTCGCATGCCTCTTGCTTGTCTGGATGGAAGATAGAGAGGGGTGTGTGGGTGTACATACTAGATCACTGTACAAAGGCAATATTGGTTACATTGCTTGCTCTGACCACTTTCCCCTCTGGCCCTGCCCATGGTAAGCTGATGGCCTTTGAGAGGTTGCCCAGAAAGGAACGTGGCAAAAAAGTAACAAACCCCTTGATTGGCACAAAAGCTGCAGCGATCAGAGGGCAAGTCAGTGGCTGACTTGCACGGGGCTGTCCCAGAAAAGGGCTTATCTCTCTGCTCCCACCCACCTGCCCCAGTTCTCAATGCCAACGTCACGCACATGGCTTAGCAGAACGTTTTGATCTCTGTCTCCGCACAGTCATTTCCTCACCTCCTTTCTTGTTATTGTTACTCTCCCGCAAAGCAGATGATTTGATCTGCCCAAGGGAACCTTGTGAGAACTTGGTTTTTTTCTCTCTTTTCTCTTTAACAGGTTCCCTCTGGGAGCAGCTGGGTGGGCAGAGCAGAGTGACGGAAAGACAAGGCCTCCTTCCTTTTGGACAAAGCTGGGGAACTGAAGGTGACTGGCTTGGTACAAGGAGTTCAGAAGGAACCGGACACCTGCACATTCTGTCTCCTCATTCCTCCTCAAACCCTTCCTGGTCAAACATTCTGGCCATTCCTTCCCGGAGCTGAGATGGTGTAATGAATGAGGAGAAGCGTCGGGAGGCATGCAGTGGGATGGCTGCCCTAGCAACATTTGGCTGGGCCCGAGACAAACATTCTGAATATCTGGCGCTCATAGCAGGGAAGGGATCCAACGCGGGGACTGTTGTTCTGTGTGGCTTAAGAAAGGCAGGGAACCTTTCTTTCAGATCGAGGGCCGCATCCCCTTCTGGATAACTTTCCAGGGGCCACAGGCCAGTCACAAGCAGAGCCTGGGGCAAAAGTGAGATTTTTCTCTTTGTATAACAGTAGGCTAGTTTCTAGCACTTCTCTCCATTCTGCTCTACAGCACCAAACAGTGTTACCAGGATAGGATTGGACAATCAGATTGAATTTTGGGGGTTTGTTCAAATTATGGTGGGGAAAGGCAGGGGCCTTTAATGACCCACGATCCTTCTTAGAGCAGTAGCAATGGGTGCTGCCACAAAAGGCAATGAGACAATGCCCCCTCAGGTGTTGTTGTTTTTTTAAATAGTCTTTATTCAATTTTCAATGCAGAAATACAGTCTTATATCGAAAATGGGGCAGGGAGGCATAGCTGCCAAGTCTCCCGTTTTTTGTGGGAAACCCCTGTATTTTAAACCGTTTCCCGCTGGCAGCCCGGATTGGAAAAAATCCCATAAATCCCCCGGATTTCCTACCTGCCAGGGAGGCTCCATTTTGGGTGCCGGCGCCACCCAATTTCCGGTGCCCAGATATGGGTAGCACAGCACCGGAAGTCGCTTCTATGCATGTCCGGACATGCGTAGAAGCGACTTTCGGTGCCGCTCCACCCATGTCTGGGCACCAGAAATTGGGCAAAAGCGGCAACGGAAGTTGCTTCTACACATGTCCGGACATGCGTAGAAGCGACTTCCAGTGCTGTGCTACCCATGTCTGGGCACCGGAAATTGGGCGCCGGCGGCACTGGAAGTCGCTTCTCCGCATGTCCAGACATGCGTAGAAGCGACTTCCGGTGCCGCACTGCTGCTGATCCTGCATTTTTCAGCGGGAGACTTGTCAGCTATGCAGGGAGGGGGGAAGATTCGTAGATTTTGCTAACCTATCTTGTGGTAAGCAGCCAATTTTCTGGGCCTGTTTTGATTACTGTTTCAATCTAGGGCAGTTGTGGGTAGAGATGAACAGATCTATTAATTTTGTGTTCCCCCACTTTCTCATTTCCCCCCAGTCTTAAGTTCATTTCACCACATTTGTCTGCAATTTTGCGTGTGTGCAAAAAGCCATTAGCTGTTCATTACATGTAATGCATGTATACATAATACATTCCTCTAATAGAGACATCTTTTGCAAGTAATGTCCCCTAATGTAATGTCTTTTTGTATGTTGTTTTCACTCGTATATGTGTTTTTATGCATGCACTCTTTCCCTTGGCATACACATGAAGAACTGCATTACAAAATTCACAGAAATGTGAAATTCAAAGGACCACTATTGTTTTAGGAAGTGCATTACATTCTGAACCGAACCATATTTCTCCCCCATCCCTAGTTGTGGGGAAACCCTACACTGGGCTGAGTTTTAACTGCTTCGACAGTGCCAAGCTGGCCCTGTCAGGCATCCATGAATCAGTCACTAGGTTGCCAGCAGATGATCAGCCGAGCAAAGGCATATAGAAATTTGCTAAGAGAGGAGGGTGGAGAATTTAAACTAAAAGAGTTTAAGGATTTACCAGGAATGTTAACTACATGGCTACAATATCATCATTTTAAAGAAATATTTAAAAAGGATATGAAATGGGGGTTTGGGGAACAACTATCACAATTAGAGAGAGACCTGTTTAATTGTAATGTCAAAGTGATGTGTAAAATGTACAAGATGTTTTGGGAATGGGAGACAAGGGATGAACAAGTGAAATCTTCAATGATATCCTGGGCAATAGATATTGGTCATAATATAGAAATGGAAGCATGGGAATGGTTAGGGAATACGGAAATAAAATTAACAGCATGTTATGGTTTAAGAGAAAATTATACGAAAATGCTATATAGATGGTACCTAAGACCTAGCAGATTGGCAAAAATGTATAAGTCAAAGTTGAATAAGTGTTGGAAATTTGAAGAGAAAGAAGACACCCTTTTCACATGTGCGTCTTGTAATAAGGTTAAAGCTTACTGGGAAATGATATATAATGAATTGAAAAAGATGTTTAAGATAACATTCATTTTTTAAAAAACCGCAGAAGCTTTTCTCTTGAGAATTATAGGATAAGAATTACAAGAAAAGAGATTCTGACTAAGCACTGGTTAGATAGCCATCTGTCATGGATGATTTAGTTGACATTGCTATATTGCAGAGCATTGGACTAGATGATCCTTGGGATTCCTTTCAACTCTACAATCCTATGACTTGTCAGGATTCCTGTCGTGAGGGTGCAGACCTTTCTCACTAGCATCCTATATGATGCCATTGTATGTGTGTGTTTGGAGGCATGTGAGGGACTGACATATGCACTGACATCATTGGTATGGCCAGTGGGCATGATCCTGTTCCCCCCTTTACTCCTTCTGTGGAAGGGGAAGCATGAAAGCTGCACATGATTTGTTCCTAGAAACAAAGCTGAGCTGCCAAGCCCATCCAAAATGTGTTGGTGCTTTTGTGAGCATACCGCTTTGTGCCAGACGCACCTTTTGCCACATGAGGACGGCTGACTTGGAATGGGATGGAGGAGCTGGGAGCCAGCACAGGCAATGATTTCCACCCCCTGCCATTCCCTGGAACAGTGGGAGGCTCTCCCAAGTTGAAGAAAGCGACGGGCTTGGCACCCAAACTCTGCTCAAGGGAGCTGCAGAAGGATTTGCAGGTTAAAGTTGGGATTATAAATCAGAGAGAGAGGAAAAAACACACAGAACCCATCAATCTCTTTTGTGCCAGCTGCTGAATGTGCGGCTGCCCACACAACAGATGGCCCCCCTGGGAGGGCAGAGCGACTGCTTGAGAGGCACGTAGGCTGTGCCTTTAAGGGAACCGGGGCGAAACTTTATGTAACCGCGTAGGCTGTTTGGAGCTCTTCCACTGCTTCCGTGAGCCAGGAATGGGAGGGAGACTCTGTACGACACCAATCTGTTGCTGTTTGCGAGATAAACGCTCACATGCATCAGCTCCGATAGAGCCAAACGTTATGGGAGGGTGGTTGCCCTGGCAACAGAAATCTGCAGAAGAGCCATGCGTGTATTGCTGTCAGCACATGCCAGGGAGCTACCAGAAATGACAGCGAGAGCAAAAACAGGCTCAGAGTCTTTGTCGGGAGAGGGGCTCATGGAGCTACCATACCATGGACTGGACTCTGGTGAATGGGTAGGCCTGGCTTCCTAGTTATTCTTGGATACCCTTCTGCAGACTTGGACTGCCCCAGTTAAAATACATTACTATTACGGATGCTCAGCACTATTTTTCTAGAAAAAGAGGTGCCAGAACTCACCCTGAACGCCTCCCTCGTTCTCTTAGAATGGCACCCACCTGAGAGGAAAATGGAACTGGGTCCCGGCTGGGGAAAAAAGCCCTGCCAATAATAATAATAATAATAATAATAATAATAATAATAATAATAATAATAATAATATAATTTATTATTTATACCCCGCCCATCTGGCTGGGTTTCCCCAGCCACTCTGGGTGACTTCCAACAAAATACTAAAATACAATAATTCATCAAATATTAAAAGCTTCCCTAAAGCTTGCCAACACTACATCTATATGCTAAATGAGGAAAGCTTGAAACATTTAGGTCTTTTTTAGGTTAGAGAAAAGGTTAGGAAGATAGAAGCACATCAAATTATGCCTGGTGTGGGGAGAGTAACTGGAGAAATGCTTTCCTCCTGTAACGCTTGTTATGGAAATCACGGAAAGGGGGGGGCACATCTTTAAAGTTGTTAAATGTTATAAATATTATGCATAAATGTTTCCTTTCGACTTGACAGCTCAGGGAAGTTACTTAGTTTTAAAAATCATATAAAATCAACTCCAGTTTCCTCCATTCCAACGCTATTTAGCCCTTGAAAAGGGACTCCAGGAAGTGCCCAGAGGCACTTTGCTGAGCTGATTGTTGGCCATGCCTAATCCCATCACCAGACCCACCCAGGTGACAGACGATGCATTGTTCTTTTCCCATGGATACTCAAGAAGTTCCTCCCGGTACTTATCACACGTTTACTTTTGCCCTGAACCATTACCCTTATGTTAATCTTGTTTACCAGTATGTTAATCTTGTATGTACCTCCCCTTTTCTGACATTTAGCTATGTAACTATGATGTAGGAATGATGCTTTGGAAATGTATTCTGGGATTTAGGTGGGAAGTTTTAAAAGTTCTTGCAACCCTGCTCCTGCTGTTCAGTCTTGGCTCGAACCTATTGCGCAATGTTGCTGTTGTTGTTGTTTAGTCGTTGAGTCGTGTCCGACTCTTCGTGACCCCAAGATTTATTGCGCAATAAACCTTGCTATTTTGCTCCGGTTGGTGGCTGGACTCCTTCCTTTATTCCGCAGTGGACTGCAGGCTCTTGCCTGACGAGCTGGGTGGCTGAGCAGCCTCGCACCCAGAATTTTCTATAACGCGCTAGAATTCAGGAACACGCAACGAAGCTGAAATGTTGAAGGATTCAGGACAGACAGAAGAAAGAATTTCTTCCCTGAGCTAAACTTGTCAGGTTGTGACTCTGTTCTGCTTTCACTGTAGGAGGCAGTTTTCCCATGAAGCCCTGTTTCTGGGCCTCATAAGCAGGGAGAGAGTACTGTGGTGCTCAAGGTCCTGCTTTCAAGCTTCCTATTGGCATCTGCTTGGCCACTGGTTGTACCATGGAGCCCAGTGTTTGGCTTTTCCATGCCTGTGGGGGAGAGATGCAGTGCAGATAGATGCAGGAGGGCATTCTAAAGCACTCCTGAAATCTGATTCCCTATCAGCAATGTGGACAATTACCTTGTGCTCCAACTGAAGGACGGGCTAGACCTTCAGCACAATTTCAATTTGTTTCTGTTTGCTTATACACCAGGGGGTGCTGATGGGGTGAGGATGTCTTCTTTCTGTGCAAAGGCGTTCCAATCGGGGCAAAGCTGGTTTGAGAAACCATAGCGTCTTATACCAAAGTACAGGATGCATATGCATTTTGGATAGCAGTCAGTGTGGAGACAGATTTAAAACCCAGCACTGGAAGTGCACTGAGAGGACAGTAAATGGGAATGTGAATGCAGCTTAAAATGACCTCACTTCACCGCTGTGCAGAATCCATCTGTGCCTGAAGCTGCAAAGAGAAAGAGCTGAATGGCCACTGATTTGGAGGCCAATTTCCTCCCCTGCTTTACAGATTGATTTCTCCATCCAGCAAAAAAACAAAACAAAACAGCTTCTCCCAGTAGACATTTAGTAGCCAGCATGGACCTGCCTCCAGGTGGCAAGTGGCTGCTGACATGTCCCCAAGCCTGCCAAGCTGAGAGACAAGACTGCATAAACTAGCATCCTTTCCCCTCTTTTCTCCCCCCCCCCTGATCTAGAAGATGTAACAACATGGTTCACCCTCATCAAACAGATAGACAGCTTAGATCAGTCTTTGCAAACCTGGTGCTCTCCCGAGGTTTTGGAATAGAACAGTTCCCTCCCTCGCTGATATATCTGAGAGATACATATTGCAGCAACCAACTATGTACTGTAGAAATAAACACGGAAGGTAGATTGTTGCAATATCAGGCATAGGGTAAAGCATAAGTGCAGAAATCTATGATCTGGAACTGTGTACTGGTGGTGAACGGGATCAAATTCCAAAGAAAGGGTTTTCACACATGCGTACATGTGCACCCCATTCAAACATATACACATCCCATCACCCCATTCTGATCCCCTCCTGCTCTCTCTTAGGGATGAGTGAATCTGCCCATTTCAGTTTCTCATTTTTCCAATTTTCAGTTTTCTACATTTCCATATCAGTTTGCGACAAATAAAACAAAATCCATGTGAAAATTTGTGAGCATTTTAGAATTCCTCCTACTCTACAGATATTTATATGAAGCTTTGCCTAACACCTTTTTTGCAAAGCAGTTTCCTGTAATATAATGCATCTGCTCTAATTTCATGAATATATATGATTTAACACTCATGCTACCTCAGTAGATGCATTTTTTAATTTATTTTTTTTGCACTTGGCCGGAAAACTGCATCGCAAAAATTCTAAGGAATGCAAATTTCGAAAGATCATTGAGTTCCAGTTCATGTATTGTTTCAGGGAAGTGTCGATTAGGTAACCTCAATGAAAACTTAATTGAATTTCTGCCCACTCCTTCCCTGCACTTGCCCTTGCTCTCTCTCACATACATGCAGTTCTCATTCTCTCCCCCACCAACCCACCCAACTGACTTCTTGTCATTTTAAATAAATACTTTTCACTTGAAATGCTCAATTACAAGGGTCCTAACACATTCAAGAAGTGCTTAAAGTTCTGCCGCTCTGTGCCCCCCTTTCAGGCTCTTCTGCTTCAGATTTGACATCTCCCAAGGTCAACTGATGTTGCTGAAACCCAAGAGCACACATAGGCAGGGGAGGAGATTTTAGGTAATTTATGGTATGAGGCTGGCCTCTTGAAAAGGGGTCCCATCTCATGTTCCTAAAACTCCTCCTGGGCTCAGAGCCCACTGACAAAAACAAGGAAGGGCACTTGTGTTACCAACCACCCGCTGTCAGTAGATCAATTTGATCCATTGACTTCACTCCCTGCAGACACTCTCAGCTCCCGTGATCTCTCCTCCTGGCGCTGCTGTTCTTCCAAAGTGCCAGACATTTCAAGCACCTTAGCAATGCGATCCGCCTTGCTTTGGCCATGTGGCTAATGCCGCAGTCTTGCCAGCCGCGTGGTGAATATGCTGCCATTTGCTGTAACGTTATAGGGCCAGCAAGGGAGGGGAGGACCTTGACTCAAAGGCTGACAGCTGCTTTGCACTTATAAAGCTGGAGTGTAATTTGAAGATTTGGAGATATTCCGTGGGAGTGGTTAGTGGCAGCCAATGCCATGCAGAGATATGTGTTGACTGTGGCTTGATTCCTCATCACCTGGAGAATGTGTGAAGTGACGCAGTGACGCAAAAGCTCCACATATAGAGATGTCTCCTTCCCACATGCATCCAGGCGTCAGATGGTCCTGCTGTTGCCAGCTGATGAACACAGGAGTCTGAGCTGGCCCTGAGCGTGGCTGCAGTTAACATGCACATTTTCATAGCAGGCAAAACGGGGCAAGCCTGAGCAGCCTGGGGAGTCGGAGCGTGGTGGTGGCAAAAGGTAGCTCTTTCTCTCCCTGCCAAAGTCTAGACTAGAGTGGCTGCTAATGGAGAAAATGCCATAACAATATAAGCAAACAACAATGCTTCCCATTTCTCTCTTGCACATACCCTGGTGGCGGGTTGCCCACAAAGATCCGGCGGCGGGATGTCATGGTAACCTTGTTGTGGCAATCTGCCCCATGTTCCATTTTTCTAGCAAACCACTGGACTCGCCCTTTGACTCTCTGGTTTCTGTGGAAATCCACAAGGCAAGCAAGGCTTCTTTCACTCAGCCCCCAATTACCTGCCTGTCTCCCTGTCTGTCCACCTCCATTGCCAAATCAGCCGTATCTGCACAAATTTGCTTCGGTTGCATAACGGGATTTGTTTGTCAAAAGGCTGCAGTGGCTGTGGGCAAGTGGAATGCGGAGGTGGACAGGCCTTTTGGGATGCAGGTGACAAATTGTCCAAAGGATAGATTTCTTCCACGGTCAGTTTCTTCCAGGCACCAACAGGCCTGGTGCCTGAAGTCAGCTCCCCATAGGATCTCTTGGGGATCCTGCCATCTTCCATTCTGTGGACATGACCAAGGCAGTGTAGACATCACAGAGACAGGAGTGTGAACATGCCAGGAATGTGGGCTTGGGAGACCACATCGTCATTTGTCCTGCCATGTGATGCCCCAAATCTTCTTGATGCATACAGAAGGCATTGAGGTGTCACTCCTGGTGAGGGTAAGTTGCCCACGATGACATTGCCCCACCCACTTTTGCCTCTGGCCCCGCCCACCACTGGCATGTGACCCTCTTCTTTGTAAGGTATAGCCCATAAGGAAATGAAAAATGTTCCCTGTCTCTCTCCTATACTTTAGGCAAGCAAGCAAATAAAAAACCACCATATATCACTGCCCTACCATTAAATGCCATTCTCTTACAATACCCATGTCAGAAAATCATTGTCCATATTAGCTTTCCCTGTGCTTTATGGGATGTATTTTCCTTTGCAGGTATTTTCCAATTTTTTTAATGCATAGCTTGGTTACTTAATAGCTGATCTTTCTGGACCTGGGGGAAAGAAGGAGGCCACTTTGGGTTACTTTCTGGGAATACCCAAGCAGAAACAGATCCAGCAGCAAAAAGAAACTACATACATCAGATGGGCATCTACAGTCATAACTCAGTTTAAGTACGCCTTGGTTTGAGTATTTTCAGTTTAAGTACTCCGCGGACCTGTCTGGAATGGATTAATCCACTTTCCATTACTTTCAATGGGAAAGTTCGCTTCAGGTTAAGTACGCTTCAGGTTAAGTACGAACTTCTGGAACCAATTACACTCATACCTCGGGTTAAGTACGCTTCAGGTTAAGTACAGACTTCCGGAACCAATTGTGTTTGTAAACCGAGGTACCCCTGTACTACAAAGAAATGGTGATCTCTGAGATAAGCCAGTTGGTTTTGGGCCCCAGGGTAACAACTGCATCTGCAGGCACCCTATGAAACTCGACTGTGGCTTCCCATGAACAGAGATTTCCCTCAAAGCAAAAGGTCAATTGAACAACATCACAGCATGCGTCTTCAGCAATCGATGGTGCCAAAATGACCAAATGCCACCTTTTTGTCTTTGTCACAGGGGGAAATCATAAATTAGGCATGCTATGCTTACTTCCAAAAGTCAAGAGGCATAGGAAATGTGGCGGAACCAACCTGTTCCCTCAGTAAAGTTGCAGCAAACATTTGAAGGCCGTGTTCAGTTTTATGGTAAGATTTTTATTGCTTTACTGTCTCGTTTCCTGAGGATTGTTTTTATGAACGTTGCTTAGAAATAGGAATAATTAAGCAATATATAAAGGTATGCAAGTCATTGCAATCAAACCTGATCTTGTTCTTCTTGGGTAAATGCAGAGTTTCTTTCCTTACATTTCCAGACTGGATGCTCTTGCAATTTGTGAATTTGCATTTGTTAATTGCTTGTGCTTCTCTGTCCTAGGCAGGTTGAGTGGGCTGAGGAAGGAGGAACTTATCTCACAACAAGCCTCAGTGAACTTTTGACTTTCATGGGCCTGCTTAATTTATACAAACCCAACTGTATAAATTCTTCTCTGGTGGCCTGGTGTTCTTTTCTCTCTCCCCCCCCCATCCCAACACCCCCCTTCCATGTTTCATTTATCTCTGACATGGAAGCTATCAAGGAAACATGGTGCAACTGGAATGCGAAGAAGCAAATGTGATGCCAAAGGCTATGGAAACAGCACAAGGCAGAACTGATGGATGTCCACAGAAAGGCAGCTAGGAATCGCACATGTAGTTCTTCACAGGCTAGATTGGGCCAGCTGGTTAGTGATTTAGGTCAGGCATCCCTAAACTGCGGCCCTCCAGATGTTTTGGCCTACAACTCCCATGATCCCTAGCTAAGAGGACCAGTGGTCAGGGATGATTGAGGGTAGATGACTTAAGTAAGCTACAAGACTAAACACACTTACCTGGGAGTAAGTTCCACTGAATGCAATGGGGTTTACATCAGAGTAGATATCTATATGATTGTACTGTTAATGACTAGGAAAGGATTTAGTGCAGGCATCCCCAAACTTCGGCCCTCCAGATGTTTTGGACTACAATTCCCATCATCCCTGACCACCGGTCCTCTTAGCTAGGGATCATGGGAGTTGTAGGCCAAAACATCTGGAGGGCCGCAGTTTGGGGATGCCTGGATTTAGTGGCTTATACGGATTTTTATGCTCTCTTATTTTTTCTGACAGTTTAAAAAAACAATAAAACATGTACTTTTGATGCTGGTTTAGGGGCAAACTAGACAAGATACCATGCACACAATGAGCAATTGCAGGGATAGTTTCTTAAATGTCAACTGCAGGTTGGGGCACAAGTTGGATCAGGACCCCGGCATAGGGAGATTGGAGCTTTAACACTTTTAACAGTGAGTCTGTAAGTGACTGTGGAGGCCAATTCTGGATCCACACGTCCTTCCACAGTGGGGAAATAGGTTTCCGGGCAGGAGGTGATCACGGTGAGGGTTTGCCAAGCGTGTCTTCCTCTTAGCACGTTTCTCCCTTGCGTCCTGAGTTTGAGCGTCTTCAAAGCCCATGACACCTTTGGTAAAGGCTGTTCTCCAGCTGGAGCCCTCGCAAGCCAGACGTCCTCCTGTTTCCGCAGCTGATAAACAAGCAGATGGTCAGATCCAAATGTGTGGGGTAGATCATGCGAACCACAGTCTGTATGATCTGCAGTTCCTCGCAATGCAAACTTTCTGCAGAACAAAATCCTTTGTAAAGAACAGCAGGTGGTGCCAAATCTCACTTCTTCTCACTAGTCTGCAGACTTTCGCTTAGCTACCCTGCAGGCTCAAGGAATCCTCTCTTAAATAAAATTTGCCTCATCAGCGACAACTCCTTAGAGGAGTTAACCTAGTCCGAAGACTATCTGCTCACCCCTATTAAGAAGTGAAACTGTACTCAGTTGCTTTGAAACACTGGACACATTTGCGCATGCAGTGGAACACTCTCTGCAGATTACAATGCCTACGCAGATTAGATAGCATGCCCCTGAGCTATGTTAGCACAGAGAGCTGTCGCACATTTTAAATTGCTTCCCCAACTAAGGCTGAATGAGCCATTAGACTAATGTCAGTAGGATCTCCTCAGGCAGGTGTCCTTAGATTTGGGGTTACCTTCAGAATCATTCAAATGGGCGTTTCCTGAAAGTGACCTTAAATCACATCCATTTTTTTCCCCTGTGTCAATCCCCCCCCCCCGCACATTCACTTCCACACCTTCCTGGTAGTTTAAGTCTTTCCTTGCTATTCTGACACTTGCTGTCCACACCAATGGGTGAAGCTTGTCAGAATGTATCTGGAAGGTGGTGGGTCTTTTGCTGTTGTACCCCTCAATCACTCCTCCCTTACCCTCCACTGACATTTTTTGTTTTGTTTCCTTCTGGGCATGCACATGGATATTTCTGTTCCTGTATGCACACACCTAAAACAACAACAACAATTCAGTAAGTACACAAGCGCAAATGTTACCAGCCTTCCAGTTACTGTGTTTCAGGATGTGCAAAACAGAAGGTGGGGGAACAATACCCATTTCTATTTGTTTTCCATTTTTAACACGGAGGTCTTGTACAAGAGTGTTCCCTAACAAAGACTTACCGGTACCAAAGTGTGATAAAGAGGTCTTGTGCAACTGTGTGGCTTCAAACCCTGATGGATATGCAATTGCTGGAAACTGCAAGATGGGAAAGTGCTCTTGTGCTCAGGTCTTGCTTCTGTGCTCCTGGTAGGTCTCTGCCTGGCCACTGTGATAGAAGGATGCTGGACTAGATGGGCCTGATCCAGAAAGGCTCTTCGTACATATTACCATATATTAGGCATCCCCAAACTGCAGCCCTCCAGATGTTTTGGCCTACAACTCCCATCATCCCTAGCTAACAGGACCAGTGATCGGGGATGATGGGAATTGTAGTCCAAAACATCTGGAGGGCCGAAGTTTGGGGATGCCTGCCATATATACTCAATTATAAGCCTACTTTTTCAGCACAAAAAATGTGCTGACAAAGACGCCCTCGGCTTATATTCGAGTGAGGTGGGAGATGGCAGAGGAAGGCACAGGACCGGGGGTTCGGAGAAGGGCTGCGCTGCGACTCTCCGAACCCCCGTCCTATGCCTGCTCTGTGCGAGGCGGTGGGGAGGGAGAAGCGGTGAGGAAGGGATCCTTCCTCATCGCTTCTCCCCCCCCACCCTGCCGCCGACAGTTGGGAAAGGCATAGGATGGTATTTATTTTTATTTTTGAAATTTACCAATAGCTGCTGCATTTCCCACCCTCGGTTTATACTTGAGTCAATAAGTTTCCCCAGTTTTTTGAGGTAAAATTAGGTGCCTCGGCTTATATTTGGGTCGGCTTATACTCGAGTATAAACGTGTAATTTGTTTTTAAGAAACCTCCAAGCCTGATGTATGACTGTGATTACACTCTCCAAGGGAATCCCCCATATAATGATTGAGAGAATAAGGTATAGGTAAAGGGGCCCCTGACCATCAGGTCCAGTCGTGTCTGACTCTGGGGTTGTAGCGCTCATCTCGCTCTATAGGCCGAGGGAGCCGGCGTTTGTCCGCAGACAGCTTCCGGGTCATATGGCCAGCATGACAAAGCTGCTTCTGGCGAACCAGAGCAGCGCACGGAAACGCCGTTTACCTTCCCGCCCTATTTATCTACTTGCACTTTGACGTGCTTTCTAACTGCTAGGTGGGCAGGAGCTGGGACCAAGCAACGGGCGCTCACCCCGTTGCGGGGATTCGAACCGCCGACCTTCTGATCAGCAAGCCCTAGTAAATGGAGTGAATTTCAATTCATAATGACTTCAGCATGCAATTAATTACTGGAAATGAGCACACTCCCAGCAACTGCGCCACCAGAAACAAAATGGCAAGATGATATTCACCATAGCGAGAAAGACTGTGATAGCTGGCCTGTGTGTGCCTGCTCAACCTACTCTCCATGTGCTGTTGATGGGCAGTTTCAAAGCCTCTGGTCTCCCTTTTCTTTACCTTTGGACTGGAGAATCCTTCAAGCAGAAGACTCCTTCAAATAGAGGGCTATCCTCTAAAGCAAGGTTTCCCAAACTTGGGTCTCCAGCTGTTTCTGGACTACAATTCCCATCATGACCACTGGTCCTGCTAGCTAGGGATGATGAGAGTCGTAGTCCAACAGGAGCTGGAGACCCAAGTTTGGGAAGCCCTGCTCTAAAGTCAGGCACATGGCTACCCTTGCTGTTGTTCTTCAGTGACTGGAATTGAGAAGCATGCTGTTTCTGTTCCTGGAGGTACAACTACGGTATGCAGCCTTTCATAGCCTGCACCTCACTGAATTAGCCTAATCCCCCCTTAAACCTATCTAAGTTGGTGTCCATATTGCAACATCTTCATTTCAAGCTTCAGCACGTAATTTCAGCTTTTACCTCTACCTTTAGCAGAATCCCATGTTCTTTGTGAGCTTAGCATGGGGATATATTTATTTGCAAAGTAAACAAAACAAAGCAAACCCTTCTCTCCTCTAAATCAAGAGAAGGTGGGGGAAAGGACTCTAAAGCTCCCAGATCTCTTCAAATCCCCTTTGCAGGACTCAATATTTCTCACAGTGAGTTCTTTTGGTTAATTCTTTTCCATTGACAAAATCCGCTGGAAAACAACAGCACTGCATGGAAATGAAGTATTCTCTGTCTTCTGGACTCAGCAAGGATCAAGAGCTCCCTCTGAAAAACAAATTATGTCGAACATTTCTTGAAGGTGTCTTGTAGTTGTGTTGGTGTTAAATAAATGTCAATAAGGCAAAGATAAAACTGTTTTTTTTCCTGGAATTGTTCCTAAGGCTGGACTTGAAATGGATGGCATAGAGGGTTTTAAATTCCAGCGACAGCCACTTCAAAAAACGAATGAGGTACTAAAAAGGCCAGGAAGTCAAGACTTCCTCAAAGTGATACACGTCAGATGTTTTGAACTCCAACTCCATCAGCCCAGCCAACACAATGGTTGGATGAGTTGTAATCCCACAACACCTGGAAAGCCACAGGTTCCCCACCCACCCCTGGTTTTCCTTGCCTGACCTGTCTCCATGGGGTCTCAGAGGTCCTTTTAACCCTTAATATTGGTGGGGTTCAAACCTCTGACCCTGTGCATGCAAAACATGCCACTGAACTATGGGCATGGGAAGGCCTGATTTATCTCTTGGAGCTTTTCTTCTCTCATTAGGTACTTCTAGACTTGCCAAATATCAGGCGTTGGTGTTCTGAGCCAAATTGGTGCCAAATGTCCATAGCAGCATAGAAACTGTCAGGCACAGTCTTCTGCAAAGGTCTTATTTTTCTGGCCTCATATGTCCATCACCCTCCTGAATCTCTGCTGTTGTTGGGCTCAGTGCCTCCCAAACTCTCTCTGCTGCCTCTGTTTAGCTATGGCCATAGATGAAAGATAGCCCTTGTATTTAAGACCCCAGCCATAATGTTACCTCAGTTATTTTGCTGAATAAATTAATGATAGAGACTTGCTCCAAGGTGCCCTTTACTCTCCCTGGCTGCTGCCTTCCAATACCTATTCCTTTTTAAAAAATTGGATTTGGATTTGATACCCCGCTTTATCACTACCCGAAGGAGTCTCAAAGCGGCTAACATTCTCCTTTCCCTTCCTCCCCCACAACAAACACTCTGTGAGGTGAGTGGAGCTGAGAGACTTCAGAGAAGTGTGACTAGCCCAAGGTCACCCAGCAGCTGCATGTGGAGGAGCGGAGATGCGAACCTGGTTCCCCAGATTACGAGTCCACTGCTACACTACACTGCTACACTACACTACACTACACTACACTACACTACACTACACTACACTACACTACACTACACTACACTACACTGGCTGCCATGTGCAAATATAATACTGGGGATTGTAAGGCTAGAACATAGGAAGCTGCCTTCTATCGAGTCAGACCATTGGCCCATCTAGCTCAGTATTGTCTAGTTTGATTGGCAGTGGTTTACCAGGGTTTTACCCAGGAATATGCCCAAGCCCTGTCTGGAGACACTTGGGATTGAACCCGGGTCTTTCTGCATGGAAGGCAGATGCTCTACCACTCAGCTACAGTTTAATTTCTAAAGAAGGAGGAGGACACGGTACTAAGATAACCCATTCTGGCTAATCTTGGCAAGACTCAGCTCTATTTATTTTGATTTATTTCTCAGCCCATGTCAAGGCCTTGGCATTCATTTCAGCGCCAGAGACAGTGGGAGAAGGAAAAACACCTCCATGTGAAATTGGCCTCTTGCGACTTCTGCTCTTCTTAACCAAAGCTCGTGTTTACTGAAGTAGGATGATGGGCAATCAGCAACCCTGTGATCTCACTCCAAGGCCAATACAAGATGTTTGCATTAATCCAAAGGAATCCAAAACACAGGACAACTCTGGAACCTAGAAACACAAACTTTTGCCCAAAGAATTCAAACAGTGCATGTAACAAGGGCAGCCAAAAGCTTTCCGTTGCTAAGAAACTAGCCTTTGCTGCAGGCTTCCTGGAAGTTCATTGAATTCCCTGCACACCAGCAGATGAATGTCACTGCCAGACTTCTCATTGGTTCATAGAACTACCACTGTCTTTACGGATGCAGCAAGCAGTATGGATTGAGGGCAAGACTTTACCCTGGTGTTGTGTCAGACCTTGGATTTCCAGAAGCTCTTTAGGAGGACTGGTGAAGTTCAAGAACCTCATGTTTATGCTTGATTCAAGACCCTTAGCTTGCCCAGTTACCCCAGCTACAGAAGCTAGGTGAGCTACATATCTGTTTCACCCAGAACTTGCCTGGGATGCATCTTTAGCTTCACAAATGAGAGGAGCAGTAGTGGTTGGTGAGGTGGCTCTGCATACCTGACCCCCCCATCACTGCCATCACTGTGGTGAGGCTGGTGCGGTGAAAATGCACACTGGATTGGCTCCATCAGTGCATTTGCACTGCACCAGCCGGGACAGCTTCTCACCCTTCCCAGTACACCACGGAGATAGCACTCCGGGCCCCAGCATCTGCCCAGTCATGAGGACAAAACTAGTGGCTGGCATCCGCATGCTTTTGCCTGAATGAAATCTACACAGAGAACGGCCTTCTCAACTGTCTCCCACACCAGCCTGCTCCATTCCAAAGGGCTGCCCTAAAGAGGAATGATGAAAATCAGTCACGATGAATAAATCTGCAGAGGACTGAAAAACATAAAGAGCCAGAGAGCAGCTATAGCAGGGGTCAGCAACCCTTTTCAGCCGTGGGCCGGACTATATTTTGGGGGGGAAATATGAACAAATTCCTATACCCCACAAATAACCCAGAGATGCATTTTAAATAAAAGCACACATTCTACCCATATAAAAACACCAGGCAGGCACCACAAATAACCTAGAGATGCATTTTAAATAAAAGCACACATTCTACTCATATAAAAACACCAGGCAGGCACCACAAATAACCCAGAGATGCATTTTAAATAAAAGCACACATTCTACTCATGTAAAAACACGCTGATTCCCAGACCATCCGTGGGCCAGAATGAGAAGGCAATTGGGCTGCATCCGGCCCACGGGCCTTAGGTTGCCTACCCCTGAGCTATAGCCAAAAGTGCAGTCCTACACATATCTACGCATTCAGCTTATTTCTTAATTTCATTTCTATCCAACCTTTTTCTCAGCGGAGCTCAAGGTGGCATACATGGTTCTTCCTCTCATTGTATCACCTCAACAACAACCCTGTGAGGTAGGCTAGGCTGAGAGGTAGTGACTCGCTCACAGTCACCCAGTGACTTTCATGGCCATGTGGGGATTTGAACCCCGATCTCCCTGGTCCTAACCTGAAACTCTAACCACTATACTACACTGGCTCTCTGGCTTGGCTGGTTCCCTGGGGGGCTTACTCCCAGGAAAGCATGCACAGACAGGACTGCAGCTGAAATCATATATGTTTCATAACACTAGGTCCTCATCGGGATGAGTTTAGATAAGAATCTTGAAAGATTGGGGCTTAAAGGGAAAATAAAATACCAGCGAGCAAACAAGCAACAGAACGCAATCTGGCTATTTATAGGCCAGTGCCTAGAGAGAGGCGCGCTGTAAATCAGTTTAGGCCTTGTGGATGGCAGGAACTGTATAAAATGTCATTCCTCCCCCCCCCTTTTAATTTACTATCTGCCACTGCCAGCTGGGCATAGAAATCTATGTCAAAAGGAAAATCTGCCTCTGTGGGGAGATCAGAGAGATGCTATGCTATAAATATGACGGCACATTTCCCCGTTTGTCATGACAAATACAGAAGGGTTTGTCAGGATGTAGGAATGTTTGCTTGGGTCGCTTCCCAGTGACATAACTGGCCCCTATTACAGCTTCAGTGTAATAGCTAATAACAGTCGCACACGGATGAGGTTTTGGAGGATGTGCACTGGAAGCGGACCGAGGTCAGCAGCTGCTTGCTCTGTGCTGGAGCAACGATCCACTCAGCAGCCACCATTAACAGAACCTCCCCCATCTCCACCACTGCCTAGCCATGTCAAAAGCTAAGCTCCGGAACGTCCCTTCCTTCTCAGTTGCCACCCAACAGCCCTCACAATTCTGCTCCTCATGTAGTGATGGAGAGCCTGTGCGCTGCCAGATCTTGTTGGACTAGAGCTCCCATCAGCCCATCCAGCATGTCCGATGGAGGGGGTTGATGGGAGTTGTAGTCCAGTAACACCTGGAAGGCAAGAGCTTCCCCCGCTATTGCAATAGGAGGCCCTGCAGTTACATCTGGCAGCGTGTGAGTACTGGGTGAACAGAGTGAATTATGAGACATGTGTAGAATCATAGAGTTGGAAGAGAACACAAGGGCCATCCAGTCCAACCCCCTGCCGAGCAGGAAACACCATCAAAGCATTCTTGACATATGGCTGTCAAGCCTCTGCTTAAAGACCTCCAAAGAAGGAGACTCCACCACACTCCTTGGTAGCAAATTCCACTGCCGAACAGCTCTTACTGTCAGGAAGTAAGAATCTTCTTTCTTGTAGTTTGAATCCATTGTTCCGTGTCCTCTTCTCTGGAGCAGCAGAAAACAACCTTTCTCCCTCCTCTATATGACATCCTTTTATATATTTGAACATGGCTATCATATCACCCCTTAACCTTCTCTTCTACAGGCTAAACATACCCAGCTCCTGAAGCCATTCCTCATAAGGCATCGTTTCCAGGCCTTTGACCATTTTGGTTGCCCTCTTCTGGACACATGTAGATGGCATCAGAGACACATGTACTACTAGAGACCACTTCTGACCGCACTCTCTGATATTGTGCTGTGAAGAGCAGTCCCATGCCTCTAAGAGCCCTGCTGCATCAGACCAATGATTAACTCAGCAGGTGGGGAGCCTGATCTGGCCACAGGGCCAAGTCATTATCTCTCCTAGCCCTCATTGGCTAAATATGGGTAGGGGTGCCCCCCTGTCAATCACTTGACGTCACATTGACACCACAGTCCCTGCTCCGAAGTACCACCGTTCAGCAGGCTTGCCTCTATCCACTTGTCAGTTGATTTGCAGTGACTTCAAGCCTGATTTCTGGAGGGACTGGTTGCACAGTCCATTTTCCCCATGGGGAAATTGCTTCACACCCAGTTCAGCCAATCAGCCAATTCTCCCTGCTCCACACTTGATGTCAGGTTTGTGGGACATATGCAGTAAAATCTAATAATGCATACTCTTGCTCGTTAGCATGTGAAGATATTAGAACAGGCACCCCCAAACTGCGGCCCTCCAGATGTTTTGGCCTACAACTCCCATGATCCCTAGCTAACAGGACCAGTGGCCAGGGATGATGGGAATTGTAGTCCAAAACATCTGGAGGGCCGAAGTTTGGGGATGCCTGTATTAGAACCATAGAGCTGTATTGCGGATAGGCAGACACAGTCCATAGAAATGTAATGTGTAGAAAAGGCAATGTGTGATGTCATTTCCCCTCCTCTCCTGGGAGGGAAGAAGCAAAAGAAGTATTTCCTGTTCCTTCTTCCTTTCTCTTCAGCCAGGACCGTCCCTCCGAGTGCTCCAGCACCAGGCACGTAACTGAAGCTCCCCCCCTTTTTCTTTTGCTGTAAACACAAGTATTTTACCTGTATTTATTTTTAATGTTGTTGCTAAAGACGAATGTTTGACTATGAATAAGCCATATATTTTAGACTTACTTTTCAGTCTGTAGCCTGTTTCTTTGATAAATGGGGTAACAAAGGGGGAGATCAACTCAACAGCTAATTCCTATGCTTTCAATTAAACTGCCTAAGATGGGATTTAAACGTGGCTCAGCCTCACGCTTTTAAACACAAGCAGTAAGCTGATCCTTTTGTCTGTTAACCCACCCACATGAGTCTGTAGGGAGATAAAATATAGTTAATTATATTCCCTCATCTACCCTATCAAAGTATGGGACAGGTGGGTGTGGTTTGGTGGGAAACAGCCTCACAGGCGACAGTGGGACCCATACCAGGGCTTTGAGAGCCAGTGTGGTGTAGCGGTTAAGAGTGGTAGACTCGTAATCTGGGGAACCGGGTTCGCGTCTCCGCTCCCGCACATGCAGCTGCTGGGTGACCTTGGGCTAGTCACACTTCTCTGAAGTCTCTCAGCCCCACCCACCTCACAGAGTGTCTGTTGTGGGGGAGGAAGGGAAAGGAGAATGTTAGCCGCTTTGAGACTCCTTTTGTTGTTGTTGTTTAGTCGTTTAGTCGTGTCCGACTCTTCGTGACCCCATGGACCATAGCACGCCAGGCACTCCTGTCTTGCACTGCCTCCCGCAGTTTGGTCAAACTCATGTTGGTAGCTTCAAGAACACTGTCCAACCATCTTGTCCTCTGACGTCCCCTTCTCCTAGTGCCCTCAATCTTTCCCAACATCAGGGTCTTTTCCAAGGATTCTTCTCTTCTCATGAGGTGGCCAAAGTATAGTTAATTATATAGTATAGTTAATTGAGACTCCTTAGGGTAGTGATAAAGCGGGATATCAAATCCAAACTCTTCTTCTTCTTCTCAGGCAAAGTTTTCCCACCCTAGTCTACCTAATCCTGCATCATAGGATCATAGAGTTGGGCATCAAGGTGGAGCTTGAACCCTTGACCCTGAGATTAAGAGTCTCATGCTGTGCCGACTGAGCCATTCCATCCTGTTTCAGAAAGCAGCAAGCCTATGAAAAGTCTAGAAGCAAGGCGCATGCTCTGGTGCCACCAGAGAATTTTTTGGGGGGGGGCAGACGTCCAGGCTCCCAGTCTACAAAATGACCAGGACGTTCCCTCAAAGGCAATGCTGCATCATCACATTTTGAAATAAGTAAAGCATTAACGCATTGTCATCTAATAAGGGTACTCCCACTTAAAAAACAACGAGACTCTAAAATGGTCAGAACTGTGCCTCTGAGGTCAGGAATGCAATAGCCCTGACTTGCTGCTGCCTCCCCAGTGGTTAAGATTCAGAGGCAGGGTGACTCTCATCCTGGACGTACATATGTTGCATGCAAAGCCGTCATGACTAATAGTCACCGATAGCCTTGTCCTCCATGAATGCGCCTAATCCCCTATAAAAGATTTATTTGGAATGGCGTGAAATCAAGCCCTTGGCCAGGCTCTCTTATTTGGCAGGGTGCTCCACAGAAGCAAGAAACCCACCTCCTCCTGCATGCTTATTAGAAGCACTTCTGAATCGACCCTCAGAAGCAGCCCTTTGGCGCCAGAGGAAAAATGGGACACACCTTGACTTCAGAATTTAGAGCCTGACAGTACGATCTATGACGTCAAAAGTCATGAGAGAATCGCCCCACCTGTGCAGCGCAAGCTGGAAAACAAATTCTCTGGCCAAAGGCTAGCGATGGTTCCACTGTTTTCACCCTTCTGTTCCCGAGAAGGCAAAAAGATGGGATTTGTCTGCGAGGCTGAATCTGATTGGAGCACTTTAGAAAGCTAAAAATAAACCGCACCTGTTTCAAAGTCATTGGGAGATATTGCTGTTTCACTCAGATGCCTCCTTTGATCGCCACGTTTTGGGAAGGAGCTGTTTTCCCACATAGCTCCACTCTGTGCTTGCTTAGGTGCTAAATGTTTGACCTGCTGTCCCCACACCAAACGCAGCAGTGACATTGGCCTTGGCGTGTGTGCAAAGTTGATCCGTACACAGAGTCCAACAAAAAGTACAAGAAGACTTACTGGAGTGGCGTCGTAAACAAGAAAGTGGGATTAAATGATTAAGAGTGACAGCTCAGGAGAATCATGCTTGCCTCTGTTTAATCTTCCATGTAGGATGATATAACTAAGCCCAAGGGCAGGGAATAGCACATGCCACAGAAGTTCTCAAGCTCTCCTCACAGATCACCGCTAGTCTGCAAGTTCCATTCAGATGGTCTGTGGAAAGATGGCAGAACAGTCAAGAGCAGGCCTCCCCAAACTGGGGCCCTCCAGATGTTTTGGCCTACAACTCCCATGATCCCTAGCTAACAGGACCAGTGGTCGGGGAAGATGGGAATTCTAGTCCAAAACATCTGGAGGGCCGAAGTTTGGGGATGCCTGGTCAAGAGCTTCTGCACTTGGTCTGGCAAATGGAGATGGAGTCTGTTTTGAGGGAGGCCAGATATATCAAGTCCCTGGCCCAGGACCCCAGATGTTCCTATTGCAGAGCTGGTGCAATCTATGGTTTCCCTCTTAAACAATTACCAGTTAAATGGGCCTTCTCAGCAGCCTGGCCTAAGGTCTGTGATTTTCATGATGAGATGGAGATGATGGCGACCCCAGCATGGAAAACTAATTACTGTACTTGCTCTGTCAAGACTCCGACCATTTTCAAGTGGAAAAGGAAACATTTGACAGCTGCTTGTATATGGGGGTTTGGTTTTTATTAGGGATGGGGCACCATAAAAATCTCAGTGTTGAGAACGATCCACACAGAGTAGCCTATTTCCCATCTCATTCCTTGCCCACGATTTGACACGAGTTTATTCACAAACGTACACAGTCTGTTAAAATACAAACCATTGCAACGGTGTGGTTGCATCATGTTCTACAAAGTAGTATCCTTTGGAGAAAGGGCAATATATAAATTTAATGTAATAAATAAACCAAGTAATGCCTGCATAATGCAATGCATGCAGAAAAGGGGGGGCTGCCAAATGTTTCAAACCAGACTCCCATTTTCCTTATGAAGTAAATGGTCCTATCTCGGAGGTCGGGTTAAGTTTATCTTTGCGTAACTGACGAGTAGGAGGCTGGTTGTCACAGAAGGTGCTGGAAGCAGCGTAGAAGGGGCCCTTTCCTTGCAGATTTCACTTCACTTTCAGGGTGCTAGCAGTTGGTTTTGGCTCCTTCAGAGAGCTGATGAGAGTAAGTACAATTTAACTGGGCATTCCTCCACTGTGATTAGTCACAACTGTCCCCCTGTGTTTGCCCTTGGGCAATGTGCATAAAATACATACAGTTACAACAAGGCAGGCTTAGGCAGTATGTGGACCGAGAACTCCCAGAAGTGCAAGCTGGATTTCGAAGGGGCAGAGGAACCAGAGACCAAATAGCAAACATGCGCTGGATTATGGAGAAAGCTAGAGAGTTCCAGAAAAACATCTACTTCTGCTTCATTGACTATGCAAAAGCCTTTGACTGTGTCGACCACAGCAAACTATGGCAAGTTCTTAAAGAAATGGGAGTGCCTGATCACCTCATCTGTCTCCTGAGAAATCTCTATGTGGGACAAGAAGCTACAGTTAGAACTGGATATGGAACAACTGATTGGTTCAAAATTGGGAATGGAGTACGACAAGGTTGTATATTGTCTCCCTGCTTATTTAACTTATATGCAGAATTCATCATGCGAAAGGCTGGACTAGATGAATCCCAAGCAGGAATTAAGATTGCCGGAAGAAATATCAACAACCTCAGATATGCAGATGACACAACCTTGATGGCAGAAAGTGAGGATGAATTAAAGAACCTTATAATGAGGGTGAAAGAGGAGAGCGCAAAATATGGTCTGAAGCTCAACATCAAAAAAACCAAGATCATGGCCACTGGTCCCATCACCTCCTGGCAAATAGAAGGGGAAGAAATGGAGGCGGTGAGAGATTTTACTTTATTGGGCTCCTTGATCACTGCATATGGTGACAGCAGTCACGAAATTAAAAGACGCCTGCTTCTTGGGAGAAAAGCAATGACAAACCTAGACAGCATCTTAAAAAGCAGAGACATCACCTTGCCTACAAAGGTCCGTATAGTTAAAGCTATGGTTTTCCCAGTAGTGATGTATGGAAGTGAGAGCTGGACCATAAAGAAGGCTGATCGCCGAAGAATTGATGCTTTTGAATTATGGTGCTGGAGGAGACTCTTGAGAGTCCCATGGACTGCAAGAAGATCAAACCTATCCATTCTTAAGGAAATCAGCCCTGAGTGCTCACTGGAAGGACAGATCGTGAAGCTGAGGCTCCAATACTTTGGCCACCTCATGAGAAGAGAAGAATCCTTGGAAAAGACCTTGATGTTGGGAAAGATGGAGGGCACTAGGAGAAGGGGATGACAGAGGACGAGATGGTTGGACAGTGTTCACGAAGCTACGAACATGAGTTTGACCAAACTGCGGGAGGCAGTGGAAGACAGGAGTGCCTGGCATGCTATGGTCCATGGGGTCACGAAGAGTCGGACACGAGTAAACAACTAAACAACAACAACAACAACAACAACAACAACAAGAAGGAAGGGGATATGCTGTTTGCCGCTGGGTTAAGGTTTTTGTCTTGTTTTGCTCCAAACTCCAAATATTACTACATTTAAATTGGGGGCAGCCAATGGGGCGCTCTCCAAATATTGTCGGACTCCAGCTACCATCAGCCCCAGCCAGCACAGTCAATGGTCAAGAATGATGGGAGTTGTAGTCTAGCAATCTCTGGTAGTTCACAAGTCCAACATACCTGCTTAAAAGGGTCTAGAAGAGTGACAAGCAAACCCCACCCTTTTACTGTGAGATGCTTCTCTGATTTTATCAGATGCATTTGTTGGACTACAGATCCCATCATCCCTGACCATTGGCCATGCTCATTGGGGTTGATGGGAGTTGGAAGCTAGCAACACCTGAAGAACACAGGGTTGGGGTAGAAGTATAGGTTGGTCCAGAAGTGAAAAGAAGAATTAAAAGACCCTTGCTTCAGTGAAAGGTGACTTCTTAGTTACAATGCCCACCATCATCTACTTCATCATCCCATAACAGTTATTTCTCTTTCTCAGTGTTCATATACTTCAAATAATTATGAATGGTTTTCAAAATATTTAATAATAGTCCCTTAGAGTTAAGCTATATGGATCTCACACAACTGACTTTATGATATTTACCAGGTTCATATGGTTGCTTCATCCAATGAGTTTTATTCAACTTGCCTTTACTCAGAGTAGACCTATTGAAAGTAGATGGCCACAACTAACTTGGGCCCGTTAATTTCAGTGGATCCACTCTGAATAAAAGTTACTTGAATACAACCCAATATGTTGTCCATCTCTAAGTGCATTCTGTACTAACCCAGATATTAATTTAAGTGGACCAAAGTCACATCCTGACAAGCTGATCATCTGCACCAACAAGTGTAATGTGTGAATACGTTGACCAGGGTTCAGGTCTTGAATATGTGAACTAATAATAAGGAACATAGTGGTACTCTGAGCATACGCAGAAAGCATTTCCCACATTGCTGCCTAACCACATTCATCTACCCCAAATCATGGAATAATCCCCAGATTAGGTTTGCGCACTGACAACACCCACCTCCTTTTTATTTTTAATTAATTAGACTTTGCCAGTAGATGGCACCTGTTTCTTTGGAGAACTTGTTTTGCATATACAGTACAGTAACAGGCATAGACAGATGGGCTTCCCATTCAAATCCTTGCATGCCTCTCTTTGCACTAGTCAAATTGGGCTCTGCATAGATGCACCCTGCATCCTATTTTTATTCTGACCCAACCACAACATACCCTTTGAATCCCAGCTAGTCTCCTTCAATGAACTGCTTTCTCTACAGCTCTTAGAGAATCTAAGACAGATATCAGCTCTTAATACTTTTGTGACTGGCCTGCTTCCTTCCTGATGTTAAAAAAAGGATTCAAGAGGGCTTGGCTAATACTCTATCCAATTTAAGAAGAGGATTTAATGACCCAGTTTTATTACTTACCGGCTCCAGGCTGGATCTGAAAACTGTGTCAAAATCCATGATTGGCTCAGACCGAAATAAATGGAAACAAAAACATTTACGGGGGCGGGAAAGCTATTTGTTTGTTAATGTGTGTGGTGTGTGTGTGTGTGAATGTTTTGGTCCCACTCTAGATTTTTCTGCCCATACAAGAATAGATATATCATTTTTGCTGATGAATAAGGTTTTCTTCTCCTGTTCATCCCCGCTGTAAGGTCACTCATTATGTTCAGTAGTTTGATAGCCCAATCCATTTAAAGGTATTAGGATCCACGTCTTAAATTTAACCATGTCTCAGAAACGATGCTGTGCTAAAATCCATCCTCCAGTTTCTCTACCTCATTGGCAGGGCGCATTAGAATTCGGTCACAATGATGGTAGGCCCAGGGCTTAGTTTACCTTCTCGGTAGTGGAGGGTGGAATATTTCCCCTCCATTTCCACTCCACATTTCTGCAGCCTTCCTGGTTGCCTGCGCCTCCTAATCTGAATCAGTCCCATGTTGTCTCCCTCTGGGTTTTAAGATTGTTTTACATATTCAGGCACCAAGCAAATACATTTCTTTCTCACCAGGCCTTTGACATTCAGTGCTTGTGCTTGTTTACACAGTGTAAGTTGCTTTGAATGACCTTGGTTGTTTTTTTTAAAAAAGCGAACAAATTTATAAACAACAACAATAAGGACAGGGAGACTGGTTACCATAAACCCTGGAATTGGTGCACTCACTGACTTTGTTTTTAAGGGAAATATTTCATTTTACCAGTTGTTATTTTGAGGGGGGAAAACATACCGATTCCTTTAAAAGTAAAAAGACTGCAAGAAGAAGAAGAAGAAGAAGAAGAAGAAGAAGAAGAAGAAGAAGAAGAAGAAGAAGAAGAAGAAGAAGAAGAAGAAGAAGAAGAAGAAGAAGAAGAAGAAGACATAGGGACGACATAAGGTTTTCAGGAAGTTCAGGCACTTGGGAAGGCTGCCAAATGCAGACCACCAAAGAGATTATTTGTAGAATGAAAGGACAGTTACAAACATCCCTTAGTCCTCTTGAAAGTAAGGTAAGCACAAAAATCCCACACCCCAACCATGAAAATTTCACCAAAATTTTCTTTCCCCATTGCTAATTTGGAATGCAATTTCTTTTCTCATTAGTTGATGGAGAATAGCGAAGGGAAAAAATGCTGAAGAATGTTTTGGCACAGCAATACTCAGAAATGTCTACTCCACTTACTTGGTTGCGGCTACCCCCCACTTCCGCAGTATTAAAGCTCAGGAATGTTGTTGTGTTTTTTCCCTAAGATCAGTTGCTAAATTCTTGTGTTATAAAACGGTTGCTTTCTTTCAGAGGCTGTTCTGACTGGGTGAGTGAAAAGTTTACAGGAAGATTAAAAGTTCAGCCCTGGTAGTTCAGGAGCCTGGTAGTTAGGGGGAAATGAAACCTAGA
Source organism: Zootoca vivipara (assembly GCF_965207765.1). Lineage (NCBI taxonomy): Eukaryota > Metazoa > Chordata > Lepidosauria > Squamata > Lacertidae > Zootoca > Zootoca vivipara. Next base: position 85,007,295 of record NC_142584.1, read on the forward strand.
GATTTAAGGAGAAAGGAGAAGCTTAAAAGGCTTGGGGAAGTGAAACAGAAGCACTCGGCTAGGTCAGCTGAAGAAATGAAGGAGTTTTAACAGAGGAGAAAGTTAAGAGTTGGAGCACTGTAGCAGAAAAGAGCCAGGACAAGGACACAACCAGACCCAGAAGCTGCTCCAAGGGATGTAAATTGAGAAGTACTGGCTTGGTTGGGGACATAGTCTAGTCCGGATGCATTTCCCAGTGTTATTTTTATTTGCTTTTATAGGTAACTGTTCAATCTGTTTTAAAAATATGTACATTTTTTAGAAGTTTTAAAACCTATTAGTTAAGACAGGGAACACTTTCAGATGACCTGTTTATTGATCATTTGTTCCGATTATGAGGAGTTTAGATGCCACTGGCTGTATCAAGGCAAATGTTACCCCACACTTTCCAGTGCACTTCCCTGGTGCTTCCCTTTCTGCAAGAAGTCTGATCTTTCAAATTGTTATGTACTGAGCTGAATCATAGAACAATAGGATCCAGAATCAGCAGTCTGATTGGTCCGCAGGAGCCACCCAATCCAACTCCAGGTGGAAGTGAATCCGCAACCTGATTGGCCTGCAGGAGCAGCCAATCAGGCGGCTGGCAGAAATGAATCTGCAACCTGATTGGCCTGCAGGAGCAGCCAATCAGGCTGCTGGCAGAAGTCAATCCACAAACTGATTGGCCCACAGGTGTAGCCCTGAAGTAGCCAATCACGCAAAGCCCATTGTGTAAATAATGTATATAAGCAGATGGTTTTGGGAAAAGGGCATTCTTCTCTTCTTCTCCTTGATGACTAAGAGCTGAATAAAGAGCATGAAATTCACTCTCGACTCCGAGTATATTTCACAAATAATATTTATTGATTTTCAAACATTACAAATTACACAAATTCACACAAAAAACCAAGAATAAAAACATAAAAAGAAAAACATCAATTCTAACATTTTAATTAACATTGTAAACTTCCTTGATTCCCCTCGCACTGGGTCCATTTTTAGCTCCAAATTAAGCAATTTTCATTTATCTTCAATCATTCTAACACATTTTTCATTATCTCACAACTATTTCTATTCTTAAAAGCATCGACTATCTTCCACCCATGATTCATCTTAGTCCAAATCTAAATTTATTTTCCCACCCACCTATCCTCTATTTCTCCCCTTAGCCTCAAATTTATACCCAATTTTTTCCCATACATTCAAATATTATTTCTTTTATCATAATAACATTTAAACACTTAAATCTAATTCAGCCCCCCCCTCCCTTCAGAGGGGCGCCCCAGCATTGGCGGAGCGCAACGAGCCACTAAGCCCTATGGCTCCACCGCCTCCTCCTCTCCCTTGGCCGTGGCGCTGCAGGGGCAAGGCAGGCGTCTCTTTTCGGCTCTGTGCACAAACACATGGGCTGACCCTGATTGGCTGAAGAAAGGCAACAACGCCCGGGATGCGGGCTCGGGGGTCGCCAGAGTCGCCAGCGTGGCTCCTCCTGCTCCTCCTCGCCTCCCTCTTGGCGGCGTCTGCGTCGTGTGCCTCTCGTGAGCAACTTGCTGGCCAGCCCAGCTCCTCGCGGCCGCTGGGCAGCAGCGAGAGCGCCGGCAGCGGGCTGTAGTGAGGCAGCCCCAACGGCGCCCTCTGCCCCAGGCGAAATTTTGGGAAAGGGAGGGAAAGGTGCCAGAGGGACCTTTGTGCCACGGCGCTGGATGTGCTTAAGACGGCCCTGTGCTGGGCCTACCTTTCCTGCCTCGTCATCTACCAAGAACTGACCACTTCATTTCCCTCACTCTCTCCAAGGCCCCTTTTTAAGGCTGGTCCACTCATGCATTGCAGTGCGTTTAACTTGATCTCTGAGCCCTGGCCTGTGAAGGAAGCTCACTGACCTGTGTATTCCCCAGGGTCCATTGTCCACAACACCAAGGCCCACCCGTAAAGTTCCCATAACCCTGGGGTGGGCCTTCATGTACCCCTTAGGAATAGCTGCTTTTTGCAGTAGTCTTTGCCTCAGGAAGTAGCAGCTTCTGTAAATTAACCTTGTCAAATTGGGGCCGTCATGTTTTGAACAAACACATCGTCAATTCTTGGAAAGAGCTATGCCAGACTGCTATATTTAAACTGTTCTCTGGATTATTTCTGATACAGTGAAAGGGGGGAGTCCAAGCCTCCTCCCAAAGTACATTTTCATCTTGGCTAGGTATGTCCCCTCTTATGCATTTTTAGAGGACACTGTGATCTGCCCTTGAATGTCGTGCCCATAATTACGATGGGCTAAACAAGCAGTTGCTTTCAAGGGAATAATTGCAATGCATAGCAGCAGTCCATGCAAGTCTCCCATTTTTCACGGGAAACCCCCGGATTTAAATCCGTTTCCCGCTGGTCTCCCGAATTGAAAAATATCCTGTAAATCCCCCAGATTTGCAGCTCCTGCCGGCGCTGGCAGCCATGTCCCGGCTCCTGGCTGGCTGCTCGCTCACTTGGCTTCAGAAATCGCCTCTGCGCATGCCCGAGCATGTGCAGAAGCGATTTCTGGTGCCCAGCCATGCAGCCTGGCACCGGAAGTCGCTACTGCACATGTCTGGACATGCGCAGAAGCGACTTCCGGTGCCGTGCCACCACTGATCCCTTATTTCCCCTTATTTTCCTATCCGGAAGTTGATGCCTATGAGTCCATGTGCTAATATGCACTGCATGTGGGGAGAAAAGCTGGCAGTGAGAGTGGGAGACTTTCTGAATCCCATTTGCTCACCTGAGTTCCCGCACTGTCTCTTCGGTGCCTCACATCACTTTGCACATTCTTATTTTACACAGAGAACAGAAGCACGGATGGCCATGTTGGGCCATTAAAAAGAGGAAGAAGAGGAAGAGGAGGACAGTAGAGCAATAACTTATGTATTTCTATTTATTCATTTTTGCTTGACACCTTTGATTGACAAGATAGCAGGGGCTGCCCATTCCATTTTGCCGCCTGAGGTGAAGTGGCAAAGTGCTATTTCCCCCTGCTGCCCTCCCTCCACCAAAGCTTTGCTTACTGTGGTCATGTGGCGGGGGCTTCGGGGTTCTGGCGGTGGCCCCTTTGCCAGAGGAGAAGTGGCGGCAGGTTCTCTGTTCCAGTGAGATCGTGCCAGAATCCAGAAGCCAAAGCTGCAGCTGCTTCTTTGGCAGGGGGTGGGGGTAGAGTGGCCAGAAGGCGTCTTTGGTGGTACCAGAGAAGTGGCCGCAGTGGTAAGATAAAACCCATGAAATCTTGAGATCCCACAAGATTTCATGGGTCTCCCATGAGGTCTTGCTGGAAGTGAGGGTGCCGTCCCATTGGGATTCCACTGCCCAAGGCAGCTGCTTCAGTCTGCCCCATGAGCAGGCCGGCCCTGAAAGACACTTAAGTAACAAATAAATGAATAAATAAAGCATTGGGCAGCTTATGAACACCTCTACTTTCAAGGCTGCCTTGTCTCTACTGGCATGTGAGATTATTTAATCTCAAGAATGACAGTCCAAACCTCTTTATAATCACAAACCTTCCGTTCCCCTTCTCAATGAGATCTAAGTAGCATTGCAGGCATTTGAACATGATAGAAGAAATGGAGAGGTTCATTTGTACCTCCAGCCAAAAGGTCATGGAAACTCAAGGAAGCACCTGTCCGTGTTGCGGTTTTTCTTTTGTTCATCCTCTCTGGAACAGTCTCAATGTGATTTCCTTTGCCTTCTGCCAAACTTTTGGGAGTTTGCAACAAAGGTGAATTAGCCAAGTGACAGCAAGTTCATGCATTGTTTTTCACGACATCCATTTTGGCCCCAGGTCAGCTGTAATTGTAGGTTGGTCCTTGAAGAGGGCACCACCTATTGTGTCACTTTCCAGGGTTTAGGGGATATCTTTCTCTGTTAGCTCTTTCCTAGGAATGAATATTCTTATGAAGTGTGGCCAATTCACGCAACCATTTAAAGAAAAGAAAAAAACATCAGCTGGCTTTTTCAGTAGTTCACTTGCACCTGCGGAACACCCCGGGAACAGCTTCGACTGGCTTCCTAAACCAGGTGAGGGTAGCCAATGGGTCTCAAACTCTCTGTGAGTTAGGGAACCCATTGCCTGCAAAGAGGGACTCCAGCTGATTGAGAGGATGAGATCAACAGTGGATCCAATGGTCAAGAAGGCAGTTTCTGCACATACTGTAGAGGGAAGTGAGGGGCAGATGGGGCTTGTCAACCTAGGAAGGTAGCTCATCTAGGGGGAGGAAAACTCTTATTCTAAACCTCTATAGCCTTGCAGGATATATTTGGGAGAAGAAAAAGCTAAGGTGTAAACCGTACATAAATCCAAAGTGGAGTCCCTAAAATAGTTGGACCTCCTCCTGGCAACTCCTGCAGCCAAGCTGGTGCCAAACGTATTGCTCTGCTTTCCTTTGGCCCACATCCAAAGGGGGTCTTGTTTTCTGGGCAGCCCAGGACCTCTGCCCAGGCTCATGCCCCAGAGAGGTCACTTCAGTGCTGCTAATGCAGTGGTTTGACTTCACCCCTGGAGGCGCACTCCATTGTCTCTCAAGACAGACAGATGCCAACAACAACAACTTTGCATATCAGTTCATCAAGCCCATAATGGGAGCTTCGATCCTGCAGCACTGTCTTCCTTTGCTTACAAGGATACACTCCGGAAGAAAGATCGTTCTTGGCCTCCATGACTGGTGGAGAACGCCATGTGCTCAAGCACAGCAGCCATCTAGTTAAATAATCTAAAAAAAAAGAGAGCACATTGCTCTCGTTCCTGTTTTCCCTGCAGTAATGAGCAAGAAATTCAGGCGGAAGCTTGCTCCATGCAAAATTTGACAGCTGCCCTAATGGTTCACCAGAGGACATTCGAGGCAACTGTCAACATGGCTGTCATTATGCTTGGACTTTGCCTTCCCAGGCAACCGGCAACTATAGCAAGAACAAAAATAACTCCCTAATGCAGAGGGAATATCAGGCCAACTATCGGGGTACGGGAGGGGGGCCGCCTTCCATTTTCAAAGGCAGAATTACAATGGAATGCTGTATGAAGATGCAAGGCTGCTTTTTCCTGACTCAGTTCCTTGGTCCATCTTGCCTGTTCTGACTGGTGGGGGTTTTCCACAGTCTTAAGCAGAGGCCTTTTCCACCACAGCTGCCCAAACCTTCGACTAGAGATGTCCTGGGACCTTTGCATACAAAGCAAATGTTCTACCATCAAGCTGCATTCTTCTCTCGAGCCTTACAGAAGGTTTCCTCAAAGCAAACACAGGTGATCTTTACATCGATCGGTGAAATGCATAAAATATAGCTGTGACTTAACCTCAATGGAACCTCGTTCACTTACTCTGGAATCCAACTCATTGGCTCTTCCTTTTGTTCCAGGGACTTTATTTAAGATTGAGCTACACAAGCATAGGCATTTAAGAACATAAGAATAGCCCAAATATAATGCATTCTTATTGTTATTTTCATCAATATATGCATTTAAATGCACCTACTATATTTGTACATGCTACTTGGATGTTGTCAATTGCAGAATTTGGATAAGCACAAAGGATGGCTTTGTTTTGGAAAGTGCAAATTAGATAATTTGACCTTTAAATGAGATTTTTCTCCTCCTCACTAATATATTATGTATAGGATTGCACTGCTCACATGGGGGGGGGAGAGGAGTTCAGGTGAATTTTGTCTGGGTTCCTCAGGAAGAGATGCTTGAGGATTTCATTTGTTCTGCATTTTGGAGCAAATTTACCTGATTTGCCCCTCTTGGACTGGTGCTTGTGCCGGAATGCAGAAATGCAGTCTGTATAGTTACATCAGCATATTTACAAATCTTTCTGCACAAGGTCCAGCTACTTGGTTTCAGCTAACACACACCCAAACACACACACACACCCCTTGGTGGCTCCCAGGTTAAAAATGCATTTGAAAATGTTTCCGGAAGCAGACATATGTCATTATGTGCAGACCCATCCTAGAGAATTGCCCTCAGGCCACCTTGCAAACTTTAAGGAAGGGGAAAAAAAAGGCAACTTCAGGCCACCAAACAAGCACTTTGAAAGCAGAACAAATTTAACCATGGGTCACATGTGAAATCAGCATGGACTGAATCCAGACCAATTCACCCATCCCTAGTCTCAGCACGAGTTTGCACATTCCGCCTTTATTTATTTATTCATTCATTTACAGCACATTTTGCACATTCTTCAGAAAACATCCCGGAGCGGAATACAAATACGCACACATATAAAGCAGCCGAACACCAGCAGTAGCGATAAAACATGAGAGCCATATGCAGTTCAGTGTGGGTGGTGGTGGGATCACCAGTAAGATCACATGAGGTAACCCTACTCCTTCCCTTGTGCTTTAAGTTTGTCCCTCTCCTCCCCCCCCCAAATTCTTTGCTCTTTGTCTGACTGTTCTGTTTGGGCTTGCTGGCTGTGTCTGGGGCTGATAAAGGCTGGGTCTTATTAAACTGGGGGGGGGGGGCAGCTTCTCCTTGCATTGCATATCTTCTGTGTGTACTTTTAAATCTGCTATTATTGCTGATACTGTTCCTTCAGGTTGGGGCAAGTTACGCACTCAAAGAAATTGAATCAATATAAGTGAATGGCAATTAAAACAACAACAACAACAACAACAACAACAACAACAACAACAACCAGTGCTGTTTAATGGCAGAGGTGCCAGAAGCACTAAAGCACATCAGTCAGAGATGGAAGGAGAAGATAAGAAGGGTTCTGTTTGACTTCTGAGGGGGCTTGAGGGGGGAGGTCAGTGCCTTTTCCACACAAGCTAAGGACCTTCTTCTGCTTTTCATTAAAGAGGGGTCAAGCCACGAACTCAGGATCCACTTCTCAGCTTTCCCATGGCTCTCATTGCCTCAGATCTCAAACCTGACTTGGCTGTATACGATACGTTTGGAACAGATCCTGTTTCTTGGGAATCTCCTGGTAAAATGAGAGCGACAAACAGCCCTCCGCTAACACAGAGATGATGGACACAGTTCTTGGTGCCAGATGCACAGCTCATTAAGGGAATATCAGAGCTGCTGAGGAAGAGGAAACATGAGACCTCAAGAAGTGCTGGCCCACTTTATGTCAGCCCCAGACACAGACACACCCCTCGGAGCTGCCTCAAGCTCTGATTGGTAACATTATTTTGGAAGCCTGTATAGCTCCACTCTGGTCCATGTGCCCAAAGCAAGTTTCAGCCAGGGAAGAGGATCTTGAAGGTTGCATGCTTTCCGAACTGTCCATTCCATTCCTAGAAGAGAGAGCTTTCCACGAAGGCAGTGAACTTGTTTGTTTATTGGGCTCCCTGGAAGTAAATACAGTACTGTACGTAAATCATCCAATCTCCTTGAAGCTATCTCCTGGCTTATTTAGGAATTGCAAAAAAAAAAACACTTGACTATGAAACAGAAAATGGACTGGAGTTAAGGAGGCTGTGAGGGAACAGACAACATCAATGGGAAATGAGAGATTAGATTTGGGGGGAGGGGGGAAAGGCGAGAGGAGAGAAGAAGAAAGGGAGGTCTGTTCCACTGGCTTCTTTTCTTCCTTTCTATTTTTTGGTACATGATGCCAAAGCAGATGGAGTGCAGTGTGGCTCTGGACTCCCAAATGAGGCAATTAAGTAAATTTAGGAGAGAGAGAAATCATCATGTTAAAGAAGAAAGAGGGAAGCAACTGCTTGCATGGTTTTCTATGTATATATGCTCATTAGATCATTTAAATCAAGGGTAGCCAATGTGGTGTCCTGCAAATGATGTTGGACTCTTGACTCCTACCACGCCTAGCGAATATGGGCAATGGTCAGGGGTCAGGGGAGTTGTAGTCCAGTGGCATCTGAAAGGTGCCATGTTGGTTTTTCCTGACCTAAATTATGGAGGCTATCCTAGAGGTCCAAGGCAGCCAACTGCGGGTGGTATTCATTCAGCCAGATGATATTACTGAAAGTAATGGACCTAATTTAGTCATGTTCATTAATTTCTGTGGGTCTACTCTGGACAAAAAAATAATGAAATACCACCTTAGACTTCATTTGAGGTCTAAATTTAATAGGTACCGTTACAGCGGGAAGGTAAACGGGGTTTCCGTGTGCTGCTCTGGTTCGCCAGAAGCGGCTTTGTCATGCTGGCCACATGACCTGGAAGCTGTATGCCGGCTCCCTCGGCCAATATCGCAAGATGAGCACCGCAACCCCAGAGTCGGTCATGACTGGACCTAATGGTCAGGGGTCCCTTTACCTTTAATGGCTCATCTAACTAGCTCTGCAGAGTTGGCTTTGCTCACTAGCATAACCAAATCAAGGGGGCTTCTGTGTTTGGCAAAGTTTAATCAAAACTTCTCGAAGCTACGAACATGAGTTTAACCAAACTGCGGGAGGCAGTAGAAGACAGGAGTGCCTGGTGTGCTATGGTCCATGGGGTCACGAAGAGTCGGACACGACTAAACGACTAAACAACAACAACAAATCAAAACTTGAGTAATTCTAACTTTTACGAAAACAAAACACATTTAAGGGGATCTAGCCCCCCCAAAACTGATAACAATATGAAGAGACATCTTCATATATATATATATATATATATATATATATATATATATATATGCCTCTCCCTGCCTCCCTCCCATCCTCTCTGCCAATGTCATTTAAATGATAATTGGTACATCAAATTGGCATCCACAGATAATTGTAGAGTTCCACAATGTTAATCCCCATTTAAAGTAGAAGTTTGATCTCCCAGTTACAAATATCACATATGATCATAACAGAGTTCAAATGTTCCCTGGATCCTGAGATGCAACTGAATATACAAAGAGCTTGCTGGATCAGGCCAATGGCCCATCTAGTCCAGCATCCTGTTCTCACAGTGGTCAGGGTTTCTTTGAGTAAAGGTTGGGTGGCCATCATTCATGGATGCTTTAGTTATGATTCCTGCCTTGCAGGGGGTTGGACTGGATGACCCTCTGCGTCCCTTCTAACTCTACGATTCTAAGATGAGGAGTTCTCTGTTACAGATGCTGGCATATTAGTAAAATTGGGTGTTTAGCTTACTGCTTAGGAATCGTGCCTAGATAGGAGAGCTGTTTCCCTGTTTCCATTAAAGCATTAGATTCGCAAAAAGGCAATTTCTCTTTAAAATATATTTCAGTAGGGCATATTCAGATGTTTGAAAGAGGGTATGTGTGTAAACTGAAATGATGTGGAAATGTGGAGAGCTGAACTGACGACTGGCAAAACGAGAAACCAAGAGAAAGCAAACTTGACAGACCCAGCCATTCTTGGTCACATGGCATGCACAGTGCCCCCCTCCCCATTTAGTCTGCTGCCCTCAGATGCTGCAAAGTCATCTTGCCAATGCTGAAATATGATTCCGCTGTCAATCATTCAGTTTATGTATCCAAAAAGTGTGCGTATACGTGTGTGAGGTCCATCTTGCCTCAGGCAGAAAAATGTCTTGAGGCGGATGTGTAGGCAACCTCATCACCAGGTTTTATTGGTCAACCAAATACAGGTTATACTGTAAACAACCTGCATTAGCTATGGAGAAAATAAATGGCCAGTTTTAAATAGCTGAAACTTCCCCAAGACTGGAAAGGTTGTGGGGTTTTGCAGTAAATTCTGCACCGTATTATGTGATCATAGCCAGGGAAGATTTTGAGATTCTCTCGTTAGTCCCAGCCAATTTTTGCCCTTTCCCTTTTTCCACTCCCCCCTGCCTCATCACAAACACTTAACAATGTGCCGTTGTTCCAAAATAAGCTCTGTGTGCTTTGGGTTCCATCAAAGGTCGATGGGTTTTGGTCCAGCACCACTCAAGAGTGACTCTGGGATAAGCATTGATTGTTTGGAGGCCAGAGCAGTGAAGCTGTTTCGAACTGCGGGCCTTTTATTTATTCTTCTAATTCACGGCTTGCCCATCAATGTGATGAGCACCGAGTAAACATCCTCATCTGTGCGGCGGGAGATGAAAGGGGGGGACACCGTGTTGACGTTCCGCCTCCTTCCAGCGCTTTAGAACAAAGTGCTTATAAAGTGGAGTGTAGGAAGCTGGAGAGAGAAACGAAGCAAAACAAAGCTGTCAGCTGGCGAACCCCTTGATATACGGGGACTCTGGCTCCAAGTAATTGCAGGGTGATGCGCTTCGTTGGGGTGGGAGGGGACCTGTCAAGGGTTCACGTTTCACGGGATTCACCCTCAGGCAAAAAGAATGAATGGGCAAGCTTTCCAGCTTCACCTGACAGGAAGTACCTACAAGTCCCCCTCTGGCTGTCCCGCTACAAATAAGCAGCTACTTTCCGGCCTATACGCTGCACTATAGATAAGGCGGGTTTCACTGCAGGGTTGGAAGGGGGAGTCTTCCAGTCCAATCCCCTGCCATGCAGGAATCTTTTTGCGCCATGTTGGTGTTGGACTGGAACTCTGAGATTAAGAGTCTCATGCTCTAGTGACGGAGCTATCCAGGTTTCGCTGTCTGTCTAGTTTTTCAGAGCTAAGATCCTTGTTTGACAATAACATGCTATCACAGCACAGGCCTGGCAAAGTGCTTAGGCAACTTCTCAGGGCTCCTGTGCTGTTAATTTATGAGTTTCCTGCCAGCAGGTCTTTCTCATGTTGTTGTTGTTGTTTAGTCGTTTAGTCGTGTCCGACTCTTCGTGACCCCATGGACCATAGCACGCCAGGCACTCCTGTCTTCCACTGCCTCCCGCAGTTTCGTCAAACTCAGAGGCTTGACAGGCATATGTCAAGAATGCTTTGATGGTGTTTCCTGCTCGGCAGGGGGTTGGACTGGATGGCCCTTGTGGTCTCTTCCAACTCTATGATTCTATGTTCGTAGCTTTGAGAACACTGTCCAACCATCTCGTCCTCTGTCGTCCCCTTCTCCTAGTGCCCTCAATCTTTCCCAACATCAGGGTCTTTTCCAAGGATTCTTCTCTTCTCATGAGGTGGCCAAAGTATTGGAGCCTCAGCTTCACGATCTGTCCTTCCAGTGAGCACGTAATTGCCGCCTGCTGATCACAAGTGAGAGATGAGTGATGGATAGCTGCTTCCTTGTCCTTGAACAGCATCTCTTTGTTGTTCCAGTGCCAGTTTCTGTTCTTGCAGGGGAAGGGGCTTTCAATGCTGTTTACCTCTCTTTTTAATTTTTCTTCTCATTTTTCAGTAGCAAACTAGCAATTGGCTTTGAACAAAATTGAGTTTACATGTATAGGATTGCACTGTAGGATATGCTATTTGAGGGTCATTAAGAAGCCATTCATTCATTACTAATCACCCGGTGTGATTAGCAGGAATTAATCATGCAGGATCTGCAAAATTGAAACTATTATTTAACACTGGAAATACATTTGTTTAGCAAAACTTACCTGTGAGCAAACATTATCTTGGTAACAGAGAAGGATATTTGCGAGAAGGATATTTGCTGGATATTTGCGAGATGAGCGCCGCAACCCCAGAGTTGTCCACGACTGGACCTAATGGTCAGGGGTCCCTTTACCTATGTGTTGTAAACTGATTTTAATCTAGCATTTTGAAATGGCAGCAACTCATTCTGGGATCTCATACTGAAGAGAGGGTAAGAAAGCAATGGGTGGTGGTGATTATGAAGGTGATAATACACAACATGCGAGGAATTTATATTTTAATTCCACTTAGGGTGCATCCACATGACCTGTTATTCATCCTGCTGGATGATATTGTGTCTTCCCATACCAGAGGTGCCAACCCCTTCAGCTTATTGAGGGGGCCCAACACAATGTTGTGAAATGTCCCAAGGAGCCATTGGATGGAGCTGAACGCCCTCTGAAAATTGAGGGGCCCCAGCCCCCTCAAAAGAATACATTGGAGGGCCAAAACTACCTCAGCCCCTAGGAGTCAGCACCCATGTCCCTCACTTCCTAGTGCATTTTCCTGTCACTTTCATTACTGCAAAAAGTCTGGTCATGAGGAAGTGGGCTTGTTGTGCAAGACCTCTCCACCAGCTGAATTTTCTGGTATGTGATTAAATCCCACTCAAAAACAGCTAACTGTGGAAAAGCAAGTCCTCAACAGTGCTAAGGGGCTCTGGTGTGGTGAAATGACTTAACAGTGTGAGTGGTTAAATTAGGCCCCTCCTATAGTTCATTTAATCATCTCTGAGGCATGTTTCAGTATTGGCATCCCTGGCTGCTTCTTGTTTGAACATGCTCAAGAGGAGAGGCTGTTCAAACACAACTTTGATTGTTATAGAAATGTTTGGGGAAGAGAAGTCTTGGCCAGTGCTGAGTCACAGGTAGAGCATGAAGGCTGTCTTCAATCCCTTCAGACGGTAGCTGCCACCATTAACACGCATCAGCTTCCCACCCTAGTTGGGGGATTTTCCACACACACCCCTTTCAGGGCTGCTCACAATCGGTTGTTTCCAAAATAGCACCATTAGTGCAAGGATTTCTGCTGTTGTGCAACAAAACTTTACCCCCCTTTCTTCCCCTGCACCCCCCATATGTTCTAGGGGTTCCCCTAGTTGTATGGACCAGGCTTTAAAGAGAAAGCACTGAGTGCACATGGGAGAAGGAGGAGGAGGAGGAAAATTTTGTAGTGCATGCAGATACCATTGCGCTGACAGAACACTTTAGTTTGATGCTGCCCTGCGGTGTACATGTGGAGCCATTGTGGACCACACCTCATCACTTTGTTGGGAGATTCATTCCCCGCCTGCAGTCATAGGATTGTTGTATATCATATGACTGTATGTGTTTTCATTCCACAGAGTGGATGTGACATAGACAGGATGTTCATCTACTGTTCTGTTCCTGAAGTGGAACTGTTGTTTCCTTTGTTCTCTGAGAGCCAGTGTGGTGTAGTGGTTAAGAGTGGTAGACTCGTAATCTGGGGAACCGGGTTCGCGTCTCCGCTCCTCCACATGCAGCTGCTGGGTGACCTTGGGCTAGTCACACTTCTCTGAAGTCTCTCAGCCCCACCCACCTCACAGAGTGTTTGTTGTGGGGGAGGAAGGGAAAGGAGATTGTTAGCCGCTTTGAGACTCCTTAGGGTAGTGATAAAGCAGGATATCAAATCCAAACTCCTCCTCCTCTCCTCCTCCTCCTCCTCCTCCTCCTCCTCCTCCTCCTCTCCTCCTCCTCCTCCTCCTCCTTCTTTTCACTGCCTGCTATGCTAGAGAGAGGCAGCCATGCTAAACAGCTCTGAATGTCTGAGCTGGGCAAACAGAGACAGACTCTGCATTTTGCCACAATAAAGTATTTTAGCCTTTTCCAATGTGTGTGTTGTTTTTCAAGCTGGGAACAGATAATTGCACCACCCGGTACCCGGACATGTGTGCACTGGCTTTGTCCCTGCCCTGGGAAGTCTCACAACTGGCCCGGGCGACAAATGCTAACACACTTATGACCATAGCTGCCAAGTTATCCCTTTTTTAAAGGGATTTTCCCTTATGCTGAATAGGCTTCCTCGCGAGAAAAGGGAAAACTTGGCAGCTATGCTTATGACTATTGGTATTTTAGTATGGTGTGAGACGTTGCGTATTAATCTTTGAGTTGGGGAGAATCTTCCATGCCTAACAGTAGAGCTGTGTTGGGTTACTTGGAACTTTGACATGTTTTGAGAGGTCAGAACATTCTGCTGAAAAAATGACCCTAGGACCACATGGCATGGTTGAATATTTCAAAATCTTGGCTACTATATGGGCCAATCACGAACAAAGCATGTCCATCGGAAGAACCAAGTACAAGAACTTGTTTTGTACTTTGATAATAGAACAGAAAACCCCCACTTTATTTATAATGGATAATTGGGAGAATTGGATAGGAACAGCTCAGTCCAATACTCATTTCAACCACAGTACATGGTTTTAAATCAATTTAATCTCTTTGATTACAGTGGAGCTGAACTGGCTTAAATCTGAGTTCCTCAGCTTAACTGGATTGTGGGTTAAGTGGGTAACAAACAGATGTGCTGGCAAAAGCATCTTTTGAGCATTTACTTTCTAAGCATTATGTATAGTTCTGTGAAATGATCTCGTGAGTCCATAGTACAGCAAATGCATTTGATTTTTGGGGGCTAGTCTTTCTGTCCTTTGACTTGTAATCTATTGCATATGAACTGACAGAAGAGTGAGAGTTAATTCCTGTCAGAGAAAGCAGGAATGGGTTAAGGTGTGCACTGTAACTGAACGAGTTAACAGTTTGTGTAGACTCTTCAGTGAACATAAATGTTTTCTGTTGGGATGTGAATAGATGCTAGGAGAGGATATATTTATCCTCTTGCTTGGCAGGGGGTTGGACTGGATGGCCCTTGTGGTCTCTTCCAACTCTATGATTCTATTAGAAACTATCCTTCCTCACGTTTGCGAGTTTAGCAGAGTCCCATCCCTTTGGAGATTAAAAAGGAAGTTTAGATAGGCTAGTTTTAGCCTTTTCGTTTAGATAGGCTAGTTTTAGCCTTTTCGTTTAAATAATCCAGGATGCTTTAAGGCAGCGGACTCACCCTGTCTAATATCTGGGCCGGCTCTGCTCCTTAGTTTTTAAAGTATGAGCATAACATCCAGAGATCAGGAAATGAAATTGGGAGACCTTTTTCTCCTGTATGTTTCGCTTATCCAACCTGTCAATAATTCTGATAGGTAAGTATATTTTCCTTCCTTTCTGGGTGCTTTCCACATTAAAGAACAAGAGATTATTCTTTCTTTTTTGGGGGGGGGGAAATCTGTTGCTTTTGATTACCTGCGAACGCAACCTGGAAGGAGTCCAGTCATTTCAGCACGTCTCCTGCAGAGTGTACCATTGCTACAATCCAACGTGTTTGGGGAATAATAACACTTGATTAATGGTGTTCAGTGTGGTGGAAGGAAAAATAATTAGAAAATGTTTTGTAAGCACCCTATGAATATAATCCGTGGGTAGAAAATTTCAAGCAACCTGTCAGCCTCAGCGGTATTGCAGGATGACTCATGCGCTGATGAGATAAAAGGTAAGACGATCACGCCAGCGAAGGGGTAACGCTGCCAGAATTAAATGCACGTTGCAATTTTGTTAATAAACATCATTTTCGCAGCTGAATTGCTTGAGCCTTTGACCCATTCAGAAGAGAAGAGTTCTTAACAGGCATGGCAAGCGGCCATGTACCACTGTGGCAAAACATGTGCTTGGCATGCAGAAAGTTCAATCCATAGCATCTCTAATCATTCCAGAACTTATGGACATCCGATGAACAGGGTTGGCCCACCCATGAGGCAAGGTGAGATGACTGCCTTGGGCAGCAGGATGCACAGGGCAGCAGATCCAGCCTCCAAGGAATAAGTTGTCCACTGCTGCTGCTGCTAATGCTGTGGTGGAGCAATGGCTGTGGCCCGCTGCTTGGAGGCCAGATCTGCTGCCTCCTGAGCAGCACTCCCATGCTGCCTCGGTGGTGGCCGCTCTGGAAACAGGAGGGGCTGCTGATCTCCTCCCACCATTGTTCCAGATGTAGCTCATTATACCTACCGTGTTTCTCATATTATAAGACATGTCTTATATTTATTTTTTCCTCAAAAAAACACACTATGGCTTATTTTCAAGGGATGTCTTATTTTTTTCCTCCTCCTCCTGCCGCAGCCAGCATTGCTGCTGCGCCTATCACTATGTCTTATTTTCGGGGTATGGCTTATATTCCTTGAATGCTTAAAAATCTTGCTATGGCTTATTTTATGGGTATGTCTTAAAATATGAGAAACAGGGTACCTTGTTCCTGGTGTAAATCTTCAATCACCCCTTGTTGCCTGGCGGCGGCGGAGGATCCGTTTTGTGATTCACCTCATGTGCCAAAATGGCTTCCAGTGAAGCTGAAGGTTGGGAGATTCAGGACAGGGGAAAGAAAGCAATTCTTCATGCAGCATATAGTTATACTATGGGAATTTGCTTCCCACAGAAGGTTGTGATGGCCACCAACTTGGATGGCTGTAAAAGAGGATTGGACGGGTTCACGGAGGAGAAGGGTGCCAATGGCTGTTTGCCATGATGGCTGTGCTCTGCCTCCACGGTCAGAGGCAGCTTCTGAATATGTTGCTGGAAGTCATGGGAGGGGAGAGGGCTCTTGTGCTCAGGTCCTGCTTGTGGGTTTCCCACAGGCATCTGGTTGGCCACTGAGAGAACAGGATGCTGGACTAGAAGAGCCATTGGCCTGATCCAGTAGGCTGGTCTTATGTCCTTATCTCCAAGTATGGGTATGAAAGACGGACTCACTGAGCTAGATAGGCCAATGGCTCTGCATAAAACAGTTCTGGATATTTTGTTGTGCGATTGGTACATGGAATTCAAACACCTCCTCCTGAGCTCCCCAGGTACCACATCTGCAGTTGAGAACATGCAGAATCCCCAGCAATAACCAGCAACACTTCGTTGCTGATAAAATCAAATCCCCCTCCAACCCACACACTCATGCAAGAGGGAGATAGAGCATCTTAACCTATTCAATGAATTTTGTAACCTAGCAGCAGCAGTAGCAGCAGCAGCAATATGAAAGCCTTAATTTCTATAGAAAGATAGCGAATGAATGTAACCAATCAGGAATATTGGTGTATAAATAGCCTTGGACCTACTGCTGTGACACCCTTGCTGTTGAGCAACACACTCTTACATCCCAGGTTCATGCCATTCTAAGAACATTTGACAGATATTTGCTTTCTGTTAGAAAGGCTGGTCTCTCCCTACTGTATCAATCCAGAGCAAGCAACCATGCAGTTTTCATTGAAAACACACTCCTACACAAAAACCTGTCCCATTTCCTTGCCATTTCATAAACCAGCTCTATTCTGGGCTGTGCGTTCGTTCTCCGTGCATCTATGCACAGCTACCAGCTTATTGTCTAAAATCCCCCACTCCTAGTAAGGTTATCCTCCTGCAGCAGTGCCACTCCCATTCACTGTTGCATGAAGACAGGATATATTACTATTATTTTGATATAATAATAATTTGTATTTTGTACCCTGTCCATCTGACTAGGTTGCCCCTGCCACTCAGGGTGGCTTCCAACAGAATATACAAAAACACAACACAACATCAAACATTAAAATCTTCCCGATACAGAGCTGCCTTTTGTAAACTGCCCTGGAATTTGATAATGAGGGTTGGTATGTAAATATTTTATACCAATGCTCTTTTGGATCCATGCTACTGGTAATTTTCCACTAAAAAGAATTCTCACATTCATTTTTAAGGGAAAGGGTGTTTAGAAAGACCCCCCTTTCCTAGACCAGGAGGAAGTCAGTGAAGAACAGTGTGTGTCGAGACGAAAGGTTTTGTTCCCAATCACTTGGAGAAGGTCTAAAGTAAGGATCAGCAACTAGGGGTCCCTGGTCTAAATCTGCACACACACACACCCCCCGAGAAACATAGAATCATAGAGTTGGAAGGGAACCTGAGGATCAGCTAGATCACACCCCTGCAATGCAGGAATATGCAGCTGTCCCATACGGGGATCAAACTTGGTGTTATCAGCACACTTTCTCAAGCTCTGGGAGGAAGACCTTTCATTGCCTACAGACAGCCACCCAATCTTAAACAACTCCTCACCCACAATAATACAACCACCAGACTTAACATGGACACTGGTACCAGAGCCTGCAATAAACCCAGATGCCAACTTTGCTGCCACATACACCCGGACAACATCATTACTAGCCCCAACAACATCCAACATACCATCTCAGGACTATTTAATTGCTCATCTTCTAACATTGTGTATGCCATCAAATGCCAACAGTGCCCTTCAGCTCTCTATATTGGACAAACAGGCCAAACCCTACGCCAAAGGATAAATGGACATAAATCTGACATCAGGAACCACAAGACAGAGAAACCAGTAGGAGAACACTTCAATCTCCCATGACATTCTATACAAGATCTCAAAGCAGCTGTTTTATTACAGAAAAATTTCAGGAACAGACTGGAAAGAGAAGTTGCTGAATTGGAACTCATTACCAAGCTTAAAACCATGGAGCCACCTGGGATGAATAAAGACATTGGATTCTTATCTCATTATGCATGATCAAGCTTTCTTTAGCGCCTCAGCCCTTGCTTCCCCCCCCCAGGACCAATTGCAGTCATCAACAGTCGTTAACAGCCATCTACAGGTTTACCACTCCCATCAGCCCATCACCCATTCCCATCACCCCACCCCCCACCCTCTGAATATACATAAGGGTCTGGTGGATTCTGTTTCAATGTATCTGACTAAGTGTGCATGCACACGAAAGCTCATACCAAAATAAAAACTTAGTTGGTCTTCAAGGTGCTACTGAAGGAATTTTTTTATTATGCTCTAACCAACTGAGCTATCCAAGCTCCACCTGAGAAGTACTAGCTGGCCCTTCAGTTGGAGGCAGTCATGACTGGATATCAGTTGCTAGGAATCACGGATAGGCAGAGTGAACTTGCAGGCTTCCCGCAGGCACCTGGTTGTGGGAACAGGATGCTGGACTAGTTGGGCCATTGCCCTCATCTTGTGTTCTACCATTTGTCAGCAAGAGAAGTATGGTGAGTTCGGTTACATGGCCTACCACCTTCCACCCATTAGCTTAAAGTAGTTTCCCCATAAGTTTAGTTGCTGATCACAGGTCTCGGTTACCAAAGGATTTGGCCTCGTTGAGCAAGCAGCTTCGTTATCTTTCGGTTATGCTATCTGCCACGGCAAACGGTATTTTTCCACTGCCTCTCCCCACTCCTGTTGAGATATGGGTTGCTTTTACCTCATCCAAAAGCCTCAAAACGTTGGCTCTCCCTGAGCTTTTACTGATAGGGTCTTTTGAAAAATAAACTAAGATGGAATACTTGTTCCCTCAAGCTTACCCACACTGGTGTTAGTTTTCTCCCTGGGAGTCGCTCTGTGAGTGGGTGCGCTAGTCAGTCAAGGGAGCATGTTGACATCGTGCCATATAGCAGTCTGCCAAAGATTCTCAGGCACGGTAACTTTCCTTTCGTCAACAACATTGGTTGCCAAAGAGAGAAAACTAACTGCCTGAGTTGAAAGAGGCAAACTGGGGAGGTGGGGGGGGGAGGGAGAGAGGCAACAATTGTGTAACTGGGGTCTTGGCAACCCAACCTGGTTAAGCTCGGCTGATAGGAGGGACTTTGGCTGGTAGCAGAGGAGCACTTGGCCAGAAGGCAAACAAGGGACTCTATGGAGATATTCCGTCAGTTGTTTTCGTCCTACTTGCTTCGCTGATCCATATGTCAGATAAAATCTTTGGCTGGACTTGGTAACTGCCATACGAGTCCAACATGGGCAATCGCTCTTTCAAGTAACTTGTCATTCCAGAGGGTTTTCAGTGGAAGTGTTGAGTAGGGAGAGCAGATGGGCTTTGCGTGCCCTGCAGAGATTCTTGTACCACCTCAACCTTCTTCATGGGCATTTATTCTTAGCATTCAATTTGTGTTCCATAATGCAGTTGTGCTGTTGATGAAAGGGCCCTGGGAGGAAAACTTTCTCTGCTTGCTTCCCACCGTCTCCTTTGCAAGAGTGGTTTTGAATGTATTTTGTAACATTACATCCCAAATACAGAGGTTGCACCATATATAAAATAATGAAGTAAGATCCAGGGCAAGTTGGGTCCCATAGGAAATAGGAAATGTTAGCCATGATAACTTGTCCCGTTGACCTGAATGGGCTCTAAATGCAACTAATCTGTGCATGGGGTGTTGGATCCAGATGTGCTCTTTCATGAACAGAAAGCTAAGGGATTTTCCTGATTTACAGAGCAATCCAAAGGCTCATCTGCTCCACTGGAGGGGATTTGTATGAGCTAGTGCAGGCATCCCCAAACTTCGGCCCTCCAGATGTTTTGGGCTACAATTCCCATCTTCCCCGACCACTGGTCCTGTTAGCTAGGGATCATGGGAGTTGTAGACCAAAACATCTGGAGGGCCGCAGTTTGGGGATGCCTGAGCTAGTGGTATCCCTCTCCCCACCTCTGCCTGGCTGTGCCAAGCTCCACCAATGGGAGAGGACTGCTATGAAAGAGCGCCTAGGTGTGTCCTAGATGAGCAGATGTGGGGTGGGAGGGGAAGGGGAAGGGCAGAGCTGGGGCAGGCAAAAATCTGCTGAATCTTTGCAGGTACTGTTAATCAACCTGTTATGGGTTTTTGTGCTGTGCCATCCTGGAGGTGGCGCAGGAAAATACAGGGTTTTCTGCCCCCTCTCCACCCTGGCCAGCCTGAGGTCCAAGACTCTGTTGTTCCATTAAGCCCTGCTACTCCCCCACCAGGGACTTGGATTGCTCTCTTAGCGCAAGAGAACTGAAATACAGAGCTGTGCTTCCATTTATGCAACGGGTTGCACAATCTCTTGCACAATGCTTCAAGCAGCACAAGGCATTTGAAAGGCCTTCATAATCTGAATACTACACCATATTCATTGGTACAATGAGGGCAAGTTCCTGCTTTTCACTGGGATTTTGTTTCTCCCAAGCAAGTTTTAAAGCCTGATCCGACTCCTTTCCTCGGCTCACAGCATGAAATGTGAGCAAGCATTTCTCAGTTGGCCTGGTCATCTTCCATTTCTGACTTACTGGCTGATTTAGGTTACATTTATATCATTTCCTTCCTTCAAAAGAACTCAAGGCAGGCTAGATGGGGTTTTCCTCATTTTATCTTCAATTCCATGCAGTAGGCTAGCTACCCAGAGTGGAGCAATTTGGACCCAAGCCTCCAGCAGTGCATCTACTATACCAGGCTTTCCCAGCCTTCCATCATTCTTGACCATTGGCTAAAGAGGCTGGGGATGTTGAAAGTTGTAGTCCAACAGCATCAGGGGACCCAAGATTGAAGAACTCTCTGGTACACCACAGTGTCTCTCTCCCTTGCCACTAACCCTGGGTACCACCTCCTTGATATTAGACAAGCACCAACCAAACATTTGCAACTGCATTAGCTAGATAATCATACTATCCATCGTGCTTATTTCCTGGTTTTATAGTATGGACTTTTAACAGAGATGGTTGTAAACCACCCTGGGATTTCTAATGAATGTTTTAATACTGATGTTTTAATAAATAAAATAATAAAATATGAGTCTGGGAACAACAACAACAACTTATTATTTATACCCCACCCATCTGGCTGAGATTCCCCAGCCACTCTGGGCGGCTTCCAACAAAATATTAAAATACAGTAGTCCATCAAACATTAAAAGCTTCCCTAAACAACCATGAATCAGAGCCATTCATTTTGTCTTCCGTTCCTTCCCAAATATATATTTATCTTCTGCCTTAGCCAGCAGGGTCTACTCTGAAGATAACCTCCTAATTCCTGGTAGGCTTTCAACTGGTTGCTCAACAGGCCTTTTGAGTTCCTCCACCAGCAATCTGCCTCTTGCCATCCCTTCCTACAACCACTGCACATTATATGTTTGTTTGTTTCTTTGTTTCTTTGTTTACATACATTTGTGCTCCATCTTTTCTTCCATCCTGGAACCCAAGGCAGCTTACCTGTGGTTCTTAGGCAGTTGCACATTCAGCCACTGACTGGAGCTGGACCTGCTTCACTTCAGCAAGGTGGTGGCCTCATGTCCCTTCAGTTTATGCCCCGGGACCATTGGTACATCCTTCATGCCTTTTCCTTGCCTTCTTAGTTATTGCTGGCACCTCAGTCCCAGCTGCTATGGTTCTTCAGGATAGTGTGCATGCCCAACACAATCAGAAGGAGAAGGAGAAGGAGAAGGAGAAGGAGAAGGAGAAGGAGAAGAAGAAGAAGAAGAAGAAGAAGAAGAAGAAGAAGAAGAAGAAGACTAGGGTGAAGGCACTGTTAGGCCCTGGTAACTGTGGGCATGCATATCCAACAGGTACCAGTGGCAACAAGTCAGATGGTGTTGCTGATTCACTCAACTTACGTATAATGGCCGCAATCCAATAAAAAAATCTGGGCACGCTTAATGCCTATTGATTTCAGTGGGCATAAACATACTCACTTCCAATGCCTCACATTTCTTTACGACCAAGGATCATCGCCCCTCTTGAGACTTTCATTGCTTAAAAATGGGCAGATGCATTGGAAAAAAGTCTTTCTGAGGTTTTAGCTTGCTGAAGTTTTGCCAGAACCAGGAATAGAACACAGGATCCCTGACTCCTAGACGCAGACTCTCCGAAGTCGACAGCTCTGCTTCCGAGGCCACAGTAACAAAACAAACAACAAAGCCAGAAAAGGGAGGAATCTGACGTCATCGCCTTTGGAACCAATTTCCATTTCTCGCCAATTTTTCCTTTCTTTTTATCCCTGTCCTATTTAGGACTCTGGAAGAATTTGGATATTATAAGAATAGGTGCTCTTTATTTATATCACTTTCAAAGAAGCTTGCCCAGCATCCCATCAATTTATTTCATATTTTCTTTCAGTAAAAAAACATTAACAATAGTTTCCTCCATTTATAGTGGGGCGATAAAACTAGGCAAAGAGCTGGCCATCTTACTGAGAGGAGCTGGGAAGCGGGGGCGACCATAATATATTTTTATTATAATTTCACATCATACTTTTCTGAGTCATGTGCAAAGATTTCTACCAAATATGGGGTTGGGAGGAAGAGCTGGGGGAACTGTATTGCCTTAATAAGGAAGAATAAATAAATTATCAACTATAGAACAACAGGAGAAAACATAAGAGCTGGATGTTGATGGCCTTTGTCTTGAGCCAGCTCCTCTGAGAAGCTGGCTACACATTCACATTCAGAAACCAGGCCCTGGGCTGGATTGGGCAAGGGCTGGTTCAGACAAAGGCCATAGCTCAATGACAGGGGATATGCTTTGCATGCAGAAGGGCTCAGTCCTGGCATTTCCAGTGGAGAGCCACTGCCAGCCATTATCGACCAGTGGTTTGGCAGTGTGGTGTGGCAGGAGAGGCTGGCAAGTGTGGCGGGAACATTCAAGGGCAATCCAACTCATTGAGTTTGTTTTCTTACTTAAGGTACATATGTAAGAAGCTAGTTCATAATTATATTTTGGGAAGGGTTCGTGTTCTTATGCAGTTGCACGGTTTCATACTTTCTGGGTGTCCCGTATCACAAAGTAGTTGTGCTCTATGTTACAAATCAAGCACTGCTAGGAGTTGTTTTCCAATATATTTCTTATCAATTTATTTTTTGAAAAAAATATCAATGTGGCAGCTACGTAAGAACATGAATCATTCCCCAAACATAATTATAAACGAGTCTCTTACATGTATGTATACCTAAAGTATGCATACAAACTCCATGAGAGGTGCGAGCTCGCTTCTGCTGGGTAATCTAATTTATTAAAAAAATATGTTGAAACTATACTATATTATGATGATATGATTAAATGTTTCTTTGATTTTCCTTCCTGCCACACTTCCCATCCTCTCCTGCCTCCCTCGAAGAACCACTGGCCGATGCACACAGGATTGTACATACGCCAGGAGTCTCCATGGAAGTGTGGCATCTTTTCCCCTGACCACGAGACGGGTATCACTCAAGCTGGTCCAATGATGGCTGAGAATTCTAACCTTCCCCCCACCCTGACCCCCGAGAAGGCCAGAGGAGGATAAAAGGCAAATGAACCACAAAGAAACAGGAACTGCCGCCGGCCTCTCTCCATCCATTTATTGCTTATTTCTGCTTATCTTATCTCTGCTTCAGCAGCTAATTTCCCTGCTCCCTTCTCTTCCATTCACAACAGTAAGACCTTTAATAGATGAAGAGAGCAGTTCCTTTTTCTACTGCAGTCCATGAGTAAAAGTTTCACAATATTCTTTTGAGATGTCAGCACAAAGACTTCCTGGGCAGTGTGGCCGTTGTACACATCCCTGAAATGCATCACACACACACACACACACACCAAAAGGAAAAGATTCGCATGAAAATTTCATGAGCTGATTTAAATGGATAGATTCAGATTCAGAAGTAATTACTATAGCCTATATAGCAATACAAGACACCTCACCATAGTGGGGAAGAAGACTGTGACCACGTGGTCTGTTCACCTGCTCACTCCGCTGTCTAGGTGTCAACTGCTGATGGGCACCTTCAAGGGCCTGCTGTTCTTCCTTCTGATGGTTTCTTTACCTTCAAAACAGACTCGAACTGACCAGCCCTTCAAAACAGAGGACTGTCTGCTGCAGAGTAGGCCGTGTGGCCACCCTGCTCCCAGATGCATCCTACGTGAAAAGTCTGCTTGCTTTTCACGATTCTCTAATTCCCCATATTTCTTTTCCCAATCGGCACTAATTCCAGCAGCATTTTCCAGGGCATAGCTGCCAAGTTTTCCCTTTTCTCGCGAGGAAGCCTATTCAGCATAAGGGAAAATCCCTGTAAAAAAGGGATAACTTGGCAGCTATGTTCCAGGGTGAAGGTGATATTTTAGCAGGAATCTTCCAGAGCTTCGCAGATGGTCTGAAAAGTGCATGAGGTAACTCCATATCTGAAGCTTATCAGACTGGCTATGGAATGCGCAGCTGTACAAATGTGTGTAACAAGACGTGGGGGAAAGGAAGAGCGTATTAGCTCTGCTTTCTCCGTTTTCATCTCCTTCCAACTCATAGAAGGTGATGGTGTGAAGCCTTTTGTATCAGTGGAGGCTTCCTGCATGCTTTGGCACTCTGACTTTCCAAGGTCAGCTAGCAACAAGGCTGCTTAAGCACAAGAGACCTAACAACTTCCTGCAGCTAAACAGGGTCATCTTTTTGTTTTTCTTGCAAGTCTTTGAGCTCAGGCCTGTAGTTAACACTTTTTACTTTTCAGTGGCTCGGAATCAGAGTACCCAAGATTGGGACTCTGATCTCTGGATGCTCCCAATAGATGAAGCAGGAAGATAAATTTTGCCGATTCCTCCATCCATCGCCTTGAAGGCCTGCTCTGGAGAGCCAGGGTACCCTTCACTGGAGGAGATGCAGAGCTTCTGGGCAATTGGTTGAAATTTGTCTCCCTTCCTCCAGCTGGAGCCATTTCCACTGGATCTCCGTCCCATTCTGATGCAGTTGGGCCACTCTGGATAGGACCCATTATAATCAAATACTGTTTTCTCCCTTCATGGAACACTAAACAAACCAAATAAACAGCAAATTACTGTGGTCAGGAAGTCTGTCGGGCTCTGAAATTGCACTAGAATGAGAGACAAGCATACCATCCTTGATAGCTAATTACTAAGTCAAGGCTGCAAACAGCCCCCCAAGCAATTCCTTCCCTCTTTCCCCCCCCTAGGAAATGTTTACATTTTGGCAATTGCTATAAATAACATCTGGTTCCTGGCCATGGGCAGTAATATGAAAGGGCTGATCCAATTTCACAGAAAGTAGCAAAAGAGCAAGGGGTGAAATTTAATATATTCTGCTCAGAAAGGTTCTGTATAAGCAGTACCTTTATGCTTAAAATTATTCATTCTGCATGCACATCTTTGAATATCTATATATCTCTATCTATCTCTATCTCTATCATCTCTATCTCTACCGTATCTATCTCTATCTCTATCTGGAGTCAAGTTCCATCAACACATCTAAGGGATGCCTAAATGGAATTTCATTCATGGCACCTGGGTTTAAACCCCTCCATCCATTCTCTGGGATGTACAACTGTAGATTGCTCCCCCTCAGTCTTTGATCCCTCTCTTTTAAAATGGGAATTATATGGGCTTTCCATATTGGGTGGCTGAGAGAATGAGCATCATAAACTATGCAAAGTGATATGTAAATGAGAAATGGTGATGGTAATAATGGGGCTTCCCCTGAAAAAATGTGACAACCGCCTCCTTCTATACACCTGGGGTCACAACACGTGCACACATTCATTCAACCACTTATAACACAGCTACCCATGTGTGCAGTTGTGTCATTTGGAAAAGAAGGTGATTTGTTTAATTACCTACAAACAAGGCCTTTAACTGGGATGCCTGCACCAATACCTATCAACCCAGGGGGATGTCCTGCTGTTGGTACCACCGCCAATAGGCATGGTGTGTGGCAGGGTAACCCATAACAATGCCTCCTCTGTGGTAGCACTCTATTTGTGGAACTCCAAATATTGGCATCCCATAAGGCAACGCTTAAATTTGAGACCCCAAGTTCTGCCAATGCTATTGATATAGGAAAACACTAGTGTTGTCTGAAATAAAAGATAGTCGTTAAAGCCATGTGGCTGGAGGAAGCAACGCTGAAGAGTGATAGAACAAAGGCTAGGTTACCTATTTCCTCCCAAGGTGAGGGGAAGTGACATATGTAGGCTAAACCTGGTAAGACAACTTACTCTATGGTATTAACTCCTTCATGCATTGATTAGACTCAAACATGCTGGTTATACGAAGTCAGTTTAGCATACAGATTCAGCTGTCCCATCTGTTAGAAATGATGGCCACACCTTTTACATTTTTTCAGCTCCTGCTTCCACATTACATTTTTATGGTATGTTGCTCTGGTACATAGGCCTGCACCTATGCTTTTTTACTGCACACAATGATCCCCTCGTTGCTCAGACAAAAGGTGAAATCTGTTGGACCAGCCTGCCCTAGTATCTCTGCTTAAGAGACTTATTTGATCTTGCAGTTAACCTGTTATTCAGCGATGGGTAACCCAAAGTCATCCAGATGTTGAAGAGATACAGATTCCATCACCCCTTGCCATTTGCCCTGCTGGCTGGGGCTGATGAGAACTGGAGTCCAACAGCAAGTTAGGCACTCCTGCTGTACTTCTTTACTGTGGCCAAACTTCGGTAGAAGGGATCCGGAGGAATATTCCTTACTTCTCCTAGCAATGGGGAGATTCCTGCTGTTGCCTCACCTTCACCTCTAGACTTCTAGAACTGGGAGGGGCTTAGGTTCACCTCTCACCTTGAGTTCAGGTTCATTGGGGGAATTCCACTGATGTGCCACATAGGTATTTGGCTTCTGGAGCAGGATGATTTAGTCTTTTACCTAGAGAGTCTTCCCACGCGGTTGGGTGATAGCCAAGGTGAGCAGAGAAAAAAATCAAAACTTAATTGCCCAGGTGTTGATTACTTGTTTTCCAGCATGGGATTTGTTTCAAACCATACTCCCTCCCTCTTTCTCATAGCAAGGAGTAGACCAACATGATGCCATCCATCGGGCGGACAAGGAGAAGCTGTACAGAGCTTGCTTCTCCCTCTCCTGCCAAGAAAGAACACTCCACTCCAATGTTCCATTCCCCTAGGACTTTAGAGAAAAGAAGCCCCACCCACCAGCCAAAGGTATAGGAAGCACACACAAGGAAAAACACCAGCAAGGAAAGGTTGGCATGGCCCCCATCTGGATATAAACATAGACCAAACCTGCTCCTCCATCTCAGGAACCATCAAGCCCAATATGGTGATGATGTCTTCAGAGGTGCCCGAATGCGTAGAAAGCTAGCTGGCAGACATTCAGCTTTCCAAAACATGTAATAGATAGGAGGTATTTTGTATAATCTGTTTATCCCACCCAAGTGCCATTAAACCATTTGTGTGCTTGCCTATTTGAAGGATCTCTGGATGTGTAAGTTGAGGACAGGGGACGGCAATTGGAGGCATCCAGCCATCCATTTTCAGCTTTGATTTTATGTTTTTAGGTTATATTCATGTTGTACTTCTTAATGGTATGCTGCCCAGAGAACTGTGTGTTGTGGGGTGGCACAGAGATGCTGAAAACAATTAAGCAAATAAATAAAGTGACCCAGTGGTGGACAGGTGGTTGCACTTCACAAATCTTTTACATCGAGCTTTGTGGTATATAAAGGCCAAATTGGGACTCAAGCTCATAGCAGTCTTGTAAGTTACCACACAAGGATTCAGCCAGTGAACCTCCACTCAAATCTGGACACGAGTGAGATCATATTCACACCACAGTCATGGCTTCCCTCCAAAAGAATTCTAGGAATAGTTGGTTGTTAAGGGTGCTGAAAATTGGCAGGAGACTCTTCACAGAACTACATTTCCCAAAATTATTAACAAACTACCGTTCCTGGGTTACTCTGGGGGAGTTTTGACTACTAAAGTGGTACAAGAGTGTAGGTGTGACCCGAGACACAGGGAAGTAAGCTAGACATGCCAGGAAGCCTTCTAACAACCTTTTAACATTACTCAGGTCTATGGCTATTAAATAATCTATGTCCTGTGAAAGTGTGGGGAAGAGGACTGTTGTTATTGTGATTATGTTACAATTAGGCTGTCTGTCACTATGTTGTTGTTTTTACTATGTTTTTATTGTGTTTTTATCATTGATGTTTTGTAATGTGTTTCTAATGTTGTACACCGCCCTGAGATCTTTTGATAAATGACGGTATATAAATTAATTAACCTGGCACTTCCTGACCTCCTGCAGAGTTGGTATGTATATAAATTAATTAACCTATTTAACCAAGTGGTTTAATAGGCACTTCCTGACCTCCAGCAGAGTTTCCAGCTTTTCCTTGCTCACCAATGTGAGGCTTTGCTGCTGAATTTCTGGTGAGAGTGTCAGGATGCTGTCAGTGGCTCCCAACTGGTTGCCCAGGAAAGTATAAAGACAAGGGAAAGTTTCTTACAGTCCTTTTTTATTTCAATCTTTACAGAGAGAGAGGCTATAGAACCCAGCGTTGTCCCGAGTGAATCTCCACCCCCCCTTCTTTCCCACTTCCTTATTCATCATTCTCATTATCTCCTCTACGGGTGCCTCTAAGTGCCCTCTGTCTTTGAGCTCTTTGCTCTCCTACCTTTAAGGCTTGCTGGGTTCTGGGAGATGGAGAGTCTGGAATGCTTTCTAATGACAACATGTCAGTCAAATGTTGCTCTGGCTCTCCCATGATTTCCCAACGTTTCCCCTCATCTGCCTCTGCCTCTGAGACCTCCCTCAAACCACTGCTGTAAATCCATACTGTATTCCTCTTCCCTGGAAGGGCCAGGAAGGGAAGGCGGTCTTCCTCCTTTGCCCAGGCCCTGACAGAGAAGTTGTCCCTATCATCAGCCCTTTTGCCCCTTGACAGCAGCTGGGTCAGATTATGCTCAGATACTTATTCATGTTGTTAAACTGCACCCCATCAATTAAATGTAGAGTGGTGTACAAAGTAAGATAAAAAAATATGGTCACACCACCATAGATACAACTATTTTATGGGTACAATATTTTATAGATACAATATTTTATGGAAACATAAAATACAGTCAAGCGGCTTTAAGAGACAGTAAAACAAAACAGAAGAGACTAAACAAGTTAATTTCCTGGGCAAATAGAAAATTTTTGGCCTAGGGCTGAAAGGATAGCAGAGTCTGCATGGATCGTATTTCGGGGTGTGTGTGTGTTCATGGTTGGGGCACCATCCCAGGTGATATATATCTGAGATAATAATACAGAGCAACCTTTGAAAGTAGGCCAATATTATTATCCCAACATTGCAGACAGCGGGTGGTGGGATGAAGGGCGAGGGACTGTGACTTGCTTAAGCCCACCAAGTGAGTTTGTGGCTGTGGTGAGCATAGCTGCCAAGTTATCCCTTTTTTAAAGGGATTTTCCCTTATGCTGAATAGGCTTCCTCGCGAGAAAAGGGAAAACTTGGCAGCTATGGTGGTGAGATGGGGAATCGCCAACGCTCTCTAAGCCACTGCACATGACATCACGCCAGCTGGCCTATCTGATGTTTCCAGAGAGAGCCTAGCTTCCTGTTCTCTCCTGCCACTGTCCTGAATAGGTCACTTTTAGTTATCATAAAATCAAGCTATATGCATAGCCATTTCCAGGCCTGTTTTTCTGATCTGGTTAATTCCAGTTCCTTGGACTAGGCAGCTGGACAAGAGGCGGGCTCCCTTCTTCATCTTTGGGCTAAGGCTGTCTAGAGGTCGTTCAGGGACATGGCAGTGTTTTCCCCTTAGCCTCTCTAAGCTCCATACCTAAGGATGAAAGGATCCGCCAATTCCAGTTCTCTCCGTTTCTCATTTTTTTCCCCAGTCATAAATTCTGCAGCAATTTGTTAATTTTTAAAAATATCCTCATGAAAATTCACCAGCGTTTTAGTGCGAATTTCTCTAAATAAGCACATTGCAGTATGTAGTTTTGACTATGGTACAGTTTTGCAGGCAATTTACCCAGATATACTGCATTTGAGTGCACTGTTTTCAATAATATATCCATTTTCGTGCGCACTGTCCCCTAACATACACATTTTTGTAAACACTCCTTGGCAAGAGAATGGCATCACAAAGTTCAGATTAAACACAAATTTCAAAGGACGGCTGTGTTTTGGTTCTCATATTGTTTTGGAAAGTGAGCATTTGATAGATTCGCCTTTAAATGTGAACAAAATCAAATTTCTCCCCCATCTCTACCCAAAGACATCTTAATTTGGAAATTTATGATTCCACATTTCACTCCTAGCTTGCCCTCATGCTCATTTGACGCCTCCCTTTCCATGGAGGCGCAGGTTGCATCCACAGCAAAGGTGGCATTTTTCCATCTCCATCAAGCAGTTGGTCCCTTACCTCTCTTGCCCCGATCTGGCCACAGTGATCCATGCGACGATCACCTCCAGGCTTGACTATTGTAACTCGCTCTACGCAGGGTTGCCCTTAAAGCTGACCCAGAAACTCCAGCGGGTGCAGAATGCCGCGGCGAGGCTCCTTACAGGGTCCCGGCCGCGGGATCACATTCATCCAGTGCTTTACCAGCTGCACTGGCTCCCGGTGGAGTACAGGATCAGGTTTAAGGTGCTGGTTTTGACCTTTAAAGCCCTATGCGACTTGGGACCCTCGTACCTACGGGACCGCCTCTCCTGGTATGCCCCGCGGAGGACCTTAAGGTCCACAAATAATAATATTCTGGAGATCCCGAGTCATAAGATGGCTAGATTGGCCTCTACTAGAGCCAGGGCCTTTTCAGTACTGGCCCCAACCTGGTGGAATGCTCTTTCCCAGGAGACCAGGGCCCTGCGGGATTTGTCATCTTTCCGCAGGGCCTGCAAGACAGAGCTGTTCCGCCTGGCCTTTGGGTTAGACTCAGCCTGACCCCTGTGTTTTTCTCCCTCATGGCTTGGATTTATGGCCTACTTGAAATGAGGCTGCACTTTAAATTTTAATACTGTATTTTAATCTGTATTTTAATTAATTGTTTTTATGTTTTATTGTGGTTCTGTTGGTGTCAGCCACTTATGGCCTACTTGAAATGAGGCTGCACTTTAAATTTTAATACTGTATTTTAATCTGTATTTTAATTAATTGTTTTTATGTTTTATTGTGGTTCTGTTGGTGTCAGCCGCCCTGAGCCCGGTTTTTGACTGGGGAGGGCGGGGTATAAATAAATAATAATAATAATTATAATAATTATAATAATTATTCTAAGTAGGACCTATGTAAGACAGTGCCATTTCTTGCATCTACTGCCTCCTCCAGCCGCCTGATCATGAGCCATTAGCCAAGAGTTGCAGTAGGTTTAGCGCCGGTCTCTATCTGCTAAGCTCAGTTTGTGTCTCCATGCAAAGGTGCTGCTTGCTCCATCTTGAGGCAGGCTCTGGACCTGTGGGTGTGGATCGGACTGTGCACTAAACTTTGTTGCAGGAATCCAAGCTGAAGGCTGGGGGACAACAAAAAGCGTCAGAGAAATGTGTTATCACACTGATTACACCCATTGTGCCCTTGAGGGATCTGACTGATCTACTCTCCATTTCCCATTTATTCTTCTTCTGTCAGTAAATCAGTAACTTGCACAGAGCTCTATTAAAACACCCGGAGCCTCCAAGAACTGGGTTTCCCCCCCCCTGCAAAGCCCAACCTTGAAAGTACTGCTGTATTGTCTGGGAACGGTGAATATGACCCTTTCATACAAGATCTCAATCTAATTTACCAGTCATTTTAACAAAGGGCTTTTCCAGACCTCAGCTTTCCCCACAGAGGCTAGCAAATATCAGAGAGAGCTATCTCATAAACGAACGGACGGATATAATCCCAGCGCAAAGGCAGTCTGACATATTGAGGCTGCGGTCATGAAAGTGGCTTATGGCAGCTCGGCAATGTAGTTCGTTCAGTATATTGCGGGATGAGGGGTTATGTGGTGCCTTAGAGAATAGCATACGGCAACCCTGCGTAGTTTCCCACTGTTGGTATACTGTTATTGCAAATTTAAAGCCGTGCAGAGGGTGAGAGAAAGTAGGCATCCCTTTTGACAGCCCTGCAATATAGTCAACTGTTAATATTGCAAGCGTGGGTGAGTGGACGCGTTGAGGCTGGTTTGGATTCTCAGACTCATATGAAATATTCTTAAGGTTGCAACAAAGGTCAACATGATCTTGGGTAAAGGGGTGTTACGATTGTAAAGCACTGTAATGAAAGCGCGCTCTATCCCTACCTATTTTAGTTTGGGTGTGGGTGTTCAAATTACGTCGATTCCGATCTTCTTCCGATCTCTTGCCCTGCATATGGTGGGTATTAATCAGAATCTTGTCTATATTTGCAAGGAAGCGGTACCTTCTCATAGAGGAGGTTGTTTCATAATCTTCTAAAGAGGAAGGTTAGTTAAGAAGAAACACATGGTTTCAACTAATAAACAACTACAGTAAAATATAAAACTTGCAGCCCTGGAACCGGATAGTGCTTGCTCTGAGCTAGTTCCTCTGTGTAGCCATGTTTTGCTAAGATGGAACCCGGCAGACCTATGGCAAAAAGTGTCCCCCACCTGCTGCAACCAACTATGTAAAACGGGTCTTGCCGTTTCTGGGTTTGAGCAACAACTACTGTACTGTGTTAGCCAGGGAGATCTTGCTGATCCTGTTTGAACATATGCCGATCAGCTTGCCCCTCACCAGGTGATCTGCAGTTGCAAACTGTGATTTAGCAGGGCTGGCCCTAACATTAGACCAAATGAAGAATCCACCTCAGGCATCAGACACTTTGTAGGGGATAGTAGTGGAGAAATGTTGGAGAACAGAGCAATGTGTACCACACGTCCTGCCCCCTGCTCCTAAGCTGGTTTACTGTCCTCAGATGTCATGAAGGACATTCTTCTATCACCAGTCTTGAAGTAAGATTCCATCACCAGCAGGCCATAGCTGCCAAGTTTTCCCTTTTCTCGCGAGGAAGCCTATTCAGCATAAGGGAATTTCCCTTTAAAAAAGGGAGAACTAGGCAGCTATGCAGCAGGCACAGCTCATCCCATTTCACTGCCTAAGCCATAGCAGGAAGGTGCTGCTCCCCCAGGGCCCAAAGCCTTGCTTACTAAGGTCATGTCATGTGACAGCAGCTTCTTACTGAAAGCCCCAGCCACACAACCCCAGTAGCTGTGTAGGCCAGCCCTGAGGTAAAAAAAGGTAAAGGACCTATGGAACGGTTAAGTCCAGTCAAAGGCGACGATGGGGTGTGGTGCTCATCTCGTTTCAGGCTGAGGGAGCCGACGTTTGTCCACAGACAGCTTTCCAGGACATGTGGCCAGCATGACTAAACCACATCTGGTGCAACGGGACACCATGACAGAAACCAGAGTGCATGGAAACGCCGTTTACCTATTACCAGCGGTACTTATTTATCTACTTGCACTGACGTACTTTTGAACTGCTAGGAGCTGGGACAGAGCAACCGGAGCTCGCCCCATCACAGAGATTTGCACCACCAATCTTCTGATCACCAAGCCCAAGAGGCTCAGTGGTTTAGACCACAGTGCCACCCGCTCCCTCGCCATCCCTGAAACCAGCTCCTGCATGTAGCAAAATGTCTTGAGCAACCCTGGCAGCTAGAGTCAAGTACAAGCATTGATATCCCTGGCAGGGTATCTGGAACTGAAGTGCCCCAACCCACTTATTTAACAGATTGTATTGTGCCACCTCTAGACTATCAATGTTTGGAGGGACAGAAATTTAGGGTTGCGCAATTAAAGTGGATTAAAGCAGTTTGTTGGCCTGGCACAAAAAAAAAAAATCTGCTTAAGAACAAATTTTGGGTTAAGAAATTGTTGAGGAAATGTCCTGAAAACTGCAGGAGAAGCAAATGACCAATGGGAAGGTGTGTAAACCCCGCAAGCATATCAGGATGAATGTTCATTGTTGTATAACCTCCCTATAAACAAATCAAAACAAACGCTCAGTAAAAACAGGTTATAGTCCAGTCTCCAGGTAAGCTTTGTGCAAGCAAATCAAGATGGATGTTCAATAAACAGCTTGTTAGGAGGAGCCCTTTGTTCTTGCTCTCACCTAACATGAAGTATCAAATGGTACCCAGGCAACCTGCGCCAGAATTTCAATGAAACAAACCATCGCCTGATATTTCCCCTTTGATGTCCCCATTCCCTTCGGGAGCACTGTGTCTGGCAAAAAGAAAAGAAGTGATAATCAAATATGAAATGCATTGCAATCATTAACCAGCATTACACGACCTTTGATACTATACTGCTTAGAAACTGTTCATGTTTGTTTCAGGCAATATGTATTCTTATTTCTGTTCGTTCGTTCTTATTATTCTGTTATCTTTGCCTGAAGGGGTTTTATGGGGTTTAGAAGTCCTGGATTCTTTGGCAACAACAAAACGCACTTTAATAAACAGGTTCTGGGTACTATCCAGAAAAAAGTTGATTACAGCTTTGTGCTCTCATTGTGGGAGTAAACCTGTTTGCACTCAATGGGATTTAATTGCCAGTAAACATGCACAGGATTGCAAATTCCACTGAGATCAATGAGACAGCAGTACAATCCTTTGCAGGTTTACCTGGAAGTAAATTCCATTATGTTCGAAGAGGCTTATTCCCAGGAAAGGGTGCATATGGCATGGAACCCTCAGCTCTTTTCAATGGGAGTTTGTTCCATTCATAGAATTTATACACCGATTGATTGCAAGACAAAACAAAACAAAACAAAAATACCTCAAAGCGGTTTACGAAAGATTTAAAAGTCAGGACACTTCTACACTGCATTTAATCTGGAGCTGCCATTTTCTCAGGGTTTTTTCCTTCCAGATTTTCCATGGTAACAGTAAACCTCGATTATATGAGGGGGTGGGAATGGGATGGCATTCGGATGAGGGCGATGTTGTGTGGACACTGCACAAAGTTTTGCATGCCTAAGCAGCACTGAGCCGGCAGTAAACGGCCATGTGGAAGCATTTTCAACCAGGAGCGGCTTTTGCAGAATTGTGCCCATTTTCTCTGACTGCACTGTTGTTTCTTAGAGGCATGTAAGTATACATAACAGTGCGTGGGACTGCAATCTCCATTTCTCTTTCTCTTGCTTTTGGAGGCTTATTTCTTTACTTATTAAAGTTGCATGCCTCCCTTCGTCCGAAGATTACAGGGCGGTTTACAACATAAACAATGGCATACCTGGTTAGGAGTGAAAATAAGGCAAGTGCCCAGAATGTAGATGAACTTTTCTACAAATGACCTTGGAGATTTGACTGTCACCAGGGTCCCACCCAACTCCAGGACTCTATGATTCTGCAATCACTGAGCCCAATTCCAGATGCTCTTTTCTGATATATAAAGCCTGGAGTGGCTCTGGAGCCGTAGGAGAAGGGTCACAGCTTAGTCATAAAGCACCTGCATTGCATGTATCCCAGGTTCAATTCATGGCATCTCCAGGTAGGGCCAGGAGAGACCCTAGTCTGAAATCCTGGAGGGCCTCTGCCAGTCAGTGTGGAATAGACAATGCTGAAATAGATGAATCAATGGTCTGACTCAGCGTAATGTAACTTCCCGACTGCCCGAAGGAGTGCCTCTCCCCTTGCTGTCCTACCCATAGCTGCCAAGTTATCCCTTTTTAAAAGGGATTTTCCCTTATGCTGAATAGGCTTCCTCGCGAGAAAAGGGGAAACTTGGCAGCTACGGTCCTACCTGGAATCTAAAATAAGCAGGACTGTCTCTCTTCCTTATACCATCTTTGAAATAGGTCAAAGGATCTCTATATGAGATGCCAGAAGGCTTTCTCAGCACTGGCACCCCAGCTTTCAACTACCCTCCCAACTTTATCCACTTTTGGATAATGATAATGACACCAACATTATCCACTTTTCTGAACCACCATTTCTATCACGGTTTTAATTTTTGGTTAGCTTGTTCTGGGACAGGTGGGAGATAGACTGTAATGTTATCACTTTGACTAAATATGTGTTTTTCTGGTTTTTACTGTACAGAAGTTGTTACCTGCCCTGAGAGATCATCTATGATGAAGGGCAGGATAGGAATTATATAAGGCAGGGGTGGCCTGGCCAACTCCCAAGAGACTGTGATCTACTCACAGAGTTAAAAAACTGGCAGTGATCTATCCCCTTTTTTGGGGTTCAGGTCAAAGTTTTTAGGAAGGAGGAAAGCCATTTTGGGGGGGTTCAGGTCAAAGTTGTTGAGTTTTTTCAGGGAGGAGGTAAAATGTTGAGCTTTTTTTTTTAGGGGAGCCACAGTTGTTCAGCTTCTTTGGGGGGAGCCATTGATCAACCGCAGATGTCCAGTGTTGGACATGCCTGATATAAGGTGATCTGACAGAAGGGCAGAAAGGAAGCCTGTCTCAGGGCCAGACGCGAGAAGCCTAAATTATTCAACTTTTTTGCGTGTGATAAAATGTCCTTCCCTTGGAGCTGCATCAAGTGGTGCAACAGTATCACCGAATTGAATGTGTGCTGCAGTCATTAAACAGTTCCCTACGACCTTTGCTATACTGGGCTTAGGAGCAATTCATTTCTTGTTTAGGCTATGCATGTTCTCCAAGCTTTCTTCCTCAGACATTTAGCTGCAAACATCACCAGAAATGCTGTATGTTGTTGACATGAGTGGCTCCCTTGGGTGAGGCTATTGTGTCACTATTTGGAGAGCAAATGCGGACACCCAGACTCTGTTGATAAACCAGCATAGGAAGGCACTGAGAGTGACACTGGCTCCGAGTTATCAATGCAGTTACGATGTCAAAAGCGACTCACTTTTCTCGAAAAAATGTTAGGCCACATACAGCTGTCACTAGAAGGAAACGCACAAGGCCAGTCTTCTAACAATACGTTTATTGAACCAGACAACAGATCTCACCACAAAATCAATGCATTTCCTAGCATACAAAGAAGAAATACAAGAACAAATAACTCTATTGATGAGTGGGGAAATGTGGTTACCTAGATCTGGGTAAGATTTTAGTTCATGTCTTCATTGCAGCTAAATTCCTGTTAAGAGCAATGGTTATAATAATTTTATTTGAGAGAAGGGGAAATGTAATATGAAGATGGTCTTCCAGATTATAAAATGGTTACTGGATCCATCCATTCTTTCCATGAATCTCTTTTTCCTCCGATGTAAAAAAAAGTATTTATTTCCAATCTGGAACAGTTTGAATACATGCATCCAATAAAACAGCACAATAAACCTTCCTACCCAATACATTACACAAAAACTCATTATTACCCCATACAAATGGCTCACATAATTTCAAATGTCAGTATTTTTATTGACATTTCTATTGATCTGTCATTATCTCCCTGCAAAAAAAGAACACTGTGCTCCAACTACCAGTTGCACTGAGAACCAAAAGGAAGTACACTCTGGCTTCTGCCACCAGCCAGGGCGTCAAGGGCTATTGGGACTCTGCTTCCCAGAAAAATCATTGCAGCAAGGGGGAAAGCAGCCTGTCCCCATCCCTCAACCAGAGAATGAGCAACTGCTTCGATACTTCCTTTTCTCTACCCTCCCCTTTCCTTTTTCCTTTTATATCATTTACATGAAAGTTTTTTAAAAACCAGCAAAACATGCCTTGCTCTTTCTGTTTCTTCTGAGTCACAGGTACAGGCTCTTATCTGTTGCATGCTGTAGTTGCATCCTGCATTGTTGAAGAACTAGCTCAATTGGCAGAACATGAGACTCTTAATCTCAGGGTCGTGGGTTTGACCCCCACATCGGGCAAAAAAAATCCTGCATTGCAAGCGGTTGGACTAGATGACACTTGTGTTTCCTCCCAACTCTACAATTCTATGATTCTATGACTTCCAAGACTCAGCCAGTATGATATGCTGTAATTTAGGCATGCTGCAATTGTGCAATGTGGTTTTTTTAAATAATAATTTTATTGGTCTTTATACAAACAAGACAAACAAAACATACAATGTAGACTCTGTCCCTTCATTTTCCCTCCACCCACAAGTCCACTTCTGCCACCAGTAGTACCCGTGGGCGTTGAGAATCAAAGGGGTCCATTATAGGCTGGGTTTGACCTCCCCCTCCCCCTCCCCCCTCCCCCCTCCCTGCCACTGAGAGGACAGGTATGGAGGAGCTCTGAGGATTGGTTTTCCCCCAGCTGTTTCTTCAACCCAACAATCAGATTAACAATAAAACAACAAAAAGAAAAATAAAAAAATATAAATTCCCAATTCTTATTTTCTTAACATTGTTATTGTGACTTCCTCGATTCTCTTCCTCCTGGTTTTCCTAACTTCTCTAGTTAATTATGGCGGGTTTTCTATTCTAATTCAAAATCTTATTCTTATAATATTAACTTAATCCTCCTCCTTCTTCATCCTGCCCCCCCCCATGAGTCCCCTCCTGCCACAAGAGGAACCCGCGGGGCACAGCACTTCAAAGGATCAATTTTTGTGTCTGGGTTTCCCTCCACCCCCTCCTCTCCCCTCAGAGCACCCCCTGCCACTAGGTGCCTCCGAGCAAAGAGAGGAAGACAGGCAGCTCTCTACCCAAACCCCTATCTAAACACAAAAATATTAATACTAATTTAGAATTTATTTCCTCAACCATTCTTCTAGCTCCCTCCAGAAAACTCAGTTTTTATATACTATCACATCTCTAATCAAAATCTTAACCTTAAACTTTAAAACACTCTCCTTCCCCTCTCCCGATGCCTTTTCCCCCAATTGGATCAGCATTTCCTTTAACAAGCCAAGATTTCAGAAACCGTTGTTCAGCAACCAAGAAACCTTTTAACTAAAATTCTCACCCTACACCAGTTCTTTCCCACTTCCAACTCCAGGCCCTTGTTCCCCCCTCCCCCTGCCTTTCCCATCCCTCAATGACACCACTCCACGTTTCAGTCCCTCCAGGCTCCTCATTTCCATTGATCTTCATTTCACTTTGCTTCTCATTATCGTCCTCTTCTTCCTTTTCAAGTTCTTGTTTTGCAACATCCAAAACATATTTTTTGTGGTCCGAATCACTTTCAAAATTATCGTCAAATTGTTGCTCCTCACACACAGTCTCAGAATCTAAATTGTCCTCTAAATCCTGATCTTGAACCTCAGTCTCCATTGATGATGAATTAGGATGTTGCCGTTCCTTATACATATCCTCCCATATTTGTAGATAGTTCAGCACAGCCTCCTGGAAGGCTCGAGAATACATTGTTTTCATACTTCTCTTAACCGCAGGCAGACAGGAGATAGGGGACAAAGGGTGCTGGAAAATTCCTTCCTGCTACACGGTCGGCTCCATCTTGGCTGATCTTCTCCTTTGTCTTTAACTCCATCACAAATCAAGTCATGATTCCAATTAGATTACTTCTGCCTCATCTTCAAACAAATTTTGCCATCCACAGCATTATAATAGATTTTCTTAATCTTTTAACAGCTTGACAGCTTTTGACAGCTGTCAAAACACTTTCCCCCTTGTTAATGCTGTACCTCAAGGGGTGCCGGCCTCGGGAGCTGAGAAGGGTTGGAAAAGTCTTTCTTTCTCTCGGGTCCACAATCCAAAAACTTTTTCCCTTTCGGCTTGAGATTATTTAATGCGCCTCCCACTTAGCCATTAGGAAGAGATCGACTTCCGTTTTTTTTGGAATCTCTCCCTATTTTCCAAATTAATATTTTTAGAGTCCAAATGGAGATTTCACTTACTTTGTACAAATCTTTTATTTTCTTGGAAGAATCCGCCGCTTGCAGGCTAAGGACTCGGAGCTTCGCTTCAAGGAGGTAAGATGATTCCCAAAATGGCTCCCGCGACTCCACTCCGCTGGCTCTCGATCGCTCTACTGAGCTCTCGGGCAGCGGAGGAATCACGTCCGGAGCAACAGCTG
Source organism: Zootoca vivipara (assembly GCF_965207765.1). Classification (NCBI taxonomy): domain Eukaryota; kingdom Metazoa; phylum Chordata; class Lepidosauria; order Squamata; family Lacertidae; genus Zootoca; species Zootoca vivipara. The sequence continues at coordinate 85,047,185 of NC_142584.1, forward strand.
GGCGGCTATGCCACCGGGACGCTCTTCCCTGTGTTTTTGCGGTGAGTCCGCTCGCTCTGCGGACTTCCCCCCCCCTCCGCGATGCCAGGGACTTCGGAGCGCAAAGTCCCTGCGTCCTATTCCGCCAGCACGACGGACCGGAAGCCCGCAATGTGTTTATTAAGGGAGGAAGGTTTAATTGTTTCTGCTCTGCATCATGTACAAAATGCATGAGCTTGTTAGTTAAGAGAAACGTGGAATTTGCAGATGGCACCCAACTGGGAGGGGTAGCTAATACTTCACAAGGTAGAATCAGGATTCAAGATGACCTTAACATGTTGGCGTACTCAGCTGAACTAACAAAATGAATTTCAATAGGGACAATTTTAAGGTTCTACACATAGGTAAGGATAATCAGATGCACAAATATAGGATGGGGGACACCTGGTTTGTCAGTAGTACATGCATGAAGGATCTAGGGGCCTTAGCACACCACAAGCTTAACAAGAGTCAGTGGTGTGATGCAGCGGCAAAAAAAAAAGCTGGTGCTATTCTAGGCTGCATCAACAGAAGTATAGTGTCCAGATCAAGGGAGGTGATAGTACCACTTGAATCTGCTTTGGTCAGATCACACCTGGAATACTGTGTCCAGTTTAAGGATACTGACTAACTGGAATGACTGCAAAGGAAGGCAACCAAGATGATAAAGGGTCTGAAAAGCAAGCTTTGTGAGGAATGGTTGAGAGGGTCAGGTATGTAGCCTGGAAAAGAGAAGACTGAAAGATGATATGATAGCTATCTTCAAATATTTGAAGGGCTGTCGCACATACGATGAAGCAAGCTTGTTTTCTGCTGCTCCAGAGGGTAGGACCCGAACCAATGCATTCAAATTCCAAGAAAGGAGATTCTGACTAAACATTAGAAAGAGCTTTCTGGTGGTAAGAGCTTTCAACAGTGGAATGGACTGCCTCAGAAGCTGGTTGAGTCTCCTTCCTTGATCAGAGCGAGTAGTGCCCAAAGGCCTGAAAACATTGGCAACCATTGCCCTAGCTTCCCATGTTGCCTGTAAGTGATACATCAAGCAGAGGCTTGAGGCATGCAGAGCATGAAGGTTGCAGTTTCTATTTGCTGACCTCACTTGGTCAATGGGGGACGTTCACGAGCTATGCATACCTGCATGGGACCTCTGGGACGAGGAAAGACCTCTTCTGTCTGCCCTCTAACCTAATTAAGTCATCCTGATTTGATCTACTTAGAGCCCCGAAGGAGGAAGCTCTGTGCCTGAGGCACAACTACCACTGGTAAACACATTAGCAGTCATTAGTGAGACATAAGCTTTGAATCCTTCAGCAGATGCCTGCACATGGTAGTCAACTGCACACCACATACCTCTGCACTCTGACACCTGTGACAAGAAACTTGAATCCTAATGGTGCATGTATTTGGATTTTTTCCTGGTTCTTCTCCCCTTGTTTTCTAGGGAAAGTCCAGCCTTAGGCAGCTGAAACACTAACATTTGCCTTCCCTAAAACACCAGTGCCCAGTCCTCTTGGATTCTCTTCTCACCTGGACTGTTTCCAATCCTGTTCAGTACTTGTGCAATCTCTCTGGGCCCAGATCATTCCTATTCTACTCTGTTTGGTTCCCCTTGCTTCCTCATTTTTCTAGCATTCTCTACCTTCTTTGTTATTGTGTATTCATTCTTAAGGAAATCAGTCCTGAGTGCTCACTGGAAGGACAGATCCTGAAGCTGAGGCTCCAATACTTTGGCCACCTCATGAGAAGAGAAGACTCCCTGGAAAAGACCCTGATGTTGGGAAAGATTGAGGGCACTAGGAGAAGGGGACGTCAGAGGACGAGATGGTTGGACAGTGTTCTCGAAGCTACGAACATGAGTTTGACCAAACTGCGGGAGGCAGTGCAAGACAGGAGTGCCTGGCGTGCTATGGTCCATGGGGTGACGAAGAGTCGGACACAACTAAATGACTAAACAACAACAAATTCAGCTTAGTTAGGGGTGTAATAGCCTCATGTCCCCCTATCCATGCCCCTGTACAAGGAAGCCTCATGCCACATAAGCAAGGACTTGGAGTGTGTCATGACATGGTTTAGTAAGTAGATGGCGCTGGACTATCTGGATGGAGTCATGAGCTTCCTATTCTTGCTCTTGTTTAAGAGAGAATAAAGTTCTTGTCTACCTTCCTGACTTTTGTGCCTTATACACCAATGGTGGGGAATCTGTAGCCCAGGAGGCACCCCCAAGATAGTGATGGACACCTGCTTAGATGGCTTCAAAAGAGGATTAGACAAATTCATGGATGGTAAGGTTATCAGTGGCTAGCTGCCATGATGGCTATTTTCAGCCTCTACTGTCAGAGGTCGTATGCCTCTGAATGCCAGTTGCTGAGAATCACAAATGGGGAGGATGCTATTGCAGTCAGGTCCTGCTTACAGGCTTCCCACAGACATCTGGTTGGCCACTGTGGGAACAGGATGCTGGATTAGATGGGCCATTGGTCTGATCCAGCAGATTATTCTCAGGTTCTTTCACTTACTTTTAGCTCTGACACCACCCAGCATAAGATCTGGCTGTGCTCCCTGACTGACTTTTCCAGTGTTAAACCCACAAATTACCAACAAGAACAGAACAGTAAAAGGAAACTCCTGAGTACACCCAGATACAATTAAGTCCAGCTCCACCTAGTGATTAAACCATATAATGACAGTATCCACACAATGATGCCTCTGTCTCTCATTCATAGATGTCCTTTCTAGAGATCCTGGAGAAGGGGCTAGAACCTGAAAAAGGAGACTCATTAATACACCTGAAGAAACACAAAAGTTGTGGGGCAATGCTTTGCATTCTCAGGTCCTAGACTTTGCTCTTGGTAAATAGATACCATTGAAGCATTTAGCAGAAAAGCAAAAAAAATGGGAGGGCACACAAGGTACTGACATAAACAGCAGCAGAAGTTTCCTCCTCTGAATCCTTCATAGCTTGCCAGCATCCTTCTGGCATCAAAAGCATACAGTTCAAGTTTAAAATGCTCTCCATGTGGACCTAACGCAGGATGCACTCAAGCCGCCCTGCAGCAGAACAATTTCCTACATTAGCTCCTGCTGCATTAAAACCTGCATTGCCTAATCCTTTTTATCGGAGTACATTGCTCCCGGCTCAGTCTTTTCAATTTACTGCTAATGGGTTATATTAATGATCTGGATGGCAGTAAAAAGGGTAGGCGAACTAAATTCAGACGCAGCGATAACATATTGGAAGCCATTGCAAATAACCAGCAAGCAAGAACTGCTAATGCAGTAGGAGTGGACACAAAATGCGGGTATGGAATTCTGAAAGGATGCCAGCTAATATGTCCGCCGAGGAACGGCACAATCTGCCAACCAAGCCCCATTCACTTTGAGTTGTTCTAACAGTAGATCCATTTAAATGGATGGGTCCAAGTTGGCCATTTCCATTCATTTCCATGGGGCTACTCTGAGTAGGACTATCATGGGATGCAATCCTCTGCTGGGGACCCTAGAGAGTTGGGGACCCTAGAGAGTTTACCAATGCCACGCAGAGAATGCAGTGCTGGGATGTTGGGCAAATAATTCAACCTTATCTAAGGCAACTTCCTATTTTGCAAGAACATGTAAGGAAAGTTGCATGCCCTGGAATTCTCTCTTCTTCTCTTTTGCCTCCAATCACTTATAGTGTGATTATTTATTTATTTAAATGAAGATTTGTATGCCGCAATTTCATTAAAGCCCTAAACGGCCTCAGCCCAGTATTCCTGAAGGAGCATCTCCACCCCCATTGTTCAGCCCGGACACTGAGGTCCAGCTCTGAGGACCTTCTGGCGGTTCCCTCCCTGCGAGAAATGAGGTTACAGGGAACCAGGCAGAGGGCCTTCTTGGTAGTGGCACCCGCCCTGTGGAACGCCCTCCCATAAGATGTCAAGGAAACAAAACAACTATCTGACTTTGAGAAGACATCTGAAGGCAGCCCTGTTTAGGGAAGTTTTTAAAGTTTGAAATTTTATTATGTTTTTAGTGTTCTATTGGGAACCGCCCAGAGTGGCTGGGGAAACCCAGCCAGATAGGGAGGGGGATAAATAATAAAATTGTTGTTGTTAAAAAAAGCAAAGGAATTTACAATTATAATGCAACAAAAACCACAAAACAATTAAAGCAGATCAGTGGTTGGCTGTTATGGAGAATGCTCTCCTTAACTGTCTGCATAAAGTCTGGCAGCAAAGAAAAGTTTTCAGCAAGCATTTGAAAGTTAGTGTGGAAGATGCCTGCTGAATCTCTGTTAGAAAAAAGATGAGTGACTAATCTGCTTAAAGATATGAAATTGCTGAATTGCTGTTGACATGCTAGATTTCAAGTGCAAGCAAAGCCCTTTTCTTCACTCTGGCTATACAAGTTATAAAGAAGCAGCTTTATTATGCTCTGTCTGTTGCTTTGCCAACACTGTTCTTCTCTAAAATTAAATAAAATCCTGGTCAAGCAAGTCAGGATAGAAAAACCCTCTCTGTTCACAGGAGACCTGAAGTACCAAGGAAAGTGTTGCAGCCTCCACTTATGTCTTGTTAATGATTCAGGATCACCAAATATATTTTCACTGCTTAGTTGTTTTCCAAAAGCCTTCCACTTTCATATCATCCTCTTCCACCTGGTTAAACCGTTTAACAAGGAGGACATCCATAAACCTCTCCCAGAAACCTACTCCCAGTTTTGCTTTTAAAAAACAACAACAAATCAAACAAAAAGAAAACTAAATAAGCTCTGTTATGGGTCTGCAAAATCTTCTGGTGAGTTTGCAGAATTTGTTTGTTGTCACAACACTGGAATCCAGTCAGCCCTGAGAAGAAGCTAAGGACTTAGCTATGCTGCAAACCCATGCTTATTATGAGACCCATAAAATAACCCTGGAAAATGTAGCTTGGAGAGATGCCGACGATTTCCCAGTTCCCCTCTCCACCAAATTAGAATTCCTTGAGTTCCCTTGAGATAGGCTTGTTGGTCAACCAGGCGTCTCCAGATGTTGTTGGACTCCAACTCCCATCATCCTCAACCATTGATTAAGCTGTCTGGGGTTGATGAGAGTTGTAGTCCTACAACATCTGGGGGCCCAAGGTTGAAGAACACTGGAATGGCTATAAAGTCATTCATCTACATCTGTCATGGAGATGTGCCCCAAACGTACTGAATGCTGGGGAGATGTTGAGATATGGTTTCTCTTTCAAATGTGGTTCACATTTTGTGTTTGACTGTCATGTCAACGTTCTGGATGAAAAGGATCTGAGAGGCCCACTTAAAGGCAGCACACCAACAGGGTCAGCTCCAGAAGACCCGTTGAGTAAGACCGTCCTCTCTGTGACCTCTCCCTACCTCAGTGAATCTACCTCAGCTGTTCCTGCTCCTTTTCTTCCTCATAACTTTTCTTCCTGCTTGCTTGCAGACTGAGAGCCAACGAGGAAAAAGACAGTGGTATCTATTGCTTCTTCTCACCACCACCATTGTCTGGGCCACAGCAACGGGCAGGTGAACAACCAGGTTGCAGTGTTGAGAGAAGGAGTAGGTCTGGGGAGTGGAGGTGTCTTGCCAGTAGGCCCACTGCTGAGTTGTGGGCCCCTAGCAGATGTCCAACCCCACTAACCCTTGACACAAGCCCTACAAGTTCTAGGAGCCCTGCCTTTTGGCAGTTTTACACATTACAGTTGCTGAGGCAAAGACTGGCAATGTTTCCTACAGCAAAGTGCAGCTCTTTATAGTCTTCCTCCTCTGCACACTTATATGGGGCTCCGGCTCTCCAAGTATATTAGATAATGATGGTCCACACCAGCTTGACAAAGCCTGGGATATTTATTTGAGAGCACCCATTGGTCTTTGCTATGCTCCTCTAGTGATTAGCTTTGGATATTTGGCTTGGAGAACTTCCTCGTATAAGGATAAGCTTGATAATACTTTTAAGGGCACCTTCAAAAGCTGGGTTACAAGCTACTCTCTTTTCACCAAGACTTCAGAGCTTCCCTGGACTTAAGTTTCCCCCTTTGAGGCTCAGCTTTGCCTAAGTGATGATTAGCACCCAGGACCTGGGCAAAATTTAGACTTAAAACTAACAGCACATTCTGCACTTGTGCAGACCCTCCCTTTACATTCCAAGCTGTATAAGAGTTTCTCGGTGAAATGCCATTGGACTGATAATAAATTTGAGCATGGTTTGCTGAGTAAATTTGCATTCCGGATCTGGTAATTACAATTTTTGGCAGCATCGCTGTCAATTACAAGCTAACAAACGTGAGATATGGAGGGATACGTGGACCTAGAAAAGAATTGTGGCACACCTCTGGGCGTTTTACAAGACTGAGTTAACCCCACACTGCAATTTCCAGAAACACATTTCTGATAACGTGAAAGAAATGGGATGAGCTGGTAGGACTGCTGGCTTTGTCTTTTATTTTATAAAACAACAATAAAGCTATTTCTGATACCAGTGTGCCATCTGTTCTGTCTTTGCTGCTCTCACTCATTGTGAAAACAGGCCTAAAAGAGCCAGTGGGGGCATCAGTTCTAGCCTGAGTTTCTGACAAGGACCAGCACCCTTCATTTGGCTGTGGAGGGTGGGATTTGTCCAACCATCCATCTTTAAGGGAAAAAACTGAGGCGTGGGAAGTGTTGAAGTCTATACAGATAACAGAAGCCAAAGAAATCCAGAAAGTTTGGGGGGGGGGGTACTTCTCACCAGAATAGATGGATGAGCAGATGGATATTTTGCTGGCATGCAATGCAAGTTTATTTATCCCTGATCCATGATTGTGGTAACAATTTCAGCTCTACCTTTAAATTTCTTATGTTTTGGGGTGTCAGTTTTATGTCATTTCCCTGATTACTAAGTAATGTATTCCATTCCTTATCTAAGATGCTGAGAACCAGACAAAACACTTATCTTGTCCCTGGAGTATGAAGGACAAATTACATTTGCACTATACAATTAAAACACTCTTATATCACTTTAAACAGTCATTATGGCTTCCCCAAAGAATCTCGGGAACTGTAGTTTGTTAAGGATGATGAGAGTTGCTAGGGGGGCTCCTGTTCCCCTCACAGAGATATAATTCCTAGAGTTCTGTTATGTCTGGAGCTTTAATCCCAGAATAATAGGCAGGTAGGATTTTAGAATGTAGTAATCTGATTGGCCATTGGAGCCGTCCAATCTGACCCAGAAGGGAAGTTTGAACCAGCCTATCAGGTGTGGCCTGGGGTGGGCACAAAGGATATATAGTCTAGGGTTTGGGAGGGGCCAGCCACAGACAAGCACTGACAGACACGCTCGATGACTGACTGTTTTTATTACAAACTGAAATAAACTCCATGAAACTGTGGGTTCTCTCTGAGTATATTTCGAGTGCCCTGGGAAGAGGGATTGATTGTTAAACGACTGGGAGTTGTGACTACTGATGCCCAGGCATTGGTGGCTGTCCGTGTTCAACCTGTGTGGAGGGGTGGATATCTTGTGTTATTAAAGTCATCCCGCCCCCATGGGTGAACACTTCTCTATTTGTATTTTTAAAAGTGAATTTTTTACACACCTTGCATTTTGTAGTTTTATTATTGTAAATTGTTTCAGGACATCCCCAAAGATGTGAAACAATATATAACGGTTGAAGGAGGCTGGGTAGCCTGGGAAAGAGTAGACTGAGAGAAGGTACAATAGCCATCTTCAAATATCTCGAGGAAGAGGGAACAAGCTTGTTTTCTCCTGCTCTGGAGGGTAGGACTCAAACCAATGGCTTCAAGAAAGGATGTTCTGACTAAACATCAGGAAAAACTTTCTGACTGTAAGAGCTGTTCAATAGTGGAATGGGCTCCTTTGGGAGGTTGTGGTCTCTCCTTCCTTGGAGGTTTTTACACAGAGATTGAATGGCCACCTGCCATGGATTCTTTACTTGAGATTACTGCATTGCAGGGGCTTGAACTAGATGACCCTTGGGATCCCTTCCACCTCTACAATTCTATGATTCTATGAGTCTATAAATAAGATAAACTAAAGCAGTGGCACTGTGGTCTAAACCACAGAGCCTAGGGCTTGCTGATCAGAAGGTTAGCAGTTCGAATCCCCGTGACGGGGTGAGCTCCTGTTGCTCGGTGCCAGCTCCTGCCCACCTAGCAGTTCAAAAGCACATCAAGTGCAAGTAGATAAATAGGTACCGCTCTGGCGGGAAGTTAAACGGTGTTTCCGTGCACTGCTCTGGTTCGCCAGAAGTGGCTAGTCATGGTGGCCATATGACCCAGAAGCTGTCGGAGGACAAACACCAGCTCCCTTGGCCTATAGAGCAAGATGAGCACGCAATCCCAGAATTGTCTGCGACTGGACCTAACAGTCAGGGGTACCTTTACCTTTTAAAGCAGACCTAACTAACACAAACCAGGAAGTGACCAATTTAGTGGTACACATGAAGGGAGAAGAGGGAGCGTGTATTTCCTTGGCTTGGTCATGTAAAACCAAACCATGGTTTCCCTGTTACACTCAAACCAGCTGAGTATAAGATGATTAAGAACAAAAATAAGTAGGGTTCAAAATATTGCATGTGGGAAACAATGGGCTTACCCAATATATTTACGAATAGCAAGACAGGCACCCAGGTATTCTTCACACCTGAATACGTAGGCATTTTGGACACTTCTTCCAAATGTTTGGCAGTGGAATTTGCTACCAAGGAGTGTGGTGGAGTCTCCTTCTTTGGAGCAGAGGCTTGACAGGCATATGTCAAGAATGCTTTGATGGCGTTTCCTGCTTGGCAGGGGGTTGGACTGGATGGCCCTTGTGGTCTCTTCCAACTCTATGATTCTATGATTCCCCCTACATAGAGATGACTCAACACACACACACACACACACACACACACACACACACACACACACACACACACCTACCTTACTATAGAAGTCAGAGGGTAGATTCTTCCATGGAATCCTGAGGGCTGCTTTCACACCCAATAATCATAAGACCTTTTTATATAACTATTGGATCCCACCTTCTTCCAAGGAAAGCAGAGCACCATATTTTTTCCCCAGGCTGTTTCTCCAAACAGTTCTTGTCAGGTTCAGACCCAGGAAAGGATGGGAGTATAGCAGGTACATTCTCTGCAGCTTTAATTTATTTTTATGATGCCCTTTCAACTTGTATCATCCTAGGGTGGATTTCTCCTCGTTTAGAAACCATTCTCCACACAGAGCCTGGGAGATTTTTAAAGTCTTTGTCATTGCTGTTTTATTTGCAAATATACAAGCCCATAATATCTGGAAGCAGAGAGCCCAATCACTAATCCTGCTTTAGATTTCCAAATAGCAACTGCACTATAAGCCCCACTCCAGCTACAAATGCTAAGTTGCTCGTCTCTGTCCCAAGTCAAACGGCAAGAAAATTGTTTATTGGCCCTTCAGACCAGCTGAAGTGTCACTTTATGAAGATGGAGAAGAGAGCTTTCATCTATCAAATAAAATTAATTGCCTCTTTAGGTGAGCAACTACACTTAGAGTGGAAACAAAATAAAAAAATCCTTCCAGTAGCACCTTCCAGTAGCACCTTAGAGACCAACTGTTGAAACCTGTCGTTTACCACACCTAGCACCCATTCCCACCACCCTTCCGAGTAATACCCCTCCCCACCCCCTCACTATATAGAAGGGTTTGGTGACTTCTGTTTCAGTGTATCTGAAGAAGTGTGCATGCACACAAAAGCTCATACCAATGACAAACTTAGTTAGTCTCTAAGGTGCTACTGGAAGGAAATTTTTAAATATTTTGTTTCTACTATGGCAGACCAACACAGCTACCTACCTGTAACTACACTTAAGAGTGGACACAGATAGAGAGAAGTAGACAGTGCTGTCTGTTGATATCCATACACTCATTTGTTGCCTGTACTTGTACTTAATTTTCTGTCTGTTTGTTTTTAAGTCTCTCACTAGCTACCCAGTGATAGACCCATTCACAGTATTCAGGACAACCAAACTCTTAATAATATATGTAATAATTTTCCCCTTCTGTAGACTTTACCAGATTTTTCTTTGTATTTTTACAGTACAGTATTGGATGCTTCACAAATATTTGCAGAGATCTTTTCTGTGAGATTTCCTTTCTAATATTTCCCAGTATTATGCTTGATGCTTTGTGATTTTTGGACCGCTGTGGGCAACATATGAACCTTTCTTTTCTTTTCTTTTTTTACTGGCCTAGCTACATTTTATGGCTTTAGACAGATTGGATTAGAAGGCCCCAAATCTCTTTTGTTTTTCAAAACGATATTCAGAGGATTGGTCTGCGTTCAGAGAGAGAGAGAGAGGGGGGGGGGGGAAGAAAGGTCAAAGACCAAGCAAGAAAGAATTCCTCCAAAACCCTGGGTCTGATGGATTTGAATTTGCTTTGTTTTCACAATTTCCTGCGAGATTTGCTTCCCAGAAAGGACTAGCTTCAGGGGATATTGGAGGTCTTATCATAGCAAAATAACACTTGCATGGAGCAAGACAGTGAGTTGGCTAGGGGCTGGTTGGAGCTGTAAGTCCAAAACATCTGGAAGCCACAAGGTCAGCAAAGACTGCAAATGTTCCCTTTCGCCATGAATTCATGAGATGCCTTTAAGGAAGCAATTATCCTTTGGCTCTGGCCCCATTACACATTTACCTGAAATACTAGGATAATAGTAACCTACTTTACTATACAAGGTAGATGTAGGTTTTACAGAGATAATGTATGTGAAGCAGTTGGAACATAGAAGGGAATTTTTTTTAAAGTACAATTATAATTGATGGTGGGACCCAGGTGGCGCTGTGGGTTAAACCACTGAGCCTAGGGCTTGCTGATCAGAAGGTCAGCGGTGTGAATCCCTGTGACGGGGTGAGCTCCCATTGCTCGTCCCAGCTCTTGCCAACCTAGCAGTTCGAAAGCACCTCCAAATGCAAGTAAATAAATAGGAACCGCTACAGCAGGAAGGTAAACGGCGTTTCTGTGTGCTGCTCTGGTTCGCCAGGAGTGGCTTTGTCATGCTGGCCACATGACCTGGAAGCTATACACCGACTCCCTCGGCCAATAATGTGAGATGAGCACGCAACCCCAGAGTCGGTCACGACTGGACCCAATGGTCAGGGGTCCCTTTACCTTACCTTTATAATTGATGGTGGTTTGATGCTTCTGCTCTCCCAGTGGATTCTGTAGTAAATTTTATTGATTGATTGATTGATTGCCTGCCTGCCCTTCACCCTAAGGTCCCAGGGTGGGTTACAACATTTAAAAAAACACTATTTTTTAATAGTTTAAAACAACTTTATATTATTAGGGACCAGAGTTGGACTCTTCTTCATCTGGTGATGGAGACGAAGACTCTGAGCTTGAAAGGGAAGGTCATGTGGTGCAAACCCAAGAGATGCTACTGTGAGAGGAATCTGTGAGGCTATTGCCATTCCCCTCCTCCTCACGCCTGAATATATGTCAGTGCCACCCCCTTACTCTGAGGACTCCACTGCAGAAGATCCTGGAAGACCTGAGCCTCTCCCGCACACAGCAGAAGTTCCACATCCATTATGGGAATCCTCCTGGAGGAACCTCCTCTATATATGGCCCACCATTTCGGAGAGAAGTTCTGCAGCAGGTGTGCATATCGTTTCAGAGCCCACTGGCACATTCCCTCAGGGGCAGCCTTCCAGGGGCTCCATGCCAGTGATGCATAGGGCAACAGATGCAACTCTTATTTTTGTACCGTAGGCCACAGTCCAGCCATGCAAAAGGCGGGGCCTTCTAAATGAAGCTCTCTTCACCCAGGCAAGCAAAAAACAAACAAAAAAACCCCATCATTACAGTTCAAGGACATATTCCAGTCCAGCAAAAGAACCGGAGAGGGTGTGGAACAGGGCCAGTGAAGGGAGATGACTGAGCATGCGTGACCCGAGGAGAAGAGAAGAAGAAGAAGAGTTTGGATTTGATATCCCGCTTTATCACTACCCGAAGGAGTCTCAAAGCGGCTAACAATCTCCTTTCCCCTCCTCCCCCACAACAGACACTCTGTGAGGTGAGTGGGGCTGAGAGACTTCAGAGAAGTGTGACTAGCTCAAGGCCACCCAGCAGCTGCATGTGGAGGAGCGGAGACGCGAAACCGGTTCACCAGATTATGAGTCTACCGCTCTTAACCACTACACCACACTGGCTCCTCCTGAGGGCCGGATGGAGAGGCCCAAAGAACTGCCTTTGGCCCATGAGCCTGAGGTTCCCCAGTGCTGTCTTAGAGGCATTTTGAAAAGAGTTCTATGTGGTGTCAGATATCCCAGGGGTAAGAGTGGTTCCAGAAGCTTAGAAGTCCTCAGAGCTTCACACCTACTTGTTAATTGAGAGGAGATAGGGTGAGCTCCAATTCCATAAGGGAAGGCTGGAAAAGACAGTTCCCCAATACCTCTGCTTAATGGCCTAAGGGCACTCCAGGGACAGAGGTCATTGCACAGGAGCACCTTGATGCCTTCCGCCATTATAATTCTGCCAATAAAGGCTTCTGCCATTATTGAAAGCTTCCATGCCAACCCTGCCTGTCGCCGCCACCACTTCCTTCCCCAGGGCAAAGTATGGGGAAAGGAGGCCTGGCAGGAAATGCTTGGGGGAAGAGCTTCCCTAGGCTCAGTCTTTCTCAGCTTCCTCAGAAAATTCTTGGAAAGTCTCCACACGTTTCCTGAGAATTCTCTGAGGAAGCTCAAGGGAAAAGATGCTGGTTCAGAGATGAGCCAACGCGAACTATTTTTAGCCTGCTAAATTTGGAATTAGCGGGTAACACTTGAAAACAAAGCATTGATCAGTTTTGAATGCAGAGAACTGCTTTACAGGAATCACCTTGTTTCGAATGGGTGGTGGCAGCCTTCGCTGCCCTGTATTCATTCAAAGTCACTCTGAATCACTCTGAATTGGAGGCCACTGAAGATGTCGGTCTGAGTGGAGGTGTCCAAGTTCTTTCCAGGGGACAATTGCATGGGCCAGTTTACAATTCTTGTGGCTCGAGGATGTTGACAAGAAACCTGAAGGTGTTCATCCTCTGGCCACCTGCACTCTGGACACCTTACCCATCTTGGCTTATAAGAGCTAGTCAGGGAGCTTGGTGGGGGTGAGTCCGCAGAGTGGTAAAAGCCTCTTTGTGGGAAGGGGGTTTGTCAGTGACCTTAAAAGGAGGTGTTGGTCCCTTCCTCAAGAGCCCCTCCTGGAGCTGGAGCCTAGATGCACGGTGCGGTGCGGCAGGTGGCGGTGCTGCGGTGCAGTGCATGGTGGCGGTCAGCTCAGCAGGATCCCACCTTCATCGCCAGTGAGATATACTCGGAGCTGAGAGTGAATTTCATGCTCTTTGTTCAGCTCGTAGTCATCAAGGAGTAGAAGAGAAGAATGGCTCTTTTCCCAAAACCATCTGCTTATATACATTATTTACACAATGGGCCTTGCGTAATTGGCTACACCTGTGGGCCAATCAGGTTGTGGATTGACTTCTGCCTGCAGCCTGATTGGCTGCTCCCGCAGGCCAATCGGGTTGCGGATTCACTTCTGCCAGCAGCCTGATTGGCTGCTCCTGGAGGCCAATCAGGTTGCTGATTCACTTCCACCTGGAGTTGGATTGGGTGGCTCCTGCGGACCAATCAGACTGCTGATTCTAGATCCTATTGTTCTAGGATTCAGCTCAGTACATAATAAGGTATTAAGCAATTATTGCCCAGCAACCAATGTTTTCTGATGGAGAGGTTGGCAGATGTTCTCTAAAGAGACTGATTATTGGCACCTATTTTAGTTGGGTTTTGGGCACTTGCTGTCTCTGATTGGAGGGGGGGGGGCAGTGGGAGTGTGACACTGTTGATTCTCCTGGCTCTCCCAGCAGCTTTTGATACCTGGTAGGATTGATACCTTGATCATGAAAGGGTTTTGTGAGGCGGGAGTTTGAAGCACAGCAATATGGTGATTCCATGCCTAATTGGCTTCAGATTGGGGGATGGTTGGTTGGCCCCATAGCAGTTGTGCTGCGGAGCTGTGCCGCAGGGGTCTTCTTTGTGTTGAATGGCCTTCAACACTGGGTCATCTGGAGATTTGGGGTGAAGTGCCCCATAAGAAGCTGAGGACATGCAGCTCTGCCTCTCCATTCCATTGGCAATCAGACAAGGCTGTGAAAGTGCTAGACCAGTGACTAGAAGGGGGAAAGACTTGGGTGATAGCCAGAAAACAGAAGCTGATTCCCAACAAGACAAAGGCTCTGTTGTTGGGCAGTTCCCAAATTTCCCCAGCACACGCCAGTCATATCCCCATTTTACAGACAGGTGACTGAGGTTGAGTCCATAGCCGAACGCGAGCATGAATTCAGTCCCCCCTTGACTGACATGCAGTATGCCACCCAGTGCCACACTGACTCTCCAGTCATAGTACGCAGAAGCCCACAAAAAAACCTCAATTGTATATAAGCTGAAAATGCCCCCATGGAAGCCTTCATCCTCGGCAACAGCTGCTTTAAATGTCCTATGTGGTGTTGTGAGTTTGGGTGGAGGTTAGGCCATATGATGAGTCCTGGATCTAGCAAGGGTTAAAATCTAACAGAGGATCCTATTGTTGAAGTAGCCAGGCAATGGGAGAAGCAAGACTTTCTGGGGTGTAAATGCTGGGAGCTCCTCCATCATAGGCTCAGGGTGGTATTTGTGTAAATAAGCCATATATTTTAAAGATACTCCAGTCTCCACAGTCCCTCATTCCAAGGAAACTGAGCCCTGAGTAAGCACCAGGAACCACTGGAATTTCGGACTGCTTGGAAATTGGGATGGCGTGTAACAGTAAAAAACATTACCTCGTTGACCAAAAAGGAGTAAAACAAGAACAAAAGGTATATTTGAGCTGGCGCTCTCCTTCCCCGCTCTCTCCATTTGTAAACAACTGGGGAATTGCATTCCAGATTTCAACAGTAAACACTAAACCAACCTATGTCCAAGAAGTGAGGCTATTCTTCCAGCGTCTCTAAGCAACATCATAATATAAAGTTACAAACCACAGCCCATTTGTTCACAAGTGCTCCATCCCGGCTATTTCCTCCGATATTGTTGTTGACATTTTCCACTGTGCCTTTCGTGTTTCAAAACGCCCCCTGCATGTTGTTCAAAACCCCCACAGAGGAGGTCATTAACGGTGAACAAGGCAAAGCTATCCTTCAGGCATATCAGTCTTACATGCAATGAATGTGCATCCTTCAGAGCTTGCAGAAACAAACTTGAGTTAAAGATAACCCATGGCATTGGACGCAATAACTAACCCTGACGAATGTGCGTGTGTGTGTTCTTATGGTATCTGAATCAGAGACACGGTCAATTAAACAAAAAAAGTTTCCGGATTCAAGTCTGCACAGAAGTGCAACCAACCATGCTGAAAGGAATCTGCCCCTTAACTCTGTGTGGCAGTTGCTCAGTGGTGTGGAGGAAAGGCACTCTGTGCATGCTCAAAGGTACATTCTTACATCATGTTCCTTCGCATCTGCTTCTTAAATGAAAAGCAAAGGGGGTTGATGCTGTATGAGTGTGAGTGAAACAAACAGAGGGCCCTTATTACCAGCTGGAGATTATTATGAATTCGTACTTGCTCCTCTTACAAAATGGTTACTGAGTGATCACTTTTCCTGTTCCTTTGCTGCGAGCTCATGTTCTCATATTGCATTCTCCTTCCCTCCCCCCTCAACCCCCCCCAGCTCTCACTATGGGGTCTTTTAGAATATTTTTACATGCTTCCTACTGCCCAGAGCAGTGAGAACTTCTAGGGACAACACATCTACTCATCAGGATGGCTGTATCCTACTTCCAGGAACAGAAGCAGAACACTTTGAAATATCAGTCACTGGGTACAACAGCCCTCCATATCCTGCTTGTGGGCTTCCCAGAAGCATCTAATTGGCCACTAGGAACATAGAAACATGCCTTATACTAAGGGCTTGTCCACACTTAGCTTTTGCCCCACACTTTGATGTGTCACCTCTTTCAAACACACAGATGGATTCTCTCATTGGAGCTACCAGGAGACTCCATCACTTCCATTGCTGTCTCCCTGAGAAGCAAACACCTGAGCTTATATCTGTTGGCTGAGCATCCCTGGCAGCTGTGGGCAGTGGGCAGTGGATGAACAGCACAGGACAAGGGGGACCTGCCACAATAAGTTGTCATGCAGTGTTCTAGGCAGCCAGCTCTTCTTTTTTAGGAAATGCAAAAAGTGGAAGTTCTTGTTTTTAGACTTTGCCTGCATTTAGCTGAAAGGAAGTCTAATTGGGGCCAGCAATGGGAGAAGCCCAAGTAAATGTGGGGAATTGCAGTCAAACATATGGCTGAGTGCTAGTTAATGGATGAAGGGGTTAAGACCACAGAACTCTGTTCCTAGACTCGGTTCAGTTGCACTCCCTCTCCTCCGGTGAGGATGTGAAGCTTCTTCCCTTCCTTTCTCTCACTCTCATTGCACCATGTAATCGACCAGGAAAGATGTGTATGAACTTGCTCCAAGTTCAGACTGCATGCTTGAAAGTATCTTACTAAATTTTTAGACCCAAGCGTATTCTACCTGTGTTCTCCTTGCTGCTGCATGAAACAACACATGATTCAGATCTTTGAATTCTGTAAGTAACTTAGTTTAAACCTGCTTAACACTATGTGGTCTGTTTATTGTCAGAGGGGTAGAGAGAGGGGCAAGAGCTGTAAGCGGACTAAAAGATATGAAAAGGAGTCTAACAACCTATATTCCCATGCTATCCAACTCTGTGATTTGAATATGCACACAGCTGATTCTTTTATTAATAACTCACACGTGGGTCACACAGATGTCATTTATTTCACCCTTCACAGTAAACACATTTTGCATTGGGGAAAAATTAATTTATAGTATTTATATTTATCACATTTAGATCTCCTTTCTCCTGGGGCATAGCTGTGGTTCTGTAGAAGTAACCTATCCAAGCACTGACCAGACCCAGAGCTGCTTAGCTTCAGCAAAGTTTAAGAGAACCTGATCTTGACTAAACATATTTCCTACTTGTGGTTTAAATTCACCACCATCCATCAAGGACTTACCAAGGTTTAGCCCAGGTTGTAAGAGCATTTTGGTTTGTGGAGGTTCACTATGACAACATCAGAGCAACACTTACTTCCAGTGGAAAGTTTGGTGTCTGAGCCAATCTGGTCCTTGACTGCAATCAACATAAATATCATTGGGACATAAATACATAACAGGTGATGGACGGCAGGATTGCAACATGATCATTAACACTTGACAGTCTTTTTGTAGTCTTTGTCATAATGATGGGCACCAATATAATCTGATCCACTCAATCATGCCCTAACGAAACAGCTAATTAATTGCTCAAAGGTAATATTTTGATGGCTATATAGCTTGCTTGCTTGCTTATTTTTAAATCTTTCTTCTCCACTCTTCATTAGAAATGCAATTTCAGAGTGGGTTACAACCAAAACCGTTTCGGAGAGTAAAAACAAGGCAGTTAAATCACCAACCAGCCATCTAAAATAAACATCAGCACTGGCTTCACCACCATGAGCCAGGGTGAATATTTATTTGCAAAAGGAAAGGAAATCATGTTTTATGACACAACAGTGCACGGCAAGCATGGTTCAAGAATGGGTCAGCTATGAAAAATATAAACATTGGTGAAGAGGCAGGGTGGGCAGTGCTGATAGTGTCAATCTGCTCCTGCTTAATATACCCTAAGCACAGCAGCTGAAACACTCTAGCAGTGGCATTCAATTTTTGTTTCTCTTATATATAACAGTCTGATCCTTATGTGTGTTTAAGACTCCAACTGGAGAGCCAGACTATGTGTGACAGCAGCAAGCCAGCTTGTTTGGACTCAGATCTGCCTCAATCACATTTAAATATGGATTTGCTTTTCATCTTATTTTTGAGCAAAAGGATCGTGCATGGAGGCAATTCTAAGTCTTCCACCTGATCACGGCTTTCCCTCCCCGTCATTAGTCCTCTTACACACTTTCCTTCTCATCTGACCTCTGCTGGGATGGAAACAAATGCTTGCAAGGAAAGGGAAGTAGGTGGCCAAAGTGGGGAGGGTCACAGCACTCCTCGTCCATAGGCTTCTCTTGGTCTGAGAATTGGAAGTTGATTTTTGTCCCATTTCATGGGCAGGCCTAGATTTAAACAATGGACAGGGGAGATGTTCCATGGGAGAGGTTGATCCGAGGCTGCAGCTGACTGTCAACAGAGACTGCGGAACCAATGGTGAGTGGAGCCAGAACCCAAATTGGAGTTTGTGGCATTTGGGGATTGTATAGCTCACTCACTGTCCTTCACTATGGGCTGCTTGAAATCCATGTGCCTACAGGATGTGGGCTTCCCTCCTCAGGTTTAAACAAATGGGTCTGATGCTGTCCAGTCTAGTTTGATGGAATCCTTTTCTCATTTCCTTGAGGGTATGGCCCATTGAACATAGTAAGATGTACCACCTAGATCCGGCATCCCCAAACTGCGGCCCTCCAGAAGTTTTGGCCTACAACTTCCATGATCCCTAGCTAACAGGACCAGTGGTCAGGGATGATGGGAATTGTAGTCCAAAACATCTGGAGGGCCGAAGTTTGGGAATGCCTGACCTAGATCATGGAGGTAAACATTAAAACCTGGTTTGGGGGGGGGGAGAGAGATGCACACCATGAAATTAATTAGCTCTTTTTCTCCTGCAGTACCCTCCCTGCTCGTGAGAAATAAAAGTGCTCATGTTCAGTGTTGGCAGCCAGCCCTAATCCTAAGCCCTTTAGCATTATCTAGCACCTAGATCGTATGCATATTTATTTGGAAATAAAACTGATTTCACTGCAACTGTCTTCCTCCCAAGCATGAACATGACTGTAGCCTCAGAGATTTTAATGTAACGTAGGAGAAGAGGTGGTCTCTTAGGTATGCAGATCCTGAACTGTCAAGAGGCCAAAACAAACATAGAAGACTGTCAGGAGCGGAGGCAGATGCTGCGAGCACAAATGCAATGCTCTCCCAGGAATCCAGTCTTGTCTGGAGCCAGCCTGCCACATGCTACCACCAGGGAAAAGTCCTATATTAGGAACGGGGAATCTTTGGCTCTCTGGGTGATGCTGGTTCCCCGGCTCCCATCAGTCCCACCAGCAGCCAATGGTCAGGGGTCATGAGAGTTGCATTCCAACAATTGGAGGGGCACAGGTTCCCCATCCTTGTGATGGTCATTTAGGTCATCAAGTGAAACTCCACGCAGAGTGCTTATACCAAGTGTGGGCAATGAAAAACACAAAACACGGTGCAGTTCCTTGGGCATCATCGTGAATGCTGATGTGCACATTCATAACATTATTTTCCATCTGAAGTCTATAACAATTTACTGGGGCATGAGGCGGGGGAGGAGGAAGATGGAAAACAGAAGGGGGTAATGGAGTATCTGAAATGAGGCTGCTCAAAGGCCTCACTGCCATGCGGTCCAAGTGTCAGACTAAGACTAGGGAAATCCAGGCTTAAATCTTTGCTCAGCCGCACGAAGCTTATCCAACATAGCCTACCTCGCAGGATTGTTGTGAGGATATAAGGTGCAGAATGTCCAGCCACCTCGAGCTAACTGGTGAAAAGGGAAGGGAATGTAGTAGATAAATGCAGCCTTTTACAATGTAATTGTTGTTGTGAACCTAAACGACTGGGACTATTTGCCGCGTACATCACCGTCTTTTAATTCTGCTTCCTTGCGAGAAACTCCTTGGTCTGAGCCCTCTCCCACTCTGTACAAGCTCGGCAGCTTGGATCACTTGCCGATCGAAGTATCGGAGTATTTTCGCCCGGAGCTATAAAAAGAGAGGCATAGTGTTTCAGGAGCAGCATGTCCCAATCTTCCTTGGCAGATGGCAGTCTAGCTCACGCAGGCAGCATTACTGGGCACATGGCAGTGGGATGTGTCAGCCGCCACAGCTGATGAAATCCAAGCATCTGTGTTCTGCAAGGGGGCAGTTGGCACAGGGTCCTGAGACTCATCAAACTGAATTAAAAAGACTGCAGTGTAAATGTGCCAAGC
Organism: Zootoca vivipara; assembly: GCF_965207765.1. Classification (NCBI taxonomy): domain Eukaryota; kingdom Metazoa; phylum Chordata; class Lepidosauria; order Squamata; family Lacertidae; genus Zootoca; species Zootoca vivipara. The sequence continues at coordinate 85,067,244 of NC_142584.1, forward strand.
TTCAGATTGCCCTGTCCTTGGGTTTAAAAATAGCCCCACCACCAAAACCTGCTTGCATTGCCAGCTGACCCTGCAGCAAAATTGGAGGTGATCTTAAAGGAGAAGATTATGCAATGGCAGCTTCAGCTGTACCTAACAGTAGAGGTTTCCACGCATGACATTCAACGGGCATAGTGTACCTGTGCTGAGCTGCACACCTGTACAATTATTCACACATAACGTTCAATGAGTGTAGGGTCTGTGTGCCCAGATCTGCACAAGTCAACGAGTGTGCACTCTTTCACATGAACATGGGTAGAGAGAGCTCGTGCCTGTGTTCAGTGTAACGTGGGAGCAAGCCTTTTAAGGTGTAAAGAAAAGGTCATTTGGTCATGGAATCTGCAGGTATTTGCATCTCCATCTGGGTGCCAAACACATTGCCTGTCGTGTCAAGCAGCCACTAAGATATCTGTGCATTTGAATCTGAACGCTTCCACCAAATAACATGTTTTCTTCTCGTTTTTGTACCCTCCCAACAACCCGGTGAGGTAGGCTAGGCTGGGGATAACGAGTGGCACAAGTTCACCTTGTGAGTTTGATGTCTGAGCAGGGACCCAATGGCCCAAGTGCAGCGCTTACCATTACATTGGATTTTCTGTCTGAGACAGACCTGTCTTCCACCAATTCATCTCCAATCCGTTTTGCTCCCATTGCAACGCCCTCCCTCAAAGTCATACTATTTGCTTTAGATTTCTCTGTGCCTTGGTTTCGTATTTTGAGAAGGTTAGCTTCATTTCCCCAACCCCTTATTATGTGCAGTCATGGAAATCATCCCCTAAGACAGGGGTTCCCAAACTAAGGCCCAGGGGCTGAATGTGGCCCAATCACCTTCTAAATCCGGCCCACGGATGGGTCAGGAATCATGAGTAGAATGTGTGCTTTTATTTAAAATGCATCTCTGGGTTATTTGTGGGGCATAGGAATTCGTTCATTATTTTTTTTCCAAAATATAGTCCGGCCCCCCACAAGGTCTGAGGGACAGTGGACCGGCCCCCTGCTGAAAAAGTTTGCTGACCCCTGCCCTAAGGTTACCCCAGGGACCATGGCATCGAAACTGGGGTCACGCGGTCTCACTGCTGCGTCCAGCCAACGCTTATGTAAGAACGGAGCCCCGGAATTAGTTTTATTTCCCATGCTTCCTGCGTCAGTTACTTCGTGGAGGGTTGCCTACTCCTGCACCCCTTGTTAAAAGCTAACACACATATAAACACAGCACTACAAAACTGGCACCATGGGTGTGTCTCCTAGGAATGAGCGAATCTCCCTGTTTCATTTTCTCTTGGCCACTTTCCCAGTCTTAAGTTCAGCTCGCCCCAATCGTGCATCACTTTTGAGTTTTCCTCCCCTTTCATTCCTCATGGTACTGTGTCAGCATTTTAGTGCACATCTGCACACCTGTGCAATCTTGCTCTTATACACATTTTACAAGCCGGGTTCCCCGGTGCATTTTTGTATGTTAGAGCCACTTAGATATACATTTCCATGCACGTGTCTCCCTAATGCACACATGTTCCCTGCACATTTTTGGTTAGGTTGGTCAATAAATTTGAAGAAGTGTGACTTCCGGAAGGCAGCTGCATTTGGGCTTGCATATTCTTTTGCGAAGCGCAAAGCAGGTAGGTTTGCATTTAAAGTGAACCGAAACAAATCCCTCCCCCACCCCTAATCCCTCTCCACACCTGTTCCTAAAAACCAGAGTATCACTTCCCCCATATAGATCTATTTTTTTAAAAAATTAATACTTCTGTTCTAAACGCCTGCTAAAACACTTCTATTCCGTCAGGCCTATGCAGGCAATTAAGAATACATCTTTCCACTTAACTGAAGTCTGATTTTAATTTTTGTATGTTTTTTATTGCATGGTTTTATGTTCTATTACTGTAAACCGCTTTGGTGTCTGAATGAATGGTGGTGTACAGATAAATAATAAATAAAATAAATAAATGCGAAATATTTTAAAACTCCCCTTCACCAAAGGATTCCAGGGGCATGTATACACTTGGGAAGACAGGCGAACTAATGTCAGTGTACTGGAAGAAGCAAAGATCACCAGTGTCAAAACAATGATTCTTCAACATCAGCTTCGTTGGACTGGTCGTATTGTGCGGATGCCCGATTACCGTCTTCCAAAGCAACTACTCTTTTCCCGTGGAAGACCATCTCACTCAGCTTTGAGTGGTAGAAGAAGAAGAAGACGAAGACGAAGAAGAAGAAGAAGAAGAAGAAGAAGAAGAAGAAGAAGAAGAAGAAGAAGACATATACAATTACAGTTAACTGTATGCACAGAAATATACAACAGGACAAAATCACCACCACACCTCCGAAAGAAAAAGAAACCCAGAACAGAGCAGAATTCCCAAAATCATGTTAAATCCTAAATACTGGTAAATGTCTGGGTCTGACTTTGTATACCATCCTGAGGTCTGTTTTGGGATTGTAGGCTGTTGATGCATGTTAAAAATGCAAGCAAACAAGCAGGAAGGTCTTTGCCTGCTGCCCCAAACCCTCCTGTACCATATTAATAGTGAACTTGTTATCTGATTATGGACCCTTATGCAGCCAGAACAGTACCATCCACACAAAACAAGCGGGTATCAGCAGATTTGGGGAAACACTAATGTTTGGAGTGATAATTCCCACCCCCACCCCAAAAGCAGCTCAGTAAGGACTGTGGGGGGGCATGCTGAGCAGCTGTTGCAGAGGGGTCAGGGTTCGAAAGAAATGGAATAAAGTACCTTGCAAGAGGGCATGGCTGGCTAGACCCCTGGCCGGAAACCTGGTGCATTGCAACATTTTGTTGAAGGTCCCACTTGTATTAACTATTGATAACATTCATTAACTTCCAAAGAGAAAAAAGAAAGTGTGTACATCCCCCTGTTCGGTCATATTTCCAGGCATAATCAGCCAAGACAAAAGTCAGGTAGAGAGTCCACACGACGTTCCAATAAACACAACACAACATCTTCTCGGACATCCTGTTTGATGGGAGTATCATTTTAATATTTTTAATGGTGGCTTATTTGCACTTAGAAGCAAGCTGACTCATAGTACCTTCATTTGTATCTGCCCCTGAACTCTACATTAAGAATTTTGCTGAACAATTCAGGTTAGATGTTTTTTGGAAAAAAAAAGTGAAGCGGCAAGGGGAAGTATTGCTGTTTCAGGGCATCAAAGAAGCCTTTCTGCCATGTTCTGGTCTTAAGTTGCTAATATAAGGGATACCACATTTATCCATCTATCCCTCAAGCCATGGGAAAGTTAGTTTTGAGTGTGCTACAAATTCTTTCAGGATTCTAAGAAACCAATTCATTAAGGATACCAAGAACTTTCCCAGAACTATTAATTCTCCAGCTCCTTGAGAAAGCCAGAACTGCAGAGCCAGTTTTAGTTTGTACTGCGTAAACATGTACTGTGTGCAAAGGTGATTCGCATTATTCGGCCTCAAGAGAATCCTCTCAGTGAAACTCCAGTTTTGTCTACAGGATTCTAAAAATGTACAGTCCTATACATGTCATAAACATGGCAGCCAGTGTGGGGTAGTGATTATAGTAGTTGGACTAGGATCTGGGAGACCAGGGTTCAAATCCCCACTAGGCCATGAAGCTCACTGGGTGACCCTGAGGCAGTCACTGGCTCTCAGCCCAACCTAACCATTAGGTCCAGTCATGACCGACTCTGGGGTTGCAGCGCTCATCTCGCGTTAATGGCTGAGGGAGCCGGCATACAGCTTCCAGGTCATATGGCCAGCATGACAAAGCCACTTCTGGCGAACCAGAGCAGCACATGAAAACGCTGTTTACCTTCCCACTGTAGCGGTACCCATTTATCTACTTGCACTTTGACATGCTTTCGAACTGCTAGGTTGGCAGGAGCCGAGACCGAGCAACAGGAGCTCACCCCGTCCCTGGGATTCAAACCGCCGACCTTCTGATCGGCAAGCCCTAGGTTTAACCCACAGCGCCACCCACGTCCCTCAGCCCAACCTACCTTACGGTTAATGTGGGGATTAAATGAGAAGAGGGAGAACCATGCATGTCACATTGAGCTCCTTGGAGGAAAAGGTGGGATAGAAAAGAAATAAAAGAAAGAAATAAAATGTCTACTCTGAAACCAGTCTCACTGAGTTCAGTGAGGCTTAGGTCACCTCAAGGCCAGCCCTATTTTACAGGAGGGCTTTTATCAGATACCAGAAATTTAGGTTTCTGCACTTAAAGTAGATTAAAACACTCTGGAGCAAATCTACTTTAAAAAATAAAATGGAATTTTTGCTGTTAGGAAAGTGGTGGGGAAGTTCATTTTTTAAATGTGTGGGATAATGAAAAGGGGCAAGAATTCATATCAACACCCTGCAAGCAAATCAGGATGAAAGCTCATTGTTGTCTAACCTGCCCACAGGGAAATCAGAACAAATACCCAATAAAAAGCAGACACTGTAGAGCCTCCAGCAGCTACATGTTTGCCATCACTGAATGTGTGATGTGGCCATTGCGGAATTGTGGCAGAAACATGAGGATCATTTGATCTAATTGTCTGCTTAAAGGCAGTGGGGTCAACTCTGAACAGAAGTGATGGAAAGGTGCCATGCCAGAACGGTTTGTTGGACAACAAATGTGTTTAGCAAAACAAACCCAGATGGCTTATGTAAGTAAACAGTGCAACAGGCTACAGAGAAGTATGGAGAAAGCATGATCGCCATCCATTATGAACTGTGAGGAAGGGGATGTCTTTCTGACTTTAAATTTGTTGGCATCCATCTGTTTTAGGAGACAATGGAGGACTGTTCCTTTGGGGGTGAAGCCAAGCTGTTAGAAGGTTGCAGTGCCTGCTGTGGCTGTAGAGACCCATGCAGGAGAGACTTATTTTGTTGCACCTGCGGCAGATGAATCTGCTTGTGCTGGTGCAGATACACCATGGTATTTCTTCTCTTTTTTTATATAAAGCATTTTATTAAATTTTCCAAATAAACACATTTAAAACAATAAACAAAACAAGCAAACATTCAAAAACAAATACACCACACACAACTATTTTTTTAACAATTCTTTCCAAATTTCTTCTTCTCAATGCTCTGCCGAGCTTGACTTCCCTCCCTCCCCTCATTTGGTTTTCTATTTAACTCTTATCTCACAGTTCCTTTATTCCATCCATGTAAAGTCAATTCGTAGGATTTATTTCAGTCCTGCAAGTGTCTTTAAACTTCTACAATTCTTTTCCATATAGTCCACAAATTTACTCCAGTCTTTTTGGAACCTTAATAAAAAAATTCCTTCAGTAGCACCTTAAAGACCAACTAAGTTTATATTTTGGTATGAGCTTTCGTGTGCATGCACACTTCTTCAGATACACTAGAAACAGAAGTGTCAGACCCTATATATATACAGAGGGTGGTGGGGGTGGGTGGGAATGGGTGATGGGCTGATGGGAGTGGTAAACCTGTAGATGGCTGTTAATGGCTGCTGATGGCTGCAATTAGTCCTGGGCTGAGGTGCTAAAGAAAGCTTGATCATGCATAATGATATAAGAATCCGATGTCTCTATTCATCCCAGGTGCTTCCATGGTTTTAAGCTTGGTAATGATTTCCAATTCAGCAACTTCTCTTTCCAGTCTGTTCCTGAAATTTCTCTGTAATAAAACAGCTGCTTTGAGATCTTGTATAGAATGTCCTGGGAGATTGAAGTGTTCTCCTACTGGTTTTTCAGTCTTATGGTTCCTGATGTCAGATTTATGTCCATTTATCCTTTGGCGTAGGGTTTGGCCTGTTTGTCCAATATAGAGAGCTGAAGGGCACCGTTGGCATTTGATGGCATACACAATGTTAGAAGATGAGCAATTAAATAGTCCTGAGATGGTATGTTGGATGTTGTTGGGGCCAGTAATGATGTTGTCCGGGTGTATGTGGCAGCAAAGTTGGCATCTGGGTTTATTGCAGGCTCTGGTACCAGTGTCCATGTTAAGTCTGGAACCTTGTTTCACCCTGGTTTCGGATCCTGCTAGTCAGTCTCGCTAGTTCCGCATAGTCTATCATTTTTGTTTGCCACTCTTCAATCGTCGGTAAATCCTGAGTTTTCCATTTTTGGGCTAATAAAGTCCTAGCCGCGGTTGTCGCATATAAAAATATTGTATAATCCTCCCTTGCAATCTCTGGTCCAATGATTCCTAATAAAAATGCCTCTTTTTTTTGGGAAAGGTATACTTAAAAATCTTTTTCAGCCATGGTATTTCTTCTCTCTATGTTCCTACCTGTGGTCATCCCTCCTCTGGTCACTGCTATGGATGCACGGCCATTGGCTGCTCACACAGAGGGGCAGGGCAGGCAGGCAGATGAACCTAAAGAACAGGACTCAGAGAAGGGAGGGCCTAGAAGAGAAGCACTGTAGGAAGAAGAGGTCCAGATGAATGAGGTTGGGATAAGAACTCAGGGCTGTAAACCACGAGGGAAGCATAGAACAGGCTCCCCTCTACAGCCATGCTGCTTCCCACGCACCAGAAGAGGGCTAAATAGATCACAAGTTGGGCAAAGGTTCACCCCATGTACAGAGACAGAAAATTTCTAAAGATGGAACAGGAAGCACTAGAGCTTTAGATTGATCTCCCTCTCCCCTACTCACTGAACTCTTTTATCTCCTCCTCCCCCCCCCTTTTATCACAGACCCTCCAAGTGTCCTTATTTTTCAGGGACACCCCTGATTTAGAGAAGCTGCCCTGAAGGCAATCCTGTATAGGGAAGGTTTTTTTAAAAAAAAATGTTTAATGTTTTATTATGTTTTTATATATGTTGCAAGCTGCCCAAAGTTGGGGCAACCCAATAAGGTGTGTGGGGTATAAATAGTAAAATTGCCATTATGGAATGGGACGTCCCTATTTTTATCAGAGAAATGTTGGAGGGTATGTTATCGTGGTCAGTTTCACCACCATGGAGGGTTTTTTGAGATTTGTTTTTTCCATGCATAGCTAATAACACAGCCATGCTAGACCAAATCCAAGTTCCTTACAAGGTTTCAGTTCTTCTACAAGGTAATGAAAACATAGGACCAAAACCAGCTAAAGTTTTTTACGTTTTAGTTACAATAAAGACAAATGGAAGAAGATAATAAGTGTTCCTATACATCCCACTACTTTTAATGGAACTTAGTCACAGCTAACACTAGCTGAGTGGATTAGGGACATATTTTGTTAGACCTGAGCTGCTAGTTAGATAATACTTTGCAGGATCTTACTTCCTTTTGCCAGCAAGTAAGGAGGGACCCAGGTGGCGCTGTGGGTTAAACCACGGAGTCTAGGGCTTGCCGATCAGAAGGTCGGCGGTTCGAATCCCCGCGACGGGGTGAGCTCCCGTTGCTCGGTCCCAGCTCCTGCCCACACATCTTACGGGGTTGCCCCAGCCACTCTGGACAGCTTCCAACATGTATATTAAACATTTTTTAAAACTTCCCCATACAGGATTGCCTTCAGACGGCTCAGGGGGTCAGATAACTCCATACCCTCCAACATTTCTCCAGTGAAAATAGGAACATCCTAAGGAAGACTGAAGGGACCCGGGTGGTGCTGTGGTCTAAACCACAGAGCCTACGGCTTGCCAATCAGAAGGTCGGCAGTTTGAATCCCTGCAACGGGGTGAGCTCCCGTTGCTCGGTCCCAGCTCCTGCCCACCTAGCAGTTCAAAAGCACATCAAAGTGCAAGTAGATAAATAGGGACCGCTCCGGTGGGAAGGTAAAATGGCGTTTCCATGCGCTGCTCTGGTTCGCCAGAAGCAGCTTTGTCATGCTGGCCACATGACCCGAAAGCTGTCTGCGGACAAACGCCGGGTCCCTTAGCCTGTAGAGCGAGATGAGCGCCGCAACCCCAGAGTCGGACACGACTGGACCTGATGGTCAGGGGCCCCTTTACCTTTACCTTTAAGGAGGATAATCATAATCATAAACAGAGCACGCTAATGATACTTAAGACTTAACTTTCATCTGTCATGCATTAATAAGATTTTCATTCTCAGCACAAAATTAGGATTGCAATCTGAATGAATTTAATAAATATAGAGACCAATGATTTTCCTTGACGTTGTTTTCATCATGGCTCAAGTAACAGAGATTGAAAGAGGCACTTAAATCTCCTCCTTTGAGTTTTTTTTTTTATAAAAAAATTGGCAGGTACATGTACATTTTCAAGTCAACCCAGTGAAAATTGCATGGAATGAGTATGCAGGCAGGTCTGTACAATGAAAACAATGGAACATTTGTTGATTTTGTACAACAAGCGCCTAAGTTGCCAAAACGTCACCTTTCAGCTTGACCCCACATTTATATTTCAGCGTTTCCTTCATTCACTTTTGACAAAGCATTATTTGCTGTGAGGAAAGTTTTAGCAGACCAACCCTCTTTGCAATCTACAACCAGTGGTTCCAGGGAAAGGGTGTAATCAGGGCTTTGTTTCAGCCGGAGCTCAGCTCTGGCACCTCTCAGGTGGGCACCGTTGCCATTCTAAAAGAACAAGGGAGGCATTCATGGTGAGCTCCAGCACCTATTGTAGAAAAATAGCACTGGGTGTGATCATTTCCACAATTCATGCTACAACAACCCTTTCTGGGTTCCCATTTTAACAACATGCCTTAATGTATTTTCTAGCTTTTTTTAAAAAAAATCTCCTCTGCACAGCTATGATAGGCCTACTAGTGTGGGATGGGGCATAGTGGGGTCTATAAACGGAATAAGCACAATATGCATACCCTCCAACATTTCTCCGATGAAAATAGGGACGCCTCATACCATAATGATAATTTTACTATTTATATCCTCACACATCTTACTGGGTTGCCCCAGCCACTCTGGACAGCTTCCAACATGTATATTAAACATTTTTTAAAAACTTCCCCATACAGGATTGCCTTCAGACGGCTCAGGGGGTCAGATAACTCCATACCCTCCAACATTTCTCCAGTGAAAATAGGAACATCCTAAGGAAGACTGAAGGGACCCGGGTGGTGCTGTGGTCTAAACCACAGAGCCTACGGCTTGCCGATCAGAAGGTCGGCAGTTTGAATCCCCGCAACGGGGTGAGCTCCCGTTGTTCGGTCCCAGCTCCTGCCCACCTAGCAGTTTGAGAGCACATCAAAGTGCAAGTAGATAAATAGGTACTGTTCCGGCAGGAAGGTAAACGGCGTTTCCATGCGCTGCTCTGGTTCGCCAGAAGCAGCTTAGTCATGCTGGCCACATGACCCGGAAGCTGTACGCCGGCTCCCTCGGCCAGTAGAGCGAGATGAGTGCGCAACCCCAGAGTCGTCCACGACTGGACCTAACGGTCAGGGGTACCTTTACCATTAAGGAAGACTGAGACATTCTGGAATCAAATCAGAAACTGGAATGGCTTCTCTAAATCAGGGACATCCCTGGAAAACAGGGACACTTGGAGGGTGTGCAATACGCTCAGTGGTGTAGAAAATCCAATTGCAATACCTCTAGTATCTTCCAGCAGAACAGAAATGCCCATTTGGAAATACCTGCTCTGTCTGAGGCCTGGGGTCACATCCGCAGCATACATTCACTGCACAGCAAATTAGTTTGTTTGTTTGTTTGTTATATTTATTAGTTGCTTTCTTCTCAAAGAAAGAAAGAAAATCAGTGTGACTTACAAAGATGAACATTAAAAACAAGGATAAAGGTAAAGGGACCCCTGACCATTAGGTCCAGTCGTGACCGACTCTGGGATTGCGGCACTCACCTCGCATTATTGGCAGAAGGAGCCGGCGTACAGCTTCCAGGTCATGTGGCCAGCATGACAAAGCCACTTCTGGCAAACCAGAGCAGCACATGGAAACGCCGTTTACCTTCCCGCTGGAGCGGTACCTATTTATCTACTTGCACTTTGATGTGCTTTCGAACTGCTAGGTGGGCAGGAGCTGGGACTGAACAACGGGAGCTCACCCTGTTGTGGGGATTCAAACCGCCGACCTTCTGATCGGCAAGCCCTAGGCTCTGTGGTTTAACCCACAGTGCCACCCGCTGGATACAATCACCTAAAATACGAAATCTGTAAATATGTATGTATGAAAACCAGGTCCAACCACCCCACCCCTCTAAAAGGCCTAGGTGATTGAGGATATTTTCCCCTGGCACCTGAGGAGATCATTCTATAAATGGGAGTCACTACTGAGAAGGCCTGTTGTACCCTCTGCACTCCCTCAGAGGGGAGGAGTGCCTCGGATGAAGAACACAGGTTGGTTCATGTGCGGAGAGGCGGTACTTGAGGTAATGAGGTCCCTCAGCCATACCAGGCTGTAGAGTCTAAACCAATACTTTGAATTAGGCCTGGAGACTAACTGTTACCCAGTGTGAGTTGGGATTGGTGTTATAGGCTTGGACTGTCTTGCCCTGCTGAGCCACCTGGCCGCTGAATTCTGCACCAGCTGCAGTTTCCAAACTGGCTTCTCTGTCTTCTGTCCAAGTGCCTGTTTGCTGACGTGCTAAAAGCAGCAGAACCTCAGTCGGTGAGATGCGATTAGTTAACGAAGAGGTTAACAAATTCTGCAGCGCCGTTTCCCAAGCGTTCTCCCCCCTCAGTTCAAGCAGGGTAAATCTCTTCAGGTTGCAAAGGATTGCCTTGGTTGCTTGATTTCTCCATTGCCTGCCATTTTCTTTTGAGGCTGTGACTTTGATGTGCTTTCCTAGTAATAAATTCATGCACACCTGTCGCGGATATGTCTGATCTGATACAGAGCGTGGCACACCGGAGCCTTTTAAGCTCCACGGCAGTCTCGGGTTTCTCGCCCAATTGCAGAGGAGACATCGCTTTATTATCTGTTAGCGCACACTATCTCACACACACCAGCAACTGCACATATAAATAATAGTGTCAACAACTGCCAGCTAAATGTGTCAATGACATTCCCCTTCTGAGAACAGTTCAGTCTTTCTTTTCCCGTGATGCAGCTTGCTGACAGCTTTCCTCCACATCTCTTGCTTTCGGAAAACTGGAGGCTGCTGTGAGAGAAAAAACTGCCTCGTTCACGTATGCTAGCGTTTACCAAAGGGACAAAGTTATATTGCACAAATTCCCCTCGCTGTCACAAGGAACTGAGAAAGGCCTTCAGATCAGAGGAGGAGGAGGAGGAGGAGGAGGAGGAGGAGGAGGAGGAGGAGGAGGAGGAGGAGGAGGAGGAAATGGGGACACCATTACACCAGCCCCCTTCAAGCTAAAGCTCTCCCATCCATCCAATTGTTGCAATCTTTTCCCCTTAAGAATATTATGTGTTCATGCATGATCACATGTTGCCACACCTCCATCAACGGCCTGAAGTCTTCAGGTTTGCCTGGCCCACTTCAGGTGGTGGGGAAAGGCTTGAATATCCATGTGGGGGAGAGCCCCCCCTATATATGAATGACTATATGTGCAGCTGGCAAGCTCCAGGCCAGGAGGCTTTAGCTGCAAACTCTTGCATAGACTCAAAGCGGGGGGGGGGGTGCCCTCCTTCGCTCACTCCTCCCCTCTCCCAATTAACCTCCATCTCCAGGGTTCAGTGGTGGGAGGGAGTGCAGAGGAAGATTCACCCCTGGGACATCAACAGGGGCTGCCCCTAGGTCTCAGGTTTAAGCCCTGAAATCTGAGGGTCTGATGCTCCTGACCTTATGTATACAGTGCTTTGTTTCTGGGGGAACGCAGGGGTGCCCATACCCCTAAACATTTTGTGAATCTTTGTATTTTTGTCCATTTACTGTATTTATTTCCCCCGATTTGAACTATAAAATGGTGGTTTTCTTGAGTCAAAATGAGAGTGCCCCTAAACGTATTTTTTTTTTTAAAAAAAGCACTGTATGTACATATGTGTGGCATATAAGCAACTTGTTGAAACATATAATCAAACTTGTTAAAAACACTACATTGAATCACGGGGGGGAGGGACAAAAGAAAACGGAAAGACCAGCAATTAAAAGCAGTAGTTTAATTGGGAACATCAGTTTTTGCCTTTTGCTGAGTGAGGGCATTGGGCCATCCAGTTCAAGACACTGACTAGCAGTGGCTCTGCAGGGTTTCAGGCTGGGGGGCTGAACCTGGGACCAGAATGGGGCCAGGCAGAGGCCTCCCCTCTTCTGCATGGTATTCTGGTAAACTGGATTTCAGAAACATGATTCACCAGGAAAGCTGTTGGTGACAGGAAGCTTTCCACTGCGCTAACGTTCCCTGGTTTCACATTTCTGTCCTTAGAGCTGCAGTGACCACTGGCTACACTGTACACTGTACACCACAAATCAAGTGTGATGTAAGAATTAAGCTCATTATTCAACTGGCAAGCAGTGGCCAGTCTTTCAGGTTAAAAGATTGGAGTGCATTTTAATAAAGCAAGGTCTTAATCTCCATTTAGAAAGCTTTGTGCTGAGAAAGATTTTATAGGGAAAAAAGAAGGGGAAAAAGGATCCTGGCCAACAGCTGCTATTTACATTACATAATTCCTGCCAACACCCAGCACTCGGATAATAAAAATTGTTCTTTGCTCTTGGAGTTATCTGCGTAAATGATGTTAACTCCATTGCAAGATAAGGATCAGGATTTCAAATGGAGTATTTGGAATAATTTTTACGCATTTTGTGGATAGAAGTATTTTCTTTTTTTCATACTGATAATAATTAATAAAATAATAAAGTGTCATTAGATGACCACATATGTTAGTGTAATCCACCCTTTACTAAATTTTCATGGCACATCTATCTGTCTCACGTCTGTCTGTCTGTCTGTCTGTCTGTCTGTCTGTCTGTCTGTCTGTCTGTCTACTATGGACTGCTCCAGATGACCTATTTATCGAGCAGTCAACCTGATTTGCTTGTACACAGTATCCATTCTTTATTGAGCATTTGTTCTGATTTGTTTGTAGGAAGATCCTTTGACAATGCAAGAACCACAGCTAAAGAATCCCTTCTGGATGGCCATCCAACTACTATATAAAAGCTTCCAAAGAAGGAGAGTCCACCAGATATTTGAAGATGGCTATTATATTACTACTCAGTCTTTTCTTCTCCAGACTAAACATATCCAACTCCCTCAACCATTCCTCATATAAATTAGTGAATAATAATAATCCTACACTTATCAATACATTTCCTCACATCTATCTATCTATCTATCAATCATTAACTTTGAAACAGAAATTTCCATGTTTGGGGGTCATTAATGTGCTCTGTTTTTATTGTCACACAGCACATTTACCCTCAAATTCCCTAAAATTCAAAATCCAACATGCATTTATCATGTTGTGAGACCATCTGCCAAGTGAGGCAGCAACAGTGCAGGTACCTTAGTTGGAAGGCAAGCAATATTAGATATAAATTCAGTGTGTACCAGTCACATACATTGAAATGTGCATGGTGAGAAAAATAAGTGTGTAAGAGGACATTTGTTCTTGACTTCAATGATGCTTCTTAGATATTCATTCAAAACCCACCACTCATGCACTTAAAGAAATGTGTGTGCGCGCTTCAAGTGGGAAGGGGGAGCAGCAGGGCCAGCTCAAGCCTGAGGTGGAGGGCAAGATGGCGTCCTTCTCCAAGGCGTATAGCCTACAGAAGCCAGTTGGACTGGCAGCTGAAACTTCCTCCAATACAGTGCTACCTCAGGTTACAAACACCTTGGGTTACAAACACTTCGGGTTACAGACTCCGCTAACCCAGAAGTAGTACTTCAGGTTAAGAACTTTACCTCAGAATGAGAACAGAAATCGTGCAGTGGCGGCGCAGCGGCAGCGGGAGGCCCCATTAGCTAAAGTGGTACCTCAGGTTAAGAACAGTTTTGGGTTAAGAACGGACCTCCGGAACGAATTAAGTTCTTAACCAGAGGTACCACTGTACTAGTGAAGTAACAGTATCTTCTCCTGCACTGGAGGGCAGTAGCTTAGCATAGCGGATACAGGGCATGCATAGCTCTGTCCATTCCCTGCACCTCAGCTTCTGATGCCTGAGGCAGCTGCTCCACCCTGCCTCACTTCAGAACCACCCCTGGGGAGCAGGTAAGCACAGACTTCCGTGTTTCCCCCCTTTTAAGACACTGTCTTATAACTTCTTTTCCTAAAAAAAACAACACAGGGTGGCTTACTTTCGGTGGGATGTCTTTTTTTTTTTTACCGTACGGTTTATTACCGTATTTTTTTTTTACCGTACAGTACGGTTTTTACGGCTCAGGGCGCTGCTGGGCTCTCTTGAGTGCTCGGCGCTGCAGCAGGCACCAGTTCCGGGTGGCAGGGCAGCAGGCGTCCTTGGCGGAGCCAGGCGGAGGCCGCTGGCTCAGGCGCTCTGCCCGCCGCTGCAGGGCGCTCCAAGCTCCTTGGCCAGGCCAGGCAAGGAAGAAGCAGTGAGCCCAGCGGTGGCGGCAAGCACGGAAGCGGCAGGGTGGACGAGAAGGCGGAGCGCGGGGATGCAGCCAGCAAGGCGGGAGCGCAATCAGCTGTTAAGCGGAGCTCTTGGAGCGCCGCTTCACAGCTGATCGCGCTCCTGAAGTGCCGCCCGCATGGAGTGACTCTGTGAGTGGAGGTGCCTGTGGGGGTTTGTTTCCGTGGCGCGGAAGTATGGCTTATTTTCGGGGTATGTCTTATATTTCTCAAATGCTTAGAAACCCTGCCATGGCTTACTTTATGACTACATATTAAAAAGGGGGAAACAGGGTAGGTATGCACCTTCCACCCCCCAATTTTCCTGCATTGAGTGGAAAGGTCCGAAAAGGTCAGCTGGGTGGGCTTAGAAGCCTCCCCACAAGAGGATTTCTGCAAGGAAGCTGTGTTTGTTCAGCTGAAGGGGTTTACAAGACCCCTTCAGCCCCCGCCCCCCACTCGACACAGGGCGTTTGGGGTGGAGTGGTCATGCCTGCGGGTGGGGTGGGGGCTGGCATGCAGACATTCGCTTTCCCTCCCCCTCCAGTTTAAGCTCTCACATTCTTCTGAATGACTGGGGCTCTGAAATCCAGCTGAAAGCTGATGAGGGGGAACAAGACGGGCAGGGAGAAGAAGAGGCAGAGCTGAGGTGAGGGGAATAAGGGGTGAATGTGAGCAACTGCAAGGACTGTGCAGCTGTGACCAGGAACACAATATCCGCAGCCAGGTCAGCTTGTCTCCTTGCGTACACAGAGGCGGCTTCTACAGGGTCAGAGACCATTGGCCCATCCAGCTGAGGGTTATCTGTTTTGACTGCCAGTTGCTCTCCTGGGTGTCGGGTTGCAGGGCCGTGAATCCTTGCCTGAGATTCCCCCACAGATGCCAGAGACTGAACACGTGAGATCCTTCTGTATACAAAGTCTCTGCTACATCATCCAGCTACTATCATCCTTTGCGGGACACTGCCTGTATACCTGCATCTGGCTCCCGGTGGATCAGATTTAAGGTGCTGGTTTTGACCTTTAAAGCCCTATGCGGCTTGGGACCCTCGTGCCTATGGGACTGCCTCTCCTATTATGCCCCGCGGAGGACCTTAGGGTCCACAAATAACAATATTTTGGAGACCCCGAGCCATAAGCTGGCTAGATTGGCCTCAACTAGGGACAGGGCCTTTTCAGTATTGGCCCCGACTTGGTGGAACGCTCTCTCACAGGAGACCAGGGCCCTGCGGGATTTGTCATCTTTCCACAGGGCCTGCAAGACGGAGCTGTTGCGCCTGGCCTTTGGGTTTTGATTTGGGCCATTTTAAAATGAGGCTGCATTTTAAAACAATTTTTAAATCTAAATTGTATTTTGATCTGCATTTTAATCAATTGTTTTTCTTTCATTTGCGTTTTATTGTAACTTTATTGATGTCAGCCGCCCTGAGCCCGGCTTTCACTGGGGAGGGCGGGGTATACATAAAAATTTATTCTTATTATTTATCATTATTATTATTATTAAGAGCTGGGAACTTTGGTTCTAGAAAGAAAGTAGGGGATAATAATGGGATGTCTGTTTTTCAGCAGGGCACGACATCCCATAGGTCTACTTCTAATTTGCATTAAATGCAAAATCTATGTGGTCTGCATCAGTCTGGGCTGAGACCGAGCCAGAGTTCCCTCCGGAAGAGGAATTGACTATTAACCCACCCTTGTAGCTCTGAGGGGAATAAGGGTCTCCCAGCAACTCTCTCCAACACCCTTAGCAAACCACAATTCCAAGGCTTCTTAGGCAGGCGGGGAGTGGGGAAGAGAGCTGTGACTGTTTCAAGTTTTAATGATACTGTTTTAAATGGATACTGTTTTAAATGTATAGTGCAACTGGGGCTCAAATCTCCCAATCCTGGCACCTATGCCATATAGTATGGTTTTTACTATATTGTTTTCACTGTGTGGTTTTATGTACTACTAGTGGATTTTAGCCCGTTTAAAAACGGGCGCTAGAGGAAGCGGCCTGCCGGGACTGGCTTGGCGGTGGCGGGTCTTCCCGCCACCACCAAGCCAGTTCGCAGCGGGGGCTTTTCGCCGTTTGCCTTCCCCTGGGGGAGGCAAACGGCGAAAAACCTCGCCGCGCCGCAATTCGGCTCCGGGACTGGCTTGGCGGTGGCGGGTCTTCCCGCCACCGCCAAGCCAGTCCGCAGCGGGGGGTTTTCGCCGTTTGCCTTCCCCTGGGGGAGGCAAACAGCGAAAAACCCCGCCGCGCCGCAATTCGGCTCCGGGACTGGCTTGGCGGTGGCGGGATGTTCCCGCCACCGCCAAGCCAGTCCGCAGCGGGGGCTTTTCGCCGTTTGCCTTCCCCTGGGGGAGGCAAACGGCGAAAAACCCCGCCGCGCCGCAATTCGGCTCCGGGACTGGCTTGGCGGTGGCGGGTCTTCCCGCCACCGCCAAGCCAGTCCGCAGCGGGGGCTTTTCGCCGTTTGCCTTCCCTCGAGGGGGAGGCAAACGGCGAAAAACCCCGCCGCGCCGCAATTCGGCTCCGGGACTGGCTTGGCGGTGGCGGGTCTTCCCGCCACCGCCAAGCCAGTCCGCAGCGGGGGGTTTTCGCCGTTTGCCTTCCCCTGGGGGAGGCAAACAGCGAAAAACCCCGCCGCGCCGCAATTCGGCTCCGGGACTGGCTTGGCGGTGGCGGGATGTTCCCGCCACCGCCAAGCCAGTCCGCAGCGGGGGCTTTTCGCCGTTTGCCTTCCCCTGGGGGAGGCAAACGGCGAAAAACCCCGCCGCGCCGCAATTCGGCTCCGGGACTGGCTTGGCGGTGGCGGGTCTTCCCGCCACCGCCAAGCCAGTCCGCAGCGGGGGCTTTTCGCCGTTTGCCTTCCCTCGAGGGGGAGGCAAACGGCGAAAAACCCCGCCGCGCCGCAATTCGGCTCCGAGACTGGCTTGGCGGCGGCGGGAAAAAGGGGAGGAATTCCTCCCCTTCTTCCCGCCGCTGCCAAGCCAAAGCGGGCCTCCCTCCGCGCCCGCTGCCGCTTCGGCTTCCTCGGGTTCCCCGAGGAAGCGCCGTCCCATGCCGGAGGTGTGCGGCAAGGCTGCCGGGGGGGGGGAGCGCTTCTCTTCCCCGCCGCCTCACCGCGCACCTCCAGCATGAGACTGGGCTTCGGAGCGGCGGTTGGCGGAGCGGCAGTTGGCTGTTCCCTGTGTCCCGAGAGCACGGGTCCAATCCCTGTGTCCCTGGTTGTCCCTCCGTCCAATCCCTGTGTCTCTGGGGGACATGCGCAGTACCCCAGGGACACACGGGACATCTGGACGCAGGGACAACATGGACATTATTATATAGGATTATTGTAAACGGCTCTGATATGTTGTTTAATGACCACACACACACACACACACACACACACACCATTTTGCCCCACAGATCCAAATTATTATTATTATTATTATTATTATTATTATTATTACTATTCTTGCTGCTGCTGCTGCTTGTCTTTCATGTATGTTTCCTCTCCATTTGTCCCATTCGACTAAATGTCATTCAGGGTTTCTTTCTGGTTGTATTTGGTGTGGGCAGGGGGGGGGTTTGCTCTGTGCTTCTATACCTCAAAGTTTTTTCCTGTGTTTTTAAAGACACCGCTCTGGCCCTCCCCCCCCCCCCCGGTCATTCAATACTGTCTTGAGTGGCTGCCTTGTCCTGGAACAAATTCAGCCTAATCTCTCCTTTTGGCAGTGACCTGAGTCAGATGCTTGACCCTCACATGGAGGCTGAGTCCTTGTAATATGGGATTATACCCAACTGCCTCACGTGCATGTAGAAGCCAGAGAAGCATGGGGAGAGGAAAGGCAGGTTGGGTGTGTGAAAGTGGAATCGCAGCAACCCTTGAACTCCTGCCGCCGCCTCTAAGGCGGATTTCTCCTCCTACAGACTTGCACTGTACCTAGGCAGAATAAAAGTGATGTGTTCTTTCTTTTGTACCCATTACCAAAGTCTAATGCTATGCGCTTATCTGAGGCAAGTGAAGAAAACAAGTCTACAGCTCTCCTTAAGCGCATTTTCCAGATTTTTCTCCCCTGAGCAGCGATTCTCAAATGGTGTGTCACTCAGAACAGCCCTGTGAGTGGCTCTCACTGCGAGCTGCATGAGGCCAGAGGTACCCAAAGGATTGCTATGTCCTCTATGCGTGTGGGAGGTGTGCTGTCCTCCCTCAGACATGCTCTGCTGTTGACTATGGCAGTGCAAAGAATTTTTCCGATCCAAAGTGCTAGAAAATATTTCGTTCTCTGTCTCTTCGGTACTTAGGGCCTGCACAAATGTGTGGGTCTTTTCTCTACCTCCAGCAGCAGTTGTGCAGTGCAGGGGGGGGGAATTTTGCAGTGCAGGAGGGAGAGGAATAATTCTTTCAAAGCTGCAGGAGTCCCATGCGATTTTTCATTGAGCTACTCTAGTCTAAACCGAAGTGTGAAAAGAGCATTTTGAAGCTAAGTGAAACTCAATCTCACTCTCTCATCATGTCCCCTCCCTAAATGAGATGTGAATTGATCCTCTGTATCCAAGAAAAAACTGGGTGCCTGAGCACTTTGGGTCCTCCTGGACAGGGCCGTCTTAAGTATATTTGGCGCCCTGGCGCCGTGGTGCGATGGATCCCTCCGGCGCCCCTGCCCTGCCCCGTTTTCCAGCGTGGCGGGCGGGCGGAGCTGCACGGGCGGGCGCAGCGCCCCCTGGCAGGCACGCGCCCTGGCGCCCTGCGCCACCCAGCCTGGCTGTAGGGGCAGCCCTGGCTGTAGGGGCAGCCCTGGACCGTGGAGGCAGAGCTAGAAGGGCTGCTTTTTGATGGCGGGGGGGGGGGGTAGGTTGCTATCTATTCTTCATGAAGCAAAAGGTTTCAGGACAATTTTGTAAAGGGAGATTTAAGAGAGATTTCCACATGCACACCAGGAGACAACAAACAGGTGGCAGAATTATTTTGCCATTCAAAATAGCACGAACTTCCTGTTCCTTATCAACATAAGCCTTTTTCACACAGTTGGAAAGCATCATGTAGAATTTGTCTGTGGAGGAAAAGCAGAGGGTGAATGTTATCAGTGTCAGGCTCTTATGAGTCCTCTATCAGAACAACCCCTGGAGAGTCTCTGAGAAGAATGGGAAGGAGGAGAAGGAGCTGCTCTTCACTTCTCCCTCTGGAAAGATGTCCAGAGTAGAGTTGGAGGAAGGCAGCAAGTGAATGAACAGCATCATGGAGCCCGATCCCAACAGGAAAGGGGCACTGAGAACATTGGAGAGGTGATCCACATCTAAAGCACACCCAATGCACCTTTAAAAGATATGGCTCCCCCTCTGCCCCGAGAATCTTGAGAACTGTAGTTTCGCCCAAGAACTCTTAACAAACTACAATTCCCAGGTTACTTTCAGGGAAGCCACCTGCTTTAAATGTGTGCTGGATGTGCTTCAATATGTATTGTCATGAGTTTGGGAGGGAGTTAGGCTGTAGGCAAAGATCCTTCTAATACATGAGCCTTGTTTCTTGGATCCAACAGTGGATCCAACACAGGATTCCTGGATCCAGCACAGATTCAATTGCTGGAATAGTCAGGCCAGCTTGGTAATGGTCCGCTAAGTAGAGTTCATTAAGATAACAAAGGAAGTGGCTCTGTGCCAGAGGCCAAATGGGTGAGCCTCCCTCCCTCAACTGTCTGTTACCCGTGTTTCTCCAAAAATAAGATACTGTCTTATATTTATTGTTCCTCAAAAAACAAGAACAACTATGGCTTATTTTCAGGGGATGTATTATTTTTTCCCTCCTCCTGCCTTGGCCGGCCTTGCTGCTGCGCCTATCACTATGTCTTATTTTTGGGGTATGGCTTATATTCCTTGAATGCTTAAACATCCTGCTATGGCTTATTTTATGACTACGTCTTAAAATAGGGGAAACAGGGTAGTTAGAAAGACACAAGGCCAGAGTGGAGTTGCAGTGCTGTGGGGCAGATGTAAAGCGGCAGGCTAGGAGAAGGCAGATGGAGAGAGTCATGCTTGATTTCTAATGGAATCCAAGGCCGAAGCTATGGGAGAAAGAAGACCCTTTTGGAGTGTCAGTGCTGTGAACCTCTCCCTTGTATATATGTGTAAACAAACCATATATCATAAAGACACCACAGTCTCCACTGTGCCTCCTTTCCAAAAGGAAACACGAACCCTGGGAATCTCACACTGCTCAGACATTGGGGTGGCACGCAACAGTATGGTGTGGATTGGTGCCTGCTCACCTCCAGGCTGTCAGTATTTTGTAAGAGGGATTCAAGCACATGCAAGAAATTTAGGTTTGCACAGTTAATGTCTTTTGTTGACCTAGGGCAACGGATTCGCTTTAAAAACAAAGCAGGCTTCCTGAGTTTAGTGTGGGATGGGTGAATGATTAATGGGAAGATGTACCAACAAAAACAAATGCTCAATAAAGAAGGGGCATGTCGTAACCTCTGTGTAAGCTTCGTGCAAGGAGATCAGAACGAATCCTCAATGAACAGGTTGTCTGGAGGAGCCCCTTGTCCACCAACACCCTGCACCCAAACATAGCGCTGAAGAGTGGGGTCATGCCTTCCGTTCCGTTTCAGAGTCCCCCAAAACACATAGAAAGTGTGCAGTTATTTATTTTAGTTAATAAAACTTATATGCCACTTGATTGTAATTAAAAGCTCTAAGCGCCTTACAAAAAAAAAATGAAACAAACCTCGAGATTGTCATTAAAAGACGTTAAAAACAGGTATTTTGAAAACAAACAAAATATGATTAAACCAACAGGCAAGCTGAAAACAGAATAAAAGGCATCTCGACATCTACATGTGTCTGGATAGGCTTGTCTGAAAGAAAATGCTTTTAGCTGGTACCAAAACGGTACCCACCTGACGTCAATAGGGAGGGAGTTTCAAAGTGTGAGTGCTGCAGCTCTTTTAAAAAATATCAATTTCTTACAAGTGCAGAACGAGTATTATGTAGCACCTGCAACAGCGCCAGTTCTGCAGATCAAAGCAGTCAAGTGGGCATATATGGAGAAAGGCATATAAAGGCTATATGGATGGACATTCCGTCCGTGGAAAGATTCTGCACACAGAAAGAGCTGATGGTCCCCATGGAGAGAGCAAGTGTTATCCCTTCTCTTTGCCATGTGCCTTCTGCCAAAAAGGGCTGCAGTGCTTCTAACAATGTATTCCGGAGGAAAGCTACTCACCAGTCCGCAATGCATTACGCTTCCCTTTCTTTCAGACACAAATGCCCATGTCCACACATACACCATGCTTGGCACTGTGCATCTCAGACTAAAAGCCTCTTTTACTAGATGGGCGAGCAGCAGGTATGCAGCTGGGCACTTAGCTCTTAACCTGTTGCACCGATCTCATTTTGCATCGCAAATGCTCTGCAATATGGAGAGTTCTTTAATCACAGGTCTGGGAAAAAGAGAGGCGTTTCTTGAAGAAAAGGGCATCGGTGTGCACGTGGAAGGAATTTTGATGAGGGAGATCTTCTGCAGAACATGGGAAGCAGCAGAATGCCTCTCGGGAGGAAGGTGTGGGCCTGTTTAGGAAAAGAAAACCGGAGGCCCAGCTATGCAGCAATCATTACTGGGTAATGGTCAGTGTGGACATGTGTGCCACAGAGTTGAAAGCAATAAACAGCAGGGCACAATGGGAGCCTTAGTTCTTGCGCTCCAATCCCACTGTGAAAGAACCCTTATTCATCTGTGACAGAAGGAATGTGTGCTAATTGCAACTGGGCGAACCACTCCACCTTTCAGTGCTGGCGATGGGGACCGTGGTGTTTATAAGCCTCTAGGAACAATGAGTTGGTTTAAGCCCAAAGGGTCTGTTTTCTACAAATAACCCCAACAATTGTTTGATTCCTTTCTTCCCCCTTGGGAGTGGGGGTGGAGGGAATTTAGAAAAACTGTAGAGCCATTCAAACTCTGGCTGCCTGGAAGCAGCAGTAGTCCGAGAATAGAATATGTGGGCAGCAAAAGGAGGACTTTTGGATTTGAAAGCTAAAACATTCTTGCATTTGAAATCCTGCCTGAGCTCTTTTTTGTTTTAAGGTACTGGTATTATTTTTTATGGGTCAAGGCTTTGATCGTCCTTTCAAAGGGGTGGGGGAGGAACCCATCATCACAACCATCAAACGCTCACACCAGCATTGCATCCAATACTAACCGAGAAGTAACATGAAGAGGAGGCCCAACAGAGGCCGCATAACAAACTGTAATGCAATGTGGTGCTTGGAGGAAGGGAACCGTGCAGGAGGCGGCTGCTTGTAATGAAGAATGGAAACAGGGCCTGTGCGCTGACTTGGGCAGTTTATGGTATGGCAAACCAGAAGGGCCAATGCACTATACTAACGTCCAGTGATAATGGGCAGAGCTGGCCCAAGACATTCTACCACCTGAAGCGAAAGGCAAGATTGCAGTCAAACCATCCCAACACTAGCAGTCGTCTCCTACACCTGAAGGCAGCAAGATAGCTTGGAGGGGACAAGGAAAGCCATGTGGCCCACTCAGCTGCTCCCTGCATGAGGCAACTGCATTGCTCTACCTCAAGGGTGGGGAACCTCAGACCCATTGCTAGGTCTCCCTGGCTGGCCCTCGGGACCATTGCTCGGCCATTTCCTCCCCCACTCAGGCCACACACCAGGCCACCCCTCTCACTGTCCCTGCTCTGTGACCTCAAGTGCTTTTGGCTTCGTGGTATGTGACCTTGAACTAGGAGAACACCCATTTCTTGCCTTTATGGAAGAGGGAGGTGTGCAGGTAAGTGTGGATACATGTGCAGAAACTTATGTAACATTGCCCTGCCTACTTTTCTTTTTGGCCCCACCCACAATCGGCATGTTCTCTGTGATGAAATGCAATCCTTGGATTGAAGAAGCTGCCCCCCCCTGTCCCTTCCTAATGATAGGGCTGGTCCTGACATGGTATTATGGCCATTTTCGCTGGACGTTGGCATTGACCTTAAATTAATAGGAACCACTATGGCCTTACCTTCCAAGTCCCGGACTGCAGAATCCGGGACCGACAGCCGTGTGACACCGGAAGTTGCATCGACGTAACTTCCGGTGTCGCTTTGCCCTTCTATGGGCACCAAAAATGGCTGCCACCGGCTTCGAAAGTTGCTTGTACGCATGTCAGGAAGTGCGTCGGCGCAACTTCCGGTGTCACTCCGCCCTTCTATGGGCACCAAAAATGGCCGCCGTCGACACCGGAAGTTGCGTCTATGCACTTCCGGACATGCGTAGATGCGACTTTTCAATCCGACGGTGGCCATTTTTTGTGCCCATAGAAGGGCAAATCGGAAAGAAAAAAATGGTCGCCGGCAGGAGAAAATAACGGAGAAAAACGGGAGACGAAGTGATACGGGGGGACACCGGGAAGGGACCACCGGGAAAAGGTAAGTAAAAACGGGGGTTTCCTGGGGAAAACGGGGTACTTGGCAGCTATGACTATGGCCAAAATATTGCAGAAATTGCACTTCCTAGGCCAGCTTCTTTCCTGCAATTTATGTTGAGTAGCTTATTTTACAACTGAAGCAAAAGAATGCAGAATGTGTCTTGAGTATGAGGAGGCCTGATGAGTGGCTGTGAAATGCACACTCCAGCAGTACAGGTGGAGAAAGGGGTGCAGGAGTGTGGTTGGAAGAAGAAAAAGAAACAAACAGATAAGCAGAAAGTGTTGGGAAATCCAGCAAACATGTGAATTGTTTGCGCTTTAGGGAAATGAATTCAGCAAAGCTCAGACTTGAAGGATGAGTTTTGAACAATGGAGTTCAATGTTGTCACCCGATGCAAAACGTTTTCTTTCCAAGCGCCAGATGACAGTTCATGGAATCATAGAATTGTAGAGTTGGAAGGGACCCTGAGAGTCATCTAGTCCAACCCCCTGCAAAGCAGGAATCTTGCCCAATGTGGGGCTTGAACCCATGACCCTGATATTAAGAGCCTCATGCTGTACCAACTGAGCTTAGCAGGTGGTGAACTCAGAGGTGTTCCATTTAGCTTCCTTTCGTAAAAAAAAGAAAAAAGAAAGGAAGGAAGGTTGTCAGATTCCAAGGTCCAGTTTGTTTTAGGCTACCTGGGTCATAAAACAGCTTTAAAACCAACCATTAAAGGTGGGTTGACTTTATAGCTTGTTTCAGTCTGCTGGCCTGTGCTGTTCAGGCACATTAGTTCTTCCCTGCTTTGCAGGTTAGGCAGAGATGAGGGCCAACCCTGGGAATTTCTTTAGCAAACTAATGTTCTGGTCTTATCCAAGATGGATGATGAGTTAATTTGAGATTTATGTGCCTGCACATTCAGCATTAAATAACCTTAAATCACTGTCCTCCTTTATTTCATAGTGTAATCCTGTTCGGCTTGATGGCAGAAAGTGAGGAGGAATTAAAGAACCTTTTAATGAGGGTGAAAGAGGAGAGCGCAAAATATGGTCTGAAGCTCAACATCAAAAAAACCAAGATCATGGCCACTGGTCCCATCACCTCCTGGCAAATAGAAGGGGAAGAAATGGAGGCAGTGAGAGATTTCACTTTCTTGGGCTCCTTGATCACTGCAGATGGTGACAACAGTCACGGAATTAAAAGACGCCTGCTTCTTGGGAGAAAAGCAATGACAAACCTAGACAGCATCTTAAAAAGCAGAGACATCACCTTGCTGACAAAGGTCTGTATAGTTAAAGCTATGGTTTTCCCAGTAGTAATGTATGGAAGTGAGAGGTGGACAATAAAGAAGACTGATTGCCGAAGAATTAATGCTTTTGAATTATGGTGCTGGAGGAGACTCTTGAGGGTCCCATGGATTGCAAGAAGATCAAACCTCTC
This sequence comes from Zootoca vivipara, assembly GCF_965207765.1. NCBI lineage: Eukaryota > Metazoa > Chordata > Lepidosauria > Squamata > Lacertidae > Zootoca > Zootoca vivipara. The sequence goes on from NC_142584.1 coordinate 85,092,446, forward strand.
CTTTCTGAAGGAAATCAGCCCTGAGTGCTCACTGGAAGGACGGATTGTGAAGCTGAGACTCCAATACTTTGGCCACCTCATGAGAAGACTCCCTGGAAAAGACCCTGATGTTGGGAAAGGGGATGACAGAGGACAAGATGGTTGGACAGTGTTCTTGAAGCTACCAACATGAGTCTGACCAAACTGCGGGAGGCAGTGGAAGACAGGAGTGCCTGGCGTGCTCTGGTCCATGGGGTCACGAAGAGTCGGACACGACTAAACGACTGAACAACAACAATCCTGTTCGGCACTGTTTTTCTTAAAACGAGCCTGAAGATTTTGTGACTATACCCATGCATGCCTGCTATTCTTACTAACATTGCTATTTTTAATGTCATCCGTTATAACTTGTATGAATGACGGAAGGGTGAGGAAATCTTTGGGAAGGTGGCAAGATTCCTTGTGAGATGAAACCACACATTCTCAGACAACTGTGGCCATTTCCTTAAACCCTAAAGGTGCCGGGATAAGCACAGACATTATGGTCTTTGAGTCACATAGCCAGAAAAAGCCTTGCAGGCTGGTCAACACTCATTTTAGAGCTGGAGGTAGATCTGCCAGTTATTACCGAAATTCATTATCCCCATCCGAAGCACTGTGTATTTCTTGGAAGCATATAAACAATAGCAATATTGTACTGTACATAGTACCTTTCAGAAGACCTAAATGCTTTACAGATACTATTAAACTAACAGTACAATTCTTAGTTATGCTTACTCTAGTTATGTCTCTCTACAGCAGATAAGGTCCTATGGCTTCTTAGCTATGTAAATGCATAAAGTCTCCCTTTTTGCTTTGGCAGCCAAAAAGATCAGAAAGAAGACCCTGGATGATATAGCAGTGAACTGTTAGGGAGACGCAGAGATCTAAACAGAGAGAGACCATTATTTGTGGGGCAGCACCCCATTGCTTGTATTTTTATTATTATTCAGATCTGTCGTGGCCAGTGGCTAGTACAATAAAATTATTTGGATTGGTTTACTCTAGTTAAATTCTTGCTCTGTTTAATGGGACCTCCTTCCAGGAAAGTGTGCACAGAATTACAGTCTAGCAGTGCACTCGTTATATTGTTTATTCTAAAGTGATCCCTATTATTGAATTAATTGGGACATAGTTCTCAGTAAATGCAGGGCCGTCTTAAGGTCATCGGGTGCCCTGGTGCAGGAATCCCTCGGGCGCCCACCCCCACTCTTAAAAAAAAGGGAAAACTCTTACCTGGCGTGCCGGGCAGTGGGAGCCTCACGGCGGCCCCCACACCTCACAGCAGGGCCGCGCTGTGCCGGAGGCCGCCTGCCTGTCCGATGCCGCCTGATTGAGTGGGGGGTGGGGCGCCGCTGCTCCGTGCGGCCTTCCTCCCTTCTCCCAGCGGAGCGGGGTGCCTGGGCAGGCCGGGCCACAGCGGGTTCCTTCCCGCCAACAGGGCACTGCGTTTCATTGGTAGAGGTGCTGCCATGTGGCGTCACCTCTACCAATGAAACGCAGCGCCGGGGTGAGGGATGGCCCTGGCGCTGCGGAGCAGAACAGGGTCCTAGTGCCCCTGTTCTGCTCGCTTCCCTCCCTGCTCTCGCGGCGCGGCTGGTGGAGGGAAAAGGGAGGCCGCCGTGAAGCTCCCCCACTTGCTGGGGCGCCCCTCAGCGCCCCCTGATCGCCCAGGCGCCGTGGTGCATTGCGCCACTAGAGTCAATGGGCGAGCCGGGCCTGGGTAAATGTGTATATGATTGCAGTCTGAATCACACAGCACCCAGGGGAGTGGATAGTTCAAGGATCTTCGTGTTTTATTGGTGGAGAACTGAGGGCAAAGTGCATTTATGTGCAGCCTGCCACAGTCCAGCTCAAGCCGGCTTTCATATGGAAAACGCTGGGCATTTGTTTGCAATCATGTACTCCTGCTCCTTGCAATTGTGCGAGATTAGTAGCCAAACCTAACAAATGCACGTCCTTGCTAGTTAGCACAAGAAGGGGCCAAGTCCAGAGAGCTGTTTTGCTTATAGGCAGATACTCAAACCATAGAAGTACAATTGGTAGAGAGGGCTCGATGTGATGTCATTTCCCCTCCTCTCCCAGAGAGGAAGGAGCATATAGTATTTCCTGTGGTTCTGTCTCTTCCTTTGACCAGTGTTGGATGTAGACATGCATCCTCTTGGTCCAACTTTAAGCATAAGCCTGAAGCTGGTTATACTGTAAATATAAGCATTTTACCTGCATAGTTTTTTACCGCTGCCATTGCTGTGAACCAATAGCACTTGCAAGTGAATGGGCTTATTCAGTGGCAGCTGCACTGGAATGAGGAAGCTGGTGGCAGTGGGTACTTTGAAGCTCCAGTTGGTACTTGGAGGGGCCATCAAGGACCTCTTGAAAACTAGAGCTGGGCATGTATGGAGTTTAAAGGATGCTTTCACTGACATTTTGATATTTTGCTTTCCAGATCTTTTGAACTACAACTCCCATCAGCCCCAGACAGCATATCCAATGGACGAATGGGATGTTGGAAGTTTTAGTCCAAACCCTCTGGAGGGTACCAGACTGACGAAGGCTGCTGCATTCACTAAAAATGAGATAAGGGGAGCAAGGCCAAGAAAATAAGTTGGATTCAAACAGAGAAGAAAGAGGAAGTAAACGAGTATCATGATGAGATAGAAATTACTAACGTTTTTCAGGGGGCATTTCTCTTACAGTTCCTTTGGGTGAAGACATATGAGCATGGGGCCTCTCCAGATGGGCAACATCTCAGGTAGAGATGCAGGAGCAGGGGGAGTTTTCTTTAAATGAAACCTGAGATTTGCAAGAACTGAGATGTTATGGATTGTACACGGCACATGCTGATGTCTGGGGGAAAATAAGGCCTTTGTTTGAACGTTTCCTTATTGACCCATCAATCCATACATCCATCCCTCTTTTGGTGCTTGTATATGGAATGTAACTTAGCAGTAGCAGCAACAAGCTACAGTAAACATACCTGATAAATTAGTGCAAGTGGGGGAATAAGCAAGACTTCCTTGTGGAGCTGGGCAGTCATAAAATCTGTTACTGGAATCAGGCAGTGAATTCATTTTATGAAACCCTTGTGGAATGCGAGTGTGGTTTAGAGGCAGCGGATGATTCAAAACACTGCATCCAGAAACTGGTCTTCTCTTAAAGAGCAATGACCTTTAGGTCACCATCGTCAATCAGTGTCACTGGAGATATCCCCGTGGACTTAGCCCCAAAGCATGTGGTCTGAGGGTTGCATTCTCAATCTCATTATGTATGTAAGGAACCGTGTATGGGAATGTGACATCTAAATTGGTTACCAGGGATACCATCTGAACCAAACATCCCTGGGCTCTCTAACTTGGCAAGCTTCTTAATTTCTGAGTCAGCCCTTGAACAAAACAGTTTCACATTTGTAAGGAATTAAGGCTGCCGTCAACTCCTCTAACTGATGCTATCAGGAGCTTTCAGTTCACTTTGCACAGAGAGGTTTTGGATCGGTTTTCCAGCTCGATCTGAAGCTTGATAAGGTCCTGGCTACAGGCTTCAGTTCCATGTAGATCTGGCAGAGGCAGGGCCTGATCTACGGGAGAAATTGTTTCAGGCATCGTCCTCTGTGTCTGTTCCACTTGTTTGTTGCTATTCTCTGCCTCCACCATCACATGCCAGCCAGTGGCGGTGCTCAAATGTTCCACAGGGAAAATAGTGATGGTTAACCAAGAATGTATCATGAGGAACTGGCATGGCATCGATCCAAAAAAGCAAGCAAAGCTGTTGCAACAGGGAGTCAGGAGAGCAGGTTTTAGAGATACAGATTAGAAATATAGGCTGAGTGAAACACTGCTTCAGCAACTGTCCAGCTACAGCACATCTCCCCTTGAACATAGGAAGCTGCCTCAGACTGAATTGGGCTGTTGGTCCGTCTAAGTCAGTAATGCCTACAATGACGGGCAGCAGCTCTCTGAGACAGAGAACTTTCCCAGTCAGGGCTTGAACATGGGGTGTTCTGTATGAAAAGCATGTGGCCGACCACAGAGCTCTTGGCCTTTCCCTGTAGGCAGTCAGTCAACACCCCCAGCTATATGCACTTCCAGGACTTTATTCTGCCAATAACTGGAGTCGAAACAGATGAACAGAAGCCCCATGTGATGTATTGGTTGCTGGCGGTAACTTTTCGGAGTGCAAATGAGGGATCAAATGCTGTCATGCTGAGATCGGTAGCCTTTGGCTCACCAGATGTTGTTGGACTCCAACTCTCATCAGCTCTGCTGTCTGGAACTGATGGGAGTTGGAGTCTGACAACACCTGCTATACACCAGCCTTTCCCTGGCTTGTTAATTTTGCATGGGGGGGGGTTGATGTGCAGAAGCATCTTTCAGCCTTTGTAGTGGCAGCTTTTGATGCATTAGGCTAAGTGGGCCGCATGGTCTGCATCTGTTTGCTTGTTGCAGTCAAGCTGTTCAGTGAAGACAACACTGGGACACAGGTGCCTGCAAGTTCATTGGACCTCAGACTGGTGCCAGCAATGACACAGTGCTTCAGCACAGTGCCACATAAACAGAGAGTACTGTATGCTCGAATGAGTCCAGGACGCCCTTGCCTCATTTGCAATTGCACCTTGCAGAGGTGGGGGAACTAGGTAATGATGACGAGCAAGATTACCTTTGGGCAACTTTCCTGCCACTGATACTCTTCTATAGATCCACTAGAATAAATTCATTGTAAATCACTGGCCAAGAGTACTGTATCAATCACACTTTAATATTACAGATCAATATTATATTAGGACCAGCTGGGGTCGAGTCTCTTAGCAGGCCGCTCTTGTGGAAAGGAGAATTTGAAAATGCTCTCCTGAGCAATCTGAGACATGTCTGTGCAAAGCTGATATTGGAACTAGGATACACCTAAGTGGAACATCTGACACCCACACATTGTGGGTGTTAGTGTTACAGACCATCCCGTTCCCCAGCACATCCTTGCAGTTCGTTACATAGAGGTCTCGGACTCTGTAGCCAGGCTTCCAGTTGCATGCTACTGTGGTGCATTTAGAATGCAAGCTGCCACCATAGCCTTACATGGCCAGACAGACTACACTCAGGTGGGAAAGGAAAACGATACTTTGTTCCTCAACCACAGAAGAAAGTCGGAAAGATGGGCTGGCCTGGGTGTCATGTTCCATCCTATCGAATGTTGCCCCTCCATACTTGAGGTTAATCTTATGAATGGAAGAAGAGTCCTGCTGGACCAGACCAAAGACCCCTCTAGTCCAGCATTCTGTCCCCCACAGTGACTAGACAGATGCCCAAAGGAAGCACAGCAGAACTTTCTGCTTTGATTGACCCACTCATACAAGGTAATACTTGCTTGTTGGTTAAAACAAAAGAAGACTAGATGGACTAGAAAGTAGGACTAGAAGACCCTCAAGGTACTTTCCAAATCTACAGTTCTGTGATTCTGTTTCAGAATGTCTTTCTTCTTCTTTTTGCAGGCTGATTCATCATTTATTCCTGTATTGATTACCGTATGTATTATTGCTGTTTAATTGGTTTGTTACTGGTGTGGCATGTTCCAATTGATAGATTGATTTAACTCTTCTTGTAAATTGCTTTGGGTGCCTATTTGGGTTCCTCTCCTCCCCTGAAAAAGGAAGGTGGGACTATGTTAAATTAAATAAATAAATAAAAAGCGCAAAGAAACGTGCCGTTTCGATTATTTGCATGTTATTCAAAATCACCCAGCCTAACAGTGCCCTTTGAACATCACCCAGTGTGTTCCATCATTAACAAAAGAAAGGGCATTGTGACTTTCAGCTATACCTGGGAGTAAGCTGCTGCTGCAAACTCAATGGGACCTGATTCCGAATAGGCACAGATAGGGTTGTGCTGTCAGCTTCCTCCAGTGCTTTTCAGCAGTCAGATGACTGCATCAGTTTTGGTGACACATTCGGACAGGTCACATGCAAATGAAAGATGGGCTGTAAGGAGACAGGCAACAGGGAAAATATTCTTCCCAGAGTGCTGACAACACTGACAGGCCTGCTCACAGGCAGTACATTTATGCATTTCCATGTGTGTCTTATTAATACAACGAAATGAGAGCAAAGGAGAAAGCGGTTCCCTATCTCTGTCAATCCAGCTGAAACACCCAAAGCCCCCTTCTTTGAGTTCTTTGTAGTGACAGAAACTAAACCCTGTTTTATTGGCCAGTGCAGCAGCTTAGAAGTAGCACATTACGCTGTTAGCTGAAGTCAGACATCAAAAGTCCCCGCGGCTGTATAATTATATCTGACTACACTTGGAAGGAGTTTGACTTAGGAGGGCAGAGGAGCCAAAATGTTTACACTGTGAATAAGAAGGAACATGCATGGGCTGAGTAACTACTATAAAAGCCAGTCCAACAACTCAGATTTTCAGGATCAAGTTCAACTGCAGGCAAAGCAAGAGACCCTCATGGGAAGGACTTCAGAAGAAGAGCCCTGCAGGATCAAGCCAATGGCCTATCTAGTCCAGCATCCTGTTCCCACAGTGGCCAACCAGGTGCCTGTGTGAAAACCTACAAGCAGGAGCCAAGCACAAGAGCTCTCTCCCCTCTTGCGATTCTCAACAAGTGGTATTCAGAGGCATACAGCCTCTGACCCTGGAGTCAGAGCCCAGCCATCATGGACAGTAGCTCCATGATGTGATGGTGCAAGTTGTCTGTGTCTTCTGCCCTGAGATCTTTGGGGAAAGGGCAGGGTAAAATGGTGATGAAACCAATAATAGGTTGGATTCCACGTTGCTCTCAAGGAGAGGGGGATTTCCATCTGCTTCTCCCTCTGCCTGCAATACCCTACACAGATGGAAAGATGGAAAGGGGAGGAAGGAAAGCCTCATGACATGAACATAAGCTCTGCTGCATTCACAAGCAGTAAGTTATGATGGGACAAAGGCATCTCTACCGGTGTTCCCGATCCATCATTCAACCCCTATTCAGCAGATAGGGCCAGTTCAGTTTTGGACAGATCCTTCAGCATCACACACACACACACTGAAGAATTGGTGAACCCAGATCCTCTCTTTTATCCTGCCCCCAACTCTGCTGCCTTCTATTGGCAGATAAATGGGTGGGTGGAACCTCTCCATAAACAGCGGGGCTAGGAAGACAAGGAGGTTGTGGTGGCAGTGCCATGGACCAAGGAGGAATGGCATTGGCAAGGAGGCAGTGCTGAGCTGTTGGCAGCAGCTCAGCTATGTCACTTGGGCCTACCAGTAGGATGTCTGAAGGCAACTAAAGGTTGGGCACTTCCAGACTGTTGCAGTTTTCAGGTGGAATTCTGGGAAATTCAGGTTGCACAATTTTAAAAAGTTGATTTGGAATTCTTGCATGACAAACCAGTCCGTTTCCCCATCCTGAAATCAAACTTTTGCAATAAGGAAAACGACAGCAAAAATGGGATAACAGTTGCTCGACACAATGCCATCTAATCTCCCAGCAAACAAATCCCGATGAATGCTCAGTAAATAGCTGCCATTGTCTAACCTCCCTGCAAACCTTGTGCCAACAAATCAGGATGAATGCTCAATAAAAACAGGTCATCTGGAAGTGAGCATCATCAGGATGGCTGGAGCTGATGGGAATTGCAATCCAACAGCATCTGGAGGGCAGCAGATTGGCAAAGCCTGTGCTGGGGTTCAACATGAGATATTTGTCAAGAACTGCTATGCCATATGAAATAGAGAAGCAGTCCCAGGAAGCTTTTATGCCTCTTCCTTTGTGAAACAGCCAAAATACTAAGCTTGCATGATATGCAGTACTGTGTTTCCTCAAGCCTCCTGGCAAAGTAATGTGGGCAGCCAAGCATCTCTTCCAGAAAGTCAAATGCGAACACATAATTGTTCCTCTTCTGCAGCAAACACTGGAGACAGATCAGAGAGAGTGTCCTCGGGTGTTGTCATTAGAACCAGCAACACAATATCTGCATAAATCTAGGTTAGGTTATGATATAAAATAGCACGAAAGAATAGTGGAGGTAACCTTGGCTGGCGCCTTCATGACAGTTCTTTAAGTGGCAGGTGACAGCATTCCTCTTTTCCCAGGCGGTTATTGGTTTGTTTTTGTTCTTGTTTTAGTATATAAAACAAGAGAGCGCAAAATATGGTCTGAAGCTCAACATCAAAAAAACCAAGATCATGGCCACTGGTCCCATCACCTCCTGGCAAATAGAAGGGGAAGAAATGGAGGCAGTGAGAGATTTCACTTTCTTGGGCTCCTTGATCACTGCAGATGGTGACAGCAGTCACGAAATTAAAAGACGTCTGCTTCTCGGGAGAAAAGCAATGACAAACCTAGACACCATCTTAAAAGCAGAGACATCACCTTGCCGACAAAGGTCCGTATAGTTAAAGCTATGGTTTTCCCAGTAGTGATGTATGGAAGTGAGAGCTGGACCATACAGAAGGCTTAACGCCGAAGAATTGATGCTTTTGAATTATGGTGCTGGAGGAGACTCTTCAGAGTCCCATGGACTGCAATAAATCAAACCTATCCATTCTGAAAGAAATCAGCCCTGAGTGCTCACTGGAAGGACAGATCGTGAAGCTGAGGCTCCAATACTTTGGCCACCTCATGAGAAGACTCCCTGGAAAAGACCCTGATGTTGGGAAAGATTGCGGGCACTAGGAGAAGGGAACAACAGAGGACGAGATGGTTGGACAGTGTTCTCGAAGCTACGAACATGAGTTTGACCAAACTGCGGGAGGCAGTGCAAGACAGGAGTGCCTGGCGTGCTCTGGTCCATGGGGTCACAAAGAGTCAGACACGACTAAACGACTAAACAACAACAAAGTATATATTTTGTGTTCTCATTTTGCATTTTTATGTTATGAACTGCCCTGTGATCTTTGGGTGAAGGGCAGTATACAAATTTAATAAATACTATTCAAATAGTATTATTAATAATAATTTGGCATGTAGGGCAAGGCCTGCAAGACAGTCCTGCATCCTCCTTCTCTACATTTAATACATAGAGACAGGCCTTTGCCTGTCTTTCTTTGTTGAGAACACCAGCCATCTGCTTGGAAAAAATATTGGATTAGTTCAGCATGATCTGCCTTTAAGGAACTCAGTCTATTATTAAGACACACACACCCCCCCCCCTGTATCTTAAAATCAGCTTTCACCCATCAACCTGGTGGCCTCTACATTTTTTGGAGTACAGTACAACTGGAACTTATGGGAGTTGAGGTTTGAAACATCTGGAGGGTACCAGGTTGGCAAAGATTGTTTTAAGTCCTTTAAGTACCCACTATTTGTATTTCCTTTTCCTTTACGTGACACTGAAGTTAAGCCAACAGGTCATCACATACTCAGGTTATTTTCCTCTTTCTTGACGTGCTCCAGTGTCCAGATACCTTCCACCAAGTGCTGACAGGTTTGTGAAATAAAATCACCAGGTAGAGGAAAAATTCTTTTCATGCACCCGCTCTTTTCTTATCTATGGGTGTGGTGTAGACTTGAATGGTAGTTATATATATATTTACATAACATTAATTGAAATATTTGATCAAATAAATAAATGTTCTTTCTGACTGCTGTGCAAGTCTGTTAACTCTGATCTTGGTGGCTCATTTCATGTCTTTTTGGTTCTGTTGCCCACCCTTGGAACATAGGTATCATAATATATCATTAAATGTGAGCCTCGGTTAATCTTTGTAAAGTGCAAAGTAATCCCTGCATAAAAACCTGCTTTATGACTGCCTGCATTGTTATTAGCATTACTAAGTAACATGAAACCTCAATCCCTCTTTCTTTCCTAGAACTCAGATGGTATATGATTGAGCGATGGGGGAGAAACAGCTCTGTGAAGATCATTGTCACCCTTTCACTGAGCTGTGTCAGAACTGTTTGCCTGGAATTCTCACCCCCCATAGAAAGGGAGGCACAGGGAAGGGCTGATCATGTCTTATTTTCCCACTTTGATCAGCATCCTCCCATTTGGTGAGCCACAATTCAGCTGAGAAAGACCCTCATCATGGAAAGGTATCTCCTGCACAGAGTCTGCCTGCCTGCCTTCCTACCTCTCTCTGTGGGGGGAGGTGGGGGGGATGGTTTCAGTTGTATTAAGTAGATAGCAATCTCTAGCAACCTTCTCAGCATCTTCACAAACCCAAAAACCCCACCCCTCTTTAGGGGGAGCCATGATAGCTAAGCCAGTTTCAAAGAGCTTTAAAACTAATGTGTAGATATGTCCTGAAAACTGCGTACTGTTCTGGTATCATTGAAATTAATGCTGGATACAAAATCATCAACATATGATCCTTACATTATGTGTTTGCAACAGAATGCTCAGGATTATATTTCCTCTGGAATGCAAATATCACTTTGGCCACTGGGATTCAAGTTTGGTGTTTGATCTCGAAATTAATATTTGCCCTTCAAAATTATCGTGTTTCTGTTATTGCAGAGAAAAAACTCATGTGTGACTTACTCGGGTGTGTTCTGCTAGCCCAAGTTGGAAAGTACTCTTCAATCTGGATTTCACCACACTTTGGAAAAATAAAAAAGACTTGAAATTCAGAATCCATACCGTATTCCAAAATGTAGCCTTGCAACTTTCAGTTTTGAATTTCAATTTGTGCCAAATTTCACCAATCTAGGAAAGAAACCTACTCACCATCAAAGCCAAACATAACCTTTATGTACACATGGCATGAATAACACAATCCTTCAAGTTATCATGTGCAAGCCCTATCAAAATGAATGGGGCTGCCTAGGTTTGGACAAACATACATTTTCATTTCTCTCATTTTCTCATTTTTCCAGTCTTCACCCAATTTGTTGGGTGTTTTTGTTTTTAAGTCCCATTGGAAATTTTTAAGTCCCATTGAAAATTTGTCAGCACTTTACTGCAAATTTCCCTTGAATTTTTGTATGTATGTATTTTTGACTCAATATACACAATTTTGCAAGCAATTTGCCCAAATAGAATGCATGTTTCTTTGGGTTTTTTCCACTTGATATATGTATTTTACACACATTTCCCCCATCATATGCATTTTTGCACACAATTGTTTGGTTGGGGGAAAGTCCCATAAAATTTGGATCAGGGTGAATTTTGAAGGATAGCTGAATTTCTGTTCACACGTTGTTTTGAGAATTTTGAATTTGGTGGCTTCATATTAAAATGCAAAGCTTGCTGGATTTCTCCCCCGGCTGTAGTACTGCCCCAAAGGCACACAATGCTTGGAATCCTAAAAACAAGTAAAAATATATTTGCCGCTCAGTTCAATTGGCGCATTGCTGTTAACAATATATGTGTGCTTCCAAGAACAGAATACGCCCCAAGGTTCTTGCTGTGTGAACACATGTGTGAATCCATAAGAGTTTATTTCAGTCAAGTAGCGATGATTGCACATGGGCAAAAACAATGTTCGTGTCAAGTTCTGTTTCTTGAAGCAGCAATGCATTTGGATCTGTCATTGTGCCATTCTTGAACAAAGAGGCATCTGTAAACAATGCCAAACCGATTCACATATTAAACAATTGTAGAGCGAGCATCATATTGCCACAGGCCTCTGTCTCCTTTGTATAGCCAGCTCAGATTTTTTAAAATTATTCATATCCAATTATTACAAGCCTGCAGCTGACAAGACTGTTAGATCAGATATTTTAAAATTATGAAGTGTGAAAAATATATTGTGAAAAAGCTGGCATTGGTTTCTATGCAGAGTCCAGTTAAAATGTCATGGCTGGATATAGTTACTTGGGTTTTGCATTTCATTTCAATGGAACTGGGAGCTTACCCACCCAATCTTCCAAAGTATTGCCCTGCAACAGTTGAGAGGAATCTGTCATTCTCCAGATGTAACTGCACCACAATCCACATAATCTCTGTCTGGGGCTGATGTGAATTGGAGTCCAGCAACATCTGGAGAGCCAGAGGTTCCCTATCACTATGCAATAGCATCTTAACCATTTTGTAATTCTTTATTTGAGCTGCCACATTCCACACCTAACTAACTTTTCCTTTCAGGTTACAAGACTTCACCACTGGAATGGTGGTGAAAGTGGGTTGGTCTATTGGCAATGGACAAGGGAGTGGAAAAACGGAAAGGAGCGGAGGGAGCCTTATTGCTATTTGCATCTCCTCTGTTTTATCCCAGTCCTAAATTGTGCACTCAGCCCCACAAACTCCTGTGTGCAAAGAGTCTCACATATATCAAACATAGCATAGAGCTCAGATTACATAGATTGTCATTACAAGATTACTGAAAGCGGCAATACTGGGATCTGTGTAAGTAAACCATTGTTTCTGTATATCTTTTTGCAGGCAACAGAGAACATTATTCGTTGTATTGTCCAACAAATAATGAGAATATTTCTGGATAGATTCCCCATAGTGAATGAACAGTGGAAGTTGCAATGTCCCTTGGAAACACAGAAAAATACATTTCCAGTCATGCCCACTGTATTTGCTGTGGCAGCTCAAACACTGCAATTGGACAAACCAATATTTGATTAATTGTAAAGGCAATTCCCTGCTTTGGTTTTTAAAATGGAATAGTTGTCCAAATACAGGAGACCTCTCACCTTGTTTTCAAAAGTCTTGTTTCCTTACCTTTTTTTCCGGATATCATAAGCATATTTACTCAGAAGTCAGTCCCATGGTACATGATTCTTATATTCTAATTTTATATTATGATAACCTTTGGTACAACAATAAACACTGATGGTCACAATGACGATGATTCAGAAAGGCACACAGGGGGAGAGAATTTAACAACATTAGTTGTTAAAGTCAAAATAACATTAAGAATTACTTTCCCGGATCAAAGTAAAAAAATCATCCTTCTAGCCCATCATAGTGGAATGGATGCAGAAGTGTCCTCCTGTGAGTGGAATGCTTTCCCAGATCCTGTAAGATTCTTGCAGAAGACAAGAGAACTGAAATCCAGAGATGTGCTTCCACTTCCATTGCCCCATTTCACATATATTTCACATCACAAGATGTTTCACAGCACCTCAAGATTGTGCAATCTCTTGCACAGTTTTGCACAACTTCTCAAGATACATGCTACTACCAAGCCTTGCACAATCTCTTGCACAAGATCTCAAGACAGGAATACAGGAAGCTGCCTTCTACCATTAATCCATTTTAGCTCAGTATTGTCTATACCAGGCATCCCCAAACTTCGGCCCTCCAGATGTTTTGGACTACAATTCCCATCATCCCTGACCACTGGTCCTGTTAGCTAGGGATCATGGGAGTTGTAGGCCAAAACATCTGGAGGGCCGCAGTTTGGGGATGCCTGGTCTATACAGACCACCCAGGGCTCTCTAGGGTTTCATGTGTGCATGTAAAGGAGATGCCCTATCACTGTGTTGTAGCCCTTCTTAAAGGTCACATGATTAGGGCTGCCATACATCCAGATTCCCCCAGACATTACCAGGATTTCAAAGGCAGAATTGACTGGGGGCGGATTTCTGATCTTGGCAAGTTAATTGAAAATTTGCGGGGTTTTTTGGTGTTTCTGTAAAAAAAACAACCCTCAAAAATAAAAAATACTTGGGGCTTGTTTAAAAATTATTGCTCAACAATTTTGGAGTCTTCCTAAAAAAAAGTTCAACAACTTTCGGGGGGTCCTGGTTTTCACTTTTTGAAATATGGCACCCCTACACATGATGTCTTTTGCTAACCGTTGTATAAGAGTTTGTGTAACAACACCATGGCCAGAATATAACCCAGTCTTTTTCTTCCTCCATCCTTGCTTTGTTTACTAGTCTGATGTGAAGTTCTGGAGAACCCTTGCACACCATTTTTTTTATATTTTTATTGGCCCAATTAAGGTACCACCCTAATATGGATTCTGGATTTAAGAATAAAAATAAGAGAACACCCTTACCTTTGCTTTCTGCCAGGGGTGGGGGTGGGGATCTACTATATCTGTTGAAGTCTTGCATTGACATTCCATTGTGGAAGAATGGTAACTTTCAGGTCAGTACCATAGTGTCTTAGGAGACTGAAATGTTTCCCTGCTGGTTTTCTGAATGTCACCATTTTTATTTTATGTCAGCTAGACTGGTAGAATTTTGTGAAGCATGACCGTTGGAAACAGTGTTTTTCCATTCAACATGGAGAAGATAAACTTGAAGACAGGTTGAACCAATGGCATTTCTCCTCAGAATTCTTGATTCGTCCGCCTCTGCCTTTTTTTCGGGTGAGCCAAGCAAAACATGCTTACACTAAGAGTATTGCCAGGCATTTTGAAGAGGAATTTGCCAGAGTGCATTACATAATATGAAAATGTTTGGGCTTGATTGACTGATTTGATTATGAGCACTTACTCATTAGGGTATAATAATTGTAGTAATGGTAGGTAAAAGGTAAAGGTAAATGAGCCCTGGACAGTTAAATCCAGTCAAAGGCAACTATGGGGTTGTGGTGCTCATCTCACTTCAGACCGAGGGTGCCAGCGTTTGTCCACAGACAGCTTTCTGGGTGACGTGGCCAGCAGGACTAAACTACTTATGGCGCAACAGAACACTGTGACGGAAGCCAGAGCGCACAGAAACACCGTTTATCTTCCCACCTATTTATAGTGTGCTTTCGAACTGCTAGGCTGGCAGAAGCTGGGACAGAGCAACAGATAGCTGACCCCATCACACAGATTCGAACTGCCAACCTTCCGATCAGCAAGCCCAAAAGGTTCAGTGGTTTAGACCACAGCACCACCCACTCCCTTGTAGTAATGGTACCAACATGGTGGTGTTATGGTACTGAAACCTGAAATTCGGTACACTTTTTGCCCAACCAATGTCTTATTAGAAAACAGGATGCCTAGATACATGCCTGTCTTGAACTGTTTGGTGTGGACTCCAAAATGGTTTCAGTTGTTCTATGCAACCTAGAGAGCCCAAAAAATCTGTTGGGATATCACTTATGACAGGCCTGTGAGGCAGTTCACTGGGCAAAAAGGAGCTAGTGAACACAGCATAGCAACAGAAGGAAGGTAGTACTGTGGTTCGATAGCCAGCTGAGGGATCCTGCAGTACTTCCTTTTATCTTATAAAAACATTTTTGCACTACTTCACTTAAAAACTACTTCACTAAAAAACAGAAAAAAATGCTGTCAGGCCCGCCAGTTTCTGTGGCTTTCCACACTTTCAGGAAAGCACAATCAAGCGTCACATTTAAAGCACATTTAAAGAATATGGCTTCCTCCAAAGTTCCCAGAATTCTTTGAGTGGAGCCACATGATGTGACCAACGGTATAGGTTTTTCGGGAAGTGTGCATACAGACAACTAGAAAGAAGATGTGTAGAATGAAAGAAAAAGTCCTCCCAAAATACCTCGTCCATCCCGAGAGTAAGCGCAACAAAACCTGCACATCCCACCTTTGGGAATTTCAATGAATAGTTTCTCTCTCCAATTTGAATGCAGTTTCCTTTTCTCATTAATGGGTAGAGAATGGTCAAAACAGTGTGGAAGACATTTCCAGCCCAGGCCTGCTCATGTATCTCTTTTGGGATGCGGGGTGTGTTGGGGGCGGTTGGGGGGAGGAGGGAAAGAGAGGGGATAATTTTGATCCCCAGGTGCCAAGAACAAAGTGCTTATGTAACTTTCTTAGAAAGTTGTATGTTTCAGATTGGCAGGACATTCTGTTTTTCCATCCAAAGGAACAAAGCAAAAACAATGGCACGTGATGGGCTTTATTCTCTTTCTGTTGCTCTGCTGTGAAACACAGTCAGAGGGGGAAGTAATTAACGATAATAGAGGACACCACTGGAGTTGCTTGCTTCGTTCCTTTTTCGTCCAAACATCCAAAACATGATTGCAGAGAAAGCTAAGCACCGTACCATACATTGCATGCTGTTTTTCATTTTAGGAACCCAATTGGAAATCAGAATCAGAGCTGTCATCCTCCAGATTTTCTGGAGTGTGACTCCCATCAACCAGCTATAGGGAGCTATAGTCTGGAACATCTGGAAAGTACCAGATTTGTGAAAACTGCCTTTAATGGAGACCTCCACCTTTAAGAGCTGCTCAGCATAGAATGGTTCGGTGGTGCACCTTCCCTTTGTGGGGTAAAGCCAGACATGATTATGTTTATCAGTGTGCTACTGTGAAGACCCAAGACCCTCTCTGTGTTAGGAATCTACACTCCTTGAAACAATGCTAGAAATGTAGAGGGCACGCACTGCAAAATTAAAAGGCATTGTTCTGATTTCCCACATAATGATTCTAGAAGGGATTCACTGTGGATTTATTCCGTTTTATCTTGACCTTCCTTCTAGGAGCTCAGTGGGTGAAATAGGGCTCCCACACCCAACACCCTTAGCTTCATATCAAACGGGTGAAGGAAGCCAGGCTGAGAGAGAATGACTAGTCCATCAAGCAATGGGGATTTGAACCTGTGTGTCCTCATTCCTAGTACTATATGCTAACCCGCTCTACTAACACGTCCAATGGAGCTCGGTAGGGAGGATCAAACAGCAGGTTAGCATGACCTCTACAAGCCCTGGAAATGAGCAGAGGAGGTGTTTTCTTTCATTGCATAGTGATGAATACAGGCAAGTTGGTATTATGGCAAGGGGGTGCGGAATGTGAAATAAGCACCGTAAGATTTTTTTAAAACCACACATATCTTGTTATGTTTCTGTCTCTCTTGTAACACTTAAGAAAGTTGATAAGAACATTCTGTTCTGTGGGATTGTGGTAGGGGAAATTTGTGTAAGAAATACACACATGTACTATATTGCTGTGCTATGACTTTATTGTACGTTTCCCAAAAAATACTGATTTCAAAATGCACAGCTGAGCGCGGTTATGAACTTCAAGACAGGATTTAGTACGGTAAGTCTCTCATTCTGCAGAGTTTAGCTGCTGTGTTTATCATTCAGATTGCTCTTCTTTAAAACAAATAACAATGTATTAACAGAGAGAACGGAATCCAAATAGAAGCACTAAGAGTAAATTTCAAGATGACATTCCTCAAATATGCTATTTTAGTTTTGCTTAGGAGGTCTCAATTGCATCAGTAAGGATGTTCCATCCAGAAAATGAATGTAACTATAGAACTCCATGCTGGATCAGAGTACAGTGGTACCTCGGTTTATGAACACAATTGGTTCCGGAAGTCTGTTCATAAACTGAAGTGTTCATAAACTGAAGCGAACTTTCCCATTGAAAGTAATGGAAAGTGGATTAATCTGTTCCAGACGGTCTGCGGGGTACTTAAACTGAAGCGTTCATAAACTGAAGCGAACTTTCCCATTGAAAGTAAAGTGGATTAATCCGTTCCAGATGGGTCCGCGGAGTACTTAAACTGAAGCGTTCATAAACTGAAGCATGGGTGTAATTGGTTCCAGAAGTCTGTTCATAAACTGAAGCGTTCATAAACTGAAGCGAACTTTCCCATTGAAAGTAATGGAAAGTGGATTAATCTGTTCCAGACGGTCTGCGGGGTACTTAAACTGAAGCGTTCATAAACTGAAGCAAACTTTCCCATTGAAAGTAATGGAAAGTGAATTAATCCATTCCATATGGGGCCGCGGCGTTCATAAACCGAAAATTCATAAGCCGAGGTGTTCATAAACCGAGGTTCCACTGTAAAGGCCCATCAAGTCCAGCACCCTGTTCGTACAGTAGCCAAACAGATGTCTAACCATCCAAAAAAGTTTAAAAGCGCAGGTCCCAATAACAATCCTTGACGTAGCTGTCAGGTTTTCCCTTTTCTCACGAGGAAGCCTATTCAGCATAAGGGAATTTCCCTTTAAAAAAGGGAGAACTTGACAGCTATGATCCTTAAGGGAGTGTACCTTCTACATCCGTCCATTGGAAGGACTGTCCAGTAAGTTCTTCCAGCTTCCTGCTTCCCATTCCTTAACCAGTAACTATTCCATCAGAGGACTTCTCCTATTATCCCATGTTTGCTAAGCTTGTACTGTATGGAAGTTTTTAGTGGGTGCTTTTTTTGAGTGCTGTGGCTTAAACATAACTGCAATTACAGTTCTAGTTACAGGTAGGTAGCCGTGTTGGTCTGAGTCGAAACAAAATAAAAAAATTCCATCAGTAGCACCTTAAAGACCAACTAAGTTTTTATTTTGGTATGAGCTTTCGTGTGCATGCACACTTCTGTGTATCTGATGAAGTGTGCATGCACACGAAATCTCATACCAAAATAAAAACTTAGTTGGTCTTTAAGGTGCTACTGAAGGATTTTTTTTATTTTGCAATTACAGTATAATTTGTCAAATGAGCAAAACTGTTCCCATTACATAGCCCAGAATGCCTTTCACATACCTGTTTCTTTTTCTTTTTTTTAATTTTGCAGCTTGCTGAAAAGAGTGTTCTTTGTGTGACATTGAGCACATGTGCAAGTTTATTTATTCCTTGGGTGAGTTCTGGGTTGTGTTTACACTCTGCACATGAACCTACAGGACTGAAGGGCGTGGTAAGACGCAGTTGCCAAGGGTGTGTTCAGCTCTCTTGGCTGATTTATTTCTGCGGTCCCACAATCACCTTCGTACTCGCTAGATCACCTGAGCTCCTCAGCAATTTCTCTATCACATAGTTCTGCTCGAAGGCATTCCTGAAGTCAGAAATGTGCTCTTGGCCCTACCCTCGAAAGCCAAAGCAACACCACAGCTTGGATTCAGCTAAGAATGTTCATTAACTGCCGTGGGGAATCCAAGGATTCTTAGATTTCAATTAGCTTTTGTAATCAGGCACCATTTGTGACTGCCACAGATGGCACACTTGCCCAATACCTCTGGCACCACACATACAGGGTGGTCTTCTCTCACCCCTCTGCATTATCTGCAGTGTACAGAGGACATGGGAGCGGCAGGGCCGGCCCTACTGTGAGGCAAGGTGAGCTGACCGCCTCTGGCAGCACATGCTGTGGTAGGGGGCAGCAGTTTCCCATAAGGCCCTCTGGTCATTCACTTCTGTTGCAGGGCAGTGCTGTTATGCTACAGGGCATGTTCTTGCCCTCCCCGAAAACTACCGGTAGCTGGCTGCCTCGGGTGATGAGCACCGAGTGTTGAGCACCTAGCAAGAGAGCTCAACAGGTATTTGTCTTCCCAACAAAGGCCCAGCAGAGACTGGGAGGCTTTTCTCCTCACTGCCATCCCCTCTCCTTCACAGTTATCGGCTGAATAGCAGAATCCACTGAGTAGACTAGTGATGGCGAACCTATGACATGCGTGTCAGACGTGACACGCAGAGCCCTCACTGCTGGCACGCGCCCCATTGGCCCATTCACGCTGTTGTTGTTTTTGTTTTTCCCCATTTGTTCTCCCGCTCCTCCTACAGCTTGTCTCCTTTTGTTGTTGTTGCTGCTGCTGGTAGCCAGAGATTGGTTTTTTAACCCTTTCTGTGCTGTTTTTTCTGGCGCTTTGGCAGACTATGATTGGGTGTAAGAGTGTTCGTTTTTTAACCCGTTCTGTGCTGGGTTTTTTGGCACTTTGGCAGCCTATGTCGGTGCTGCGTGTTAGTTCCAGCGTTCCAGCGAAGGTATTATCCATCATTTATTTCTGTTCTCTTCCCCCCCCCAAAGCGCAGCAGCTTAGGGGTATCCCCCCCAAAAAGCAAATCAACTTTTGCACCCCCCCAAAAAAACCTCCAAAACTTTGGTCAGCAGCTCCCCCCAAAAAGCTCAACGACTCTGGGCACTTTGTGATAAATAAGGGGTTTTTGTTTGGTTTGGTTGAATAATTAGTTTTTGGTTTATTAAATACAGTTATATATTACAATTATACATTTTTGTTATTTAAACTATAAATATCATGAAATTATGGTGTTTTTTCTTGAAGTGACACACCACCCGAATTATGCTCGGTTTTTTGGCGAATTTTGACACACCAAGCTCAAAAGGTTGCCCATCACTGGAGTAGACCCTTCCTACCAAGGTGAACTAATCAGGTCTTCCTACCATCTTCTCATCAGGTCTGCTTCCATGTTTTCACTTGAGAACTGGATGGAGCAGGGCCCATATGGGGAGAATCAAGGGCCATAGCTGTCAAGTTTTCCCTTTTCTTGCGAGGAAGCCTATTCAGTATAAGGGAATTTCCGTTTAAAAAGGGGAGAACTTGACAGCTATGTCAAGGGCTGAACAGGGCACAGGGCATGGTCAGAAACGTTATTGGGGTGGGAAGCAGGCAAGATGCCTATGAGACGGGATACTTTGGGTTCTCTTGGGACCAACCCAGATTTATCCAAGCCCCCAGGTGTGCTGGGCTTTTCCATGGGTTTCCACATCTTTTCCTCAAGAGAAGAGGGTCCTGTTCAGGCACCTGGCCACTTAAAGACCATGTTGATTTGCGAAAGCATAGAGGGGGGTTGCCCCTCACATCCTGTGGCCTGTTTATCTGTGTTGCAGAGGCCACTTTCAGATGGCTCCATTTAATTCAGTTGGCCCTGGAGTTTGCCACGTAATGTCGGGGTTTACAATAGAAAGTGAGCTTCAGCCGCAACAATGGAGAGATTAGCACCATTCCCCATTGAAATGATGCACCTTTTTTGATCTGTGCGCAGAGAATTCCGCATCCTGCTGCTGCTGCTGCTGCACAGTGCGCTGAGCTGAACGTTCCCCCAAGAGCAGCAGAGGCAGCTGTCGCTGCACCACAGGGATTCCCTACCAATCTCCTGTTTATGAAACGGCCTTTTACCCTGCCAAGGGAGTGCACATTAAAACATTTTTGCATGGTGATGCTATAAAGATCCCCCTGGGTCCCAGCACCACGCTGGGTGGAATAGTACTGAGCATGTCTGAGCGAGGACAAAAATAAGATCATCCTTTCCTTCCTGTAGCTCAGAGGCAGAGCATCTGCTTTGCACACAGAAGTTCCCAGGTTCAGTCCCCAGCATCTCCAAGTGGCTGGGACTCTGAAATCCAGGAGAGCCCCTGCCAGGCAGTGCCAATAAGGCTGTGCTAGATGGGCTGGATAAGCCTAAGGCAGATTCTTGCATTGCTTAATAACTCCACGATTGGAAAAGATGGGGCCAGGTTTTTCTTTCTTCCCAGGGAAAGCCAGTTCATACGAGACATGGCAGTTAGGTTTGTGGGGTATGCACAGGTGTTCAATGGCACGTCAAGTGTCAAGAGGAAGAGGAAGAGGAAGAGGAAGAAGAAGAAGAAGAAGAAGAAGAAGAAGAAGAAGAAGAAGAAGAAGAAGAAGAAGAAGAGGAGGAGGAGGAGGAGGAGGAGGAGTTTGGATTTGTTATCCCGCTTTATCACTACCCGAAGGAGTCTCAAAGCGGCTAACATTCTCCTTTCCCTTCCTCCCCCACAACAAACACTCTGTGAGGTGAGTGGGGCTGAGAGACTTCAGAGAAGTGCGACTAGCCCGAGGTCACCCAGCAGCTGCATGTGGAGGAGCGGAGACGCGAACCCGGTTCCCCAGATTATGAGTCTACCGCTCTTAACCAAGTCTACCGCTCTTAACCACTACACCACACTGGCTACTCAGAGGCAAAATGTGTTCATGAGCCAGGGAGGCATATTTGCAGGTGAGAGTCTTCTACGATGTTCACCTCTGTGCTTTTAAAACAGAGCCCTTTCTTTTGAAAATGTATATCCTGCCATTCTTCTCAAAAACAGCACACAGCAGCTAACAATACATTAAAACCATATAAGCCAAGAATGAGTGAATATGAACTCTTCTCAAATTAGCCCCCCCCCAAAAAAAAACTCCTAGGGTCAATAAAAAGGTTTTGTTTTTTAAGGTTTATTAAATTTGTATATCACTTTCCACTAAAAAGTGCACCATGGTTTTTTGTGACCTGTTTGTCAAGCACAGTCACATGGATGGCAAATTCCTTCCAAGTACCACTTTATCTGACACTGTCTCTGACCAATTGATTGTATGATTCACTGACTATCCATTACCTTGGAATGTTAATGTCTTGCCTTCCTCAGATGAGCCCCTGTGATATATCTTGCATTTATTTTTGCCAGACACCTGACTGTAATTCATGTATGCCTGTTTATTCTCAATAAAACTTATATAGCACCAGACAGACACGCCTGGCCAATAGGAATTAAAACCAATAATAAGAGATAAAAACCATAAGAAATTAAACCAGGAACAAGAAATCAAACAGTCAACTAAAGTAGGGTAGACCACCACCACCACCACACAAAACAGAAACCAAAGAAGTCAGCACCAGAACTAACAACACTTGAACTTCAAAGGCCTTCTGTAACAGCCAGGATTTAGTCTGCATCTTGAAACTACAACGTGGACGAGAAGGCCTTGTGTGACATTGCCCTTTTTGAAACAATGCGTCAACTGAAACACAGCCGCCTATAAAAAATTGACACTTCTCTGGATTTCGTGACGCAGTTCTCCAACCAAATAAAGTGCGCCAAAATGTGAATCTGAGGGGGAAGTGTGCCTAAGTACCAGCCTGCTGAAGTCTTGGAGCGATATGCTCCGTACAAAGGTCATCAGTGAGACCCATTGCAGATGCGTTTTGACAAATTCAAGCTCCTCAAAAGCAGTCCTCAGCATACAGCACATTGCAATCATACAACTGGCACATTACCGAAGCACATGTAACTGGCTGGATTGGGTGTCCCTCGGGAAGGGTGCAAATGCCATACCAACTACAGTTGGAGAAAGGACACCCTAGCCACCATTATTGTCTCTTGAGCATGCAGGAGGTGCTCCAATTTACAAGGAGCAATTGTGCTGATGGCAACACCTGGGGGGGGGGAACCCATCTCGCTCCTTTTATACCCAATCGATCGCGGCGCTCTGCAGGTGAAGGCCTCCTGCAGAGGACCTTCTTATCAGGAGGTTTGCTCTGCGTGCTATAGGAATCAGGCATTCAGGTTGTGTACATACTGTCATGGCACCTACTCTTTGGAATTCCCTCCCATTAAATATCAGGCCGCAGCCGTCTGTGTTGCCTTTTTGACAACCCTAGGCTAACTTTCGGGTTGAGCATTTGGGGAAGCCACCCCGGTTGCAGCAGGCAGCAATGCCAGCTTGCCAGGCCATGTGAGCTGTTTCTGTCTCTCTTGTATATGACATGTGATCCATAGCATCCACAGGTTCCGTCTATTCCAGTTCTGGCCACTCTCACATTGCTGCAGCGATGGTAACGGAGGCTGTCCATGCAGCCCCTCTGAATGGATGGTAATCTGAATGCATCAAAGTGTGACCTTAAGAAACGCCACATACCAGGCTCAGAAATAAACAGTAAATTGCAAAAACTCGGGCCAGGAGGAAGATGAATTTCAAGTAAGTTTATTCCTATTTGAATTCATCTTAAAAGGTAAAGGTAAAGGTAAAGGGACCCCTGACCATTAGGTTCAGTCGCGACCGACTCTGGGGTTGTGCGCTCATCTCGCGTTATTGGCTGTGGGGGCCGGCGTATAGCTTCCAGGTCATGTGGCCAGCATGACAAAGCCGCTTCTGGCAAACCAGAGCAGCACATGGAAACGCCGTTTACCTTCCCGCTGTAGCGGTTCCTATTTATCTACTTGCATTTTGACGTGCTTTCGAACTGCTAGGTTGGCAGGAGCTGGGACCGAGCAACGGGAGCTCACCCCGTCACAGGGATTCGAACCGCTGACCTTCTGATCAGCAAGCCCTAGGCTCAGTGGTTTAACCCACAGCGCCACCTGGGTCCCTTGAATTCATCTTATCATTACATAAATAAAAGCTTTTGAAGACTTACTTGAAATTCATCTTCCTCCTGGACCGAGTTCTTGCAATTTACTGTTTATTTCTGGACTTCACCAAGAACTCCAGTTTCTACAGTAATTCAACATATCAGGCTCAGGCAACAACAACAACAACAAACAAACAAACAAACAAACAAACAACATCAACAATAAATCGTTTCAAAAAGAAACCAAAAACACTCAGATGTCTTATGGGGGTTGCTTAATTGTTTATACAGTAATATAAAAAAAATGAAGCAAATAACTAGTCTGATTTATCTCACCCATCCCTTCACACATGCATGTGCTAAAGCAGAATAAGCTCGACTTTGAATTTATGTAAGATTTGCAGCTTCGTTCAATTGGTTTAACCGCTCTGTGGCTTCTGCTTTAATCTTATCAAAGGTCATTTAGTCGCAGAGATACCTCTTTCAGTATCTCTTTCGTCTAAGGAGAGAAAGTACTTAGCCAGGCTGACTCTTTAGCCAGGGGATTTCTAAAGTGAGCATGTTCTAGAAACAACCTTGGATCCAATCCAGGGAGAGGCTTCTCTAGAGGCCTTGGTGGAAAATCCAGGCAAGCAGCCTCTCAAGCTCAGCTGCCTACCTTTCTTGTCACTGGAGTTACCGGGCGTTTCAGTGGGGCAACTTCCCTGGAAGGAAAGCCCCTTCACACAGCTATGCACAACAGAGATAGGGGATGTTGGGAGCTTTAGGGCAGTCATAGGAAAGTACTTCATCACAAATGAAGTTCTATGGAATTTGCTGTCACCAGAGGCAGCGATGGGCACCAATTTACAGCTCCTGCTTCCCAGCTCTCCCTTGACAGTCAGGAGGACTTTTTCTGTGAGGAAGAATTCAGGCTTGGAACCCCCCACCTGGAGTCCCAGCTTGTATAGTCCCTGGAACTCTGTGCCACATGATTTATCTCTCTGTGTGTTGATCAGCTCTGAATTAGAATGTCTCTGTTACGGATGGACAACCCAGTGCCGTAGGATTGCACAGATGAAGCGCCACGATACAGCAGCGTAAAGAAATGCATCATATAGTCTTGCCTTTACCCGTCTGACATTGCAGAAGGTCACACTTCGAAGGGAGCTCTGCATGGTCTGCATTAGCCGGTGCTAACCTCTTAAGCCTCGGTTTCGCCCTCCCGCTTGCCACAGTGCCGAATTTTGATTGCATCATTATAAGCACAACGAGGAACCTTCTTCGTTGCAGGGTCTCCTGCAGCGCCACTGCTGAAGCTCCAGAGAGGAGGGCTTCCCACAGACTTTCTTCCAGCACAAGGGGCTGTCAGCTGCCGGCAGCCAGGTTACAAGCACATACGGTACTGCAGTATGGCAGAGTACGAGACCAGCACTTTGCACCCAAGGATATTCACAAGGAAACGGGTGGTGTGCATGTTCTCCCTGATATTGGTCTCTCCTCATCCTGACTTTCTCCAAACACTTCTTGTCTTACATTTTGGGACTCTCCAGAAGCAGAGTTGAGGTTTTTTGGGGGTGGGGAGGGGGGGATCTACAACAGCTGACTGGAGATAGAAAAGCTCTGGGAAATCCCTGTGAATTCCTTTGTAACACTCATACTAGTCCCTTTATGTAAAATGGTAGCATAACAAGAGACTGGTTGATACAAAAACAGATAACCCCGTTAATTTATTACAGTCAAATGCAAAAAGAATAAAAGGGTCTTGTAATCCATCCCTTCTATGGGTTGTGCTGGGTGGGTGGATTGGGCAGAGGGCACCTTCGCTGGCATGGAGCTCCTCTACTGTGCACGGCTATGTTGCAGCCAGCAACACCCACACCCAAAAGTCCAACTTTCCAGGCTGATGCAGTGATCTCCCAGTCCCGCCTCCACCTCCTACTTGGATGGGTGTGCTTGGCAGGGTTGCAGATGCAGCGATGGCCCCGCCATCCTATTAAGGATTGCGCCCAAACAGATTTACTGTGGCATATGCTTGTGTGGACTGGATCCCAGTTCCTCGTGTACATGAACTGTTAGCCCATAGCTGCCAAGTCTCCCGTTTTCCCTGGGAAATCCCCATTTTTCCAGCTGTTCCTAGCTGAAAAAATTGATTTTTTTTTGTTTTTCCCTGGTTTATTCTGGCGCGACGGCCATTTTGGAACTGGGCAGAGCATGCTCAGAAGCGACTTTTGATGCTGCTCTGCCCAGTTCCAAAATGGCTGCAGTGCGACTTCTGGCGCGGCGGCCATTTTGGAACTGGGCAAAGCAGCATCAAAAGTCACTTCTGAGCATGCTCCGCCCAGTTCCAAAATGGCGGCAGCGCTACTTCCAGTCTGCTATTTCCGGCCCGGTCCCTTATTTCCCTGACAGCAACTTGGCAGGTATGCTGTTAGCCTCAGTTGACAGATGCACTTATAATTATATATGGATGTAGACAATGGAGTCAAAAGGCGGTGAAATGAAAGGATCCCAAGCCCTGTTGGGACTGTCTAATCCCCTGTGCAGTTAGAAGAACATGAGGTAGAAAGTAGATTTGTATACTAGCTCTGCTGCCCGCCCCCGCCCCCCCAAATCACTCTCCTCTGGTTCTGCTTACCTCTCCAAGTTATAATGAGATGTCAACTGTACACCTGTAAAAATGGTTTGATTGCTTTTAGCGTCTGCCTAAGTGGCCTGATTGTTTTTAGAGGTTGTATTCTGGTTGCATTGTATCTCGTTGTGCACCACTTTGATGGGCCCGGGCTCAGAAGCGGTGTATCGATCTGTAAGAAAGAGGGATAGAATGATGAAGAAACAAACAAAGGGGGAGCCTTCTCTACATCTATAAGCTTCCAAAGTTCCAAAGTGTACAGGGAGCTTACATGAGTAAAAATAACTATGTTCTGCCTCCCCTGTTGGAGGCATTATGACTCTTAATCCGAGTTCCTGGGATGTACAAAGGGAGAGAACGCTGCTGCTCTCAGCTCCTGTCTGAGGCATCTGGTTGGCCACTGTAAGAACAGGATCCTGGAATAGACAGGGCACTAGCCAGATCCTGCAGGGTTCTTCTGGGGTTCTTAGAAGATAGCCCCCCAACTCATGGAGAGTCACAGGGGTGGGGGTGAAGTGGGTTGGTGAAGGGGATGGATCTAGTCTTCTCTCATCCCCATTCCCCCTGTGTGATGAGCCTAAATAGGGCAAACGCCTGTGACATTTGTAGGGAAAAGCTCAGATGTATGCAAAATAAGCAAGCACACACTTCAAGGACTCCATGCAGAAACAGTGTGCGTTGTTATCTTGATTATGAGGAAAAAGCAGATACCGCAATGATTCAGATGTGTGTTTGATGATTCAGCCGAATAACAAGAGGCGGAGACTTGGGGGGGGGGAGAGAGAGAAGCAAAGCTCAGCAATGGAATTTTACAAACTTTCTTTGCATCGCTGTGAACTTGTTGGGATGAGTATGCAGAATAACCTCCTCACTGCTATTTTGGCAAAAACACAAGCAAATCACGTAGCGGCATGTCAGGCTTGGCTGTAGCTTTCCCTATTTACCTGGCAACAATATGAGTCCAATGCAGTTTTGCCACACACGCAAGAAAAAAATAAAATAAAAGAATATACTTGGAACTATTACACTGCTAGCCTTTTGCCTTGATTGCAGTAAGTAGTTTCAACTCTAGCTAAGTTAGCTTATTGCTGTTTCTGCTTTTCTTTGGGGTTTTTTTGCACCTGATTTAATGACAATTTGTTTTCACCAAATAAAACACTTTTTGAGATTTACTCAAAACCAGGGGCTGAACCCAAACAGGACTCATCCCACTTGGTTCAAAACTACTGGGATATTAATCATTATTAGAGTAGCCAGTAGAAAACTCCCTGTGTTAAAGGAAATTTCATGTCCATTTAGCTCCTCCTCCTCCTCCTCCTCCTCCTCCTCCTCCTCCTCCTCCCAAGGGGCATGATCCAACCAAAGTTCAGCACTTCTAAATCCCTTTGATTTCAGTGAGAGAAAGCTAAGCACATGCTTTTAATCCCCCTCATTGGAACCAAGGACTTAAAACTTGTAATTCTAAACTTAAGCTTTGCATTCTGATTTAAACTTGATTGTGCAGCAAGTTGTTGTTGTTGTTGTTGTTCTTGTTGTGCACACAGATAGAATACCTGTGTGATAAAGTGTTGGTGGCTACTTTGAATGACGGCACAGCATGAATGCTCTGTAGCTAGGTCTGAATGTGAGAGGAATATTAGCACCGTTAGATCAGCCCCTCAATCTGTGACAGATAAGCACAATCATAAAAATGAAAAACATCAGTAAAATAAAACTGGATTTTTGGGGGACGGGGGAGGAAATGGTAGCAGAAGGTGAAATGAACAGATTAGACTATGGCATGGTAGAGGTGTGACCCCTGGTAAGCCTAATTGGAAAAAGAAAAAGTTGCAGAAAGGGTTATTCACAATGTCATTTATAGTGTTGTTTTCCAAAACAGATTTGCTTCTGTTTTTTTATATTTAGATGGCCATGCCACAATCTTCAAGTCATCTGATCATGAAGCATAGTCAAAAGGAATAAGAGGAACATTAAGTTCCTGTTTATCTTTTAGGAAATGCTTGTATCTTCAGAACTATCACAGTACAATGCAGGGTAAAAATGATCACTGGAACGAGCGCCACTGTCCTGTTCGCAGGTGGTGAAAGAGAAGGACCAAAGCTCAGTGTTAGGGCAGGTTCAATTGCTGGAGTCTCCAGGTAAGACTGGGGAAAGCTCCAGCCTAAACCCTAGAGAGCCATTGCCAGTCAGAGTAGACGATACTGAGATAGATGGCCCAGGATCTGGCTCAGGAATCTCTGTCCTTAAGAAAGAAGGACACTCCACATCCCAGGCTTGGAGAAAAGGACATTGCACTTACTTCTCAGAGGAAGTCACCGTTGCTTGGTCTGCTATTATTTTTCAAAAAAAATACTTTTTACTGAAAATACAGACATTATAATCTTTCAGAGCTCCTGGGGGAGGAAGAAACATACAGTCATACCTTGGAAGTCGAACGGAATCCGTTCCGGAAGTCCATTCAACTTCCAAAACTTTCAAAAACCCAAGTATGGCTTCTGATTGGCATAGCTGCCAAGTTTTCGCTTTTCTCGCGAGGAAGCCTATTCAGCATAAGGGAAAATCCCTTAAAATAAGGGATAATTTGGCAGCTATGCTGATTGGCTGTAGGAAGCTCCTGCAGCCAATCGGAAGCCATGGAAGCCCCGTCGGACGTTAGGCTTCCAAAAATAGTTCACAAACTGGAATAGTTCGGGAACTAAGCTGTTTGACTTCCAAGGTACAACTGCATTAGAAGCCTGGACAACACAGAGAGCATTATGATATTGATTGAAAGGAAACAGCTCCTGCATGTTTTGTTTTGAAACTCATCAAATGTACTGAATTCATTACAACCACTTTCTTTGACAATAGGCTGAGGACTCTGTTTCCATCTTGCACATAAGCCTCCAAATCTGTGGCCCCAAAGCACTGGGGACCATAGCTGCCAAGTTATCCCTTTTTTACAGGGATTTTCCCTTATGCTGAATAGGCTTCCTCGCGAGAAAAGCGAAAACTTGGCAGCTATGCTGGGGACAAATATGCTGTACAGTAGGGAATCAAGTGGCAAACTAGTCAACGCTGAATGTGTACAGCTGATGCTGATGGTTCGGGATAGACTAAGGATTCAGCTATGCTCAGGACACGGATGAGGAGTCTGCCAATTGTGTTGGCCTACAGCTCTTGATAATGGGAACAGGAGTCCAGCAACATCTGGTTGACACATCCCTGGCTTAGAAGATTGCCCAGCCATGGTATCTGGCTGGTTTCTGACATCCTTCGGAGGTCTGACCGGTTCACTGTGCTTCAACACAATCACCATGTGCGCTGAGGTTACCTCTTCAGGGCAGACTTATGACTGTTTCCCCCCACTTATATCCTTGACAGTTAAAGATACATCTCAGCTACTTACCCCACACTTTATTAATACACTTTGAACTGAGTGTTTTGGACTGGCCTGAAAACAAGTACCTTGTTAATTCAGTGTCTTGAGAGGACACCATTGTAGCAGTCAGATAATTACCCTCTGCTGCCCCTGGCATCCCTATGTAGCAATTGCTGGGGGGGATATTACTGTGCTCATGTTGTGTTTGTGGTCTTCCCACAAATAAATTGCTAGATGAAACCGGCCTTTGGTCTGACCCCATACAGGGTTCTTCTCATGTTCTTATGAGGGCAACTGCTTTCTCTGCTCCACTCTTCTTTTGAAGAGAGTTCAAGGTGACTTACAGATGGTTCCAAGGTGGGTCTCCAACCAGGCAACCTACAGGACCAAACCCGCTTTGCTCAGATTATAAGAAGAGACCCTGTGCTGATTGAAGCTTCATGCGTAACTGACAAGCACAGTCTTGTGACTCATCCCAAGATTTGCAATGCAGAACACTAGTGGTTAGAATGGAATGTGTCAACACTGCTATCTAGGACAGCGCAGGACCACAAAACATGCTATTACGCTGCTACCAGTTGGCTGGATTTGGATGCTAAGGATTTGCTCTCCAGTTTAATGCAATCACAGCCTTCAGTCTTAATGCATGAGGTATGTGTGTGCACCTGGAGAAATAAGATTGCCATCTTTAGTTTGCCTAGTGAAAAGTTCTGAGTATGTGCCTCCACAAACGCATCAAGCCTTCCCTCTGAGGCAAAGGTGATGGTTTTGTGTAAGTACGTATGGAAATCGTGTGCTCCTGAGCATTTGTAGAGGTTTCCTTTCCGAAAAGCAAGTGGCTTGCATTTGAAACAATGGAAGCAAAAGGCACAGGGTTCCTCCACACAGGCTGTTTATTTGGACAAAATCTTTTGTAGTATCCTACCGTAGGGCTGCCATATTTCAAAAAGTGAAAATCAGGACACAAGGACTTCTGTCTGCACAATAGGAGTTTATCTCCTTCTCCTCTTCCTGCCCCCCAATCTGTCCGGGGGTTTCCTCCAACCTTCTGGAGCAGATTATTTGGGGGGGGGGAGTGTTTGGGGAGGGGAGAGGGAGTCCTATGGCACAGGCGGAAGGCTTTGCACAAATAGGACAATTTCATTGGAAACATTCCTTGTTTGTTTCCCTACACTTGCTAGTGCAAACATCCCATCACTTTTCTAACCACAAAGGATCACTGCACTAAAGGATCACTGCACTAAAAAGTGGGAAAACATCTACTACCTTGCAATGTCGTATGATGCCAGCATGAACATACTGTATTAGGAAAATGCAACGTCATATAATCTCTGCACAAGTTTTGTGTGACCATATGAGTAAAGGTAAAGGAAAAGGGACCCCTGACCATTAGGTCCAGTCATGACCAACTCTGGGGTTGCGGCACTCATCTCACGTTATTGGCCGAGGGAGCAGCACACGGAAACGCCGTTTACCTTCCCGCCGGAACAGTACCTATTTATCTACTTGCACTTTGACGTGCTTTCAAACTGCTAGGTTGGCAGGAGCTGGGACCGAGCAACAGGAGCTCACCCCGTCACAGGGATTCGAACCGCCAACCTTCTGATCGGCAAGCCCTAGGCTCAGTGGTTTAGACCACAGCGCCACCCGGTCTCCCACATTGCCCTTGGGGGCAGGTTAATTGGTTCATTTAAAAAATTGTTAAGCCATCCTGTATTCTTACAAATTCCTAAGCTTGACCAACTGGTCATGCCAAAATAAAATAAATTGGTTGTTTCTACATAATTGCTTTTAATGTAATTCTGTTTTGGTCACTCTGAGAGAAAAGCAACTAAGAAATCATCATCATCATCATCATCATCATCCCACAATCAAATAAACCACATTTCAGAACAATCAAAATCCTATGCCCTTTAAAAATGTGGTTCTTTTTTGGGGGGGGGGGCGTTATTGGGTTGTTGTTTTCATTCTGACATTATATATAGTGATTTTAATATTGATATTTTCTGTGAACCGCCCTGAGACCTCTGGGTATAGGGTGGTATATAAATCCAATTAGCAGCAGCAACAACAACAACAACAACAATGGGGTGGATGACAGACCAACAGTTAAAATGCTTAACTGTGCAATCCTATACAAGCCTGTCCAGAAGTAAAAGGCACTGAATTCAGTGGGCTTACTCCAAGTGAGTGGTTATAGGATTACAACTTTAAATGTCTGGTCAAATAACAAAGTAACCTGGTGCTGAAAAGATTATCATGTTGGCTCCAGTCATACCTCTATTTCACAGTCTGTCTGTGGCAGGTGTGGTGAACTTTTGGCCCTCCAGATGTTGCTGATCTACAACTCCCATCACCTCTGACCCTTAGCCATGCTTGCTTGGGAGTTGTAGTTCAGCAACATCTGGTCTACATGGAAAGCGGTTGCGCTTATCTCATGGGCTTCCAAAAGGCATGGAGTTGGCCATGTGGGAAGCAGGATCCTGGGCAGCCTGAATATCATCACTGGGAAGCCTCTTTCACATAACAATGTACTCAGGGACTCAGAAAACAGCCGCATCTGTAGATCTTAAGGCACAGTTAGGTTGACTTAACAAGGAGAGGTTGATCTGGGGAAAGGCATGTGTAGAACGTCCTTTCCCCTCTAATGGGAAGCAGCTTTTTTAAAAAAAGAAAGAAAAGAAAAAGGCAAAATATATCATACAGATTAAAGAGTAAGGAGATGCCCATTTAAAGGCCCAACATGCTTATTAAAAATTTATTTCCACCCTAGTTTAAATTGTCCTGTTTGGGCAACTGGTCAAAAATATGACATTCTTTTGACATTCTGATAAGCTGACTGGCAACCTTATGCATACACCTACAGACACACAGACACACACACAGAAAGACACGAACACATATAAATATACACTTTAAAAAAACCCACCTATTCACATAATCACCCCATCACCACCTTCAAATTATGTGTGAAGTAGCACTGGGAAAGATTATATAAATTGTGTGCATTTTATATTTGTGGTTGCCTCCGAGTTTTGCCCTTTTGGATGATGTCTTGGTTTCCATAGTAACCAATGTACTTGAAGAAAGGGGGGGAGGGGGAGGACTAGGAAAGCAGAGAAATGCTAAAAAGAGGACTGATACGTGGCAAAACACATTGGGCCTCACATTCAGATTGCACCACAGCTGCGACGCAGTGAGCATTTGACTGTGCAGGCCCACAGTTGCATTTGTGATTCCTGCGTCTAGTATCTGATAACTTCATTTCAATGGTACTATGTGGATTCACATAAATGGTTGCCACAATGCTTAATCGGTCTTCACTCTTTCTTTGGATTTGGGAAGGTAGCCCATCTAGGAGAAGAAAACTCTGATACTAAACCTCGGTTGCCTTGTACGATATCTTCGGGGGGAAAGGCTAAGCAGAAAACCCAACACAAAGTAGAGTTCCTAAGGCGGTTGGATGGCACCTTGTATGCCTCCTTCCAGCCAAGCTGGTGCCAAACATATTGCTCTGCTTTCCTTTGGACCACATCAGTGAGGCAAAGAGTCTTGCTGTCTTGTGAGTCTTGTTGTCTGGGCAGCTCAGGACCTCCACACACACTGCCCAGGCTTGTGCCCTGCGGAAGTAACCCTCCTAATGTAGCAATTTGACTTCACTCCCAGAGGTGCACTCCATTGTCACTCTTGGGACAGACGTATGCCAACACACTAAACCTATTTAAGGTGCGTTCAAAACATGTTCTTTCCCTCGAAGAATTCTGTGCACTGTAGTTTACCCATCACCCAGTTACAATTCCCAGCAGGCCTTAACAAACAAGGTGGTTTCAAATCCCTATTCAGGCATGACAGCTGCTAAGCAGCCTTCAGCCAATCACGCTTTTGCACTCTAGCCTGTGAGCTCCAGGAAGGAAGATTGGGGTACCAATGTCAGCATCTGCTGACAGTGTAAATAGATGAAAAGTGACCACTCTTTCTGGGGGGGAGGGAGGCAAGTAGGACACCCAAGCCATGCTTTGAAGCATTGTTGTGAGGTCTCTATTTGATCATTGCTGGTGGGACTGTCATGAAGGTTTCACTTTCAGGCCCAGAAGTTAAGAGACTCAAGCACCCATCAACCCTCCTCAGCCTACATGGCTAATGGTCTGGGAGAGCAGCCGGTTATTTAACCGTTTATTTGCTTCGTTGTATTAATTGCTCCCGTAAAATGCCTCAGAGCAATTTCACAGTAGAACAACAACAATTAGAAAGAATTTCATATGTAAAAGCAACTTTGCATCTAGTGCAGATACAGGCTAGGCCGGATAAGGATCTCCACTTAAAAGGCTCGTTGAAAAAGGAAGGCCTTCAGTAGGGGCTGAAAATACAATAAAGAAGGGAGCCTCTCTGATGTGTAATGAGAGGGAGTTCCAAAGGGCAGGATGTCAACATCCGGAAGGTCACAGGATTGCCATCGCTGCCTGAAGGCAATACCTGGCCAGGGCCTCAGATGTGATAAAATAATGTGAATGGCCCTCAATGGGAGCAAAAGCCTGGGAAGAAATTGGAGAGAGCTCTAGAAATATTGACACGGGTGGCGCGTGGGACGCGGGTGGCGCTGTGGTCTAAACCACAGAGCCCAGGGCTTGCCGATTAGAAGGTCAGGGGTTCAAACCCCCGTGATGGGGTGAGCTCCTGTTGCTCGGTCCCAACTCCTGCCAACCTAGCAGTTCGAAAGCACGTCAAAGTGCAAGTAGATAAATAGGTACCACTCCAGCGGGAAGGTAAACAGCGTTTCCATGCGCTGCTCTGGTTCGCCACATGACCCAGAAGTTGTACTCTGTAAAGCGAGATGAGCGCTGCAACCCCAGAGTAGTTCACGGCGGGACTTAACAGTCAGAGGTCCCTTTACCTTTACCTGGAATATTCTGAATGCAGAGAGCCCTTCATTTGCAGGAGGTGATCCCAAAGGAAGGGGGCAGGTATGCCTGAGATAACAGCAGAGGCCAGTTTGGGGGCAGCAAGGAAGAAGCTTCTTAGGATGCAGGTGTCTCTCTTAGTGGGGCGTCTGGTGTGGGCAAACCTTCTGCCCTGGCTAGGAGTGCCATCCTATTTATCTCCTCCATACGTATTTGTACATCCTGGGATTTAAGAGCTCACCTGGTAGATAGTGATGCCAAGAGGGATTGTGGGGTAGAAGGCAGAGAGGCCAGCAGTAGGTGGAGCCAGGGCTAATAACAAGCAGAATGGACTAATTCTGGTTTTGCCCCCATCCTCCTCCCTGCTAATTTTTTCAAGGGGCAACATTGAGCCTAAGGAAGACAGAGCTGACACCCTCTGGACTAGAGGTAATTAAGTAGGCTGGGTGAGCAAGGACAGATTGGGACAGCACCTCGTTCTGCCTACAGGACCAGTCTCTACTGCTGGTTACCATAGGTGACCAGAAACCAAATGCAGGTGAGCACCTGAAATTCAATGAAGGCATGTGAATAGGCTGGTAAAAGAGGGACCGATCTCTCCAGGTGTCTTCTGCTAGTCCACCTGGCTTCTGTGCTAGTGATGGAGAGCCAAAGACTCCTTAACCCTGATTTACAGAGTCGGTGGCTAACCTGCTGAACAGATGGCAGGAGTTTGTGGCAAATCCAGGCAGCTCAAAGGTGGACAGATTCCTGTGGCCCTTCAGAAGTTGTTGGGACTCCCAGCTCCATCATTCCCAGACAGCATGGCCAATGGTGCGGTAAATGGTAGCTGAATGCAGTATCACAAATTGCTTCAGGATTTGAAAGGTAAAGGAACATAGGAAGCATTGGCAAGTCATCCCTCCCCCATGTAAAATACCATACCTTTTTCATAAATTATGAGTAGGTCCCCTGGTGGGACTGTTTTTCTGTTAGAAACCGTGAGATGAATCATTGTATAAATTCAGCTCGCTTCTCTGACTGTGCCCCTGAATACGGGAGATTTGTGAGTCAGCAAACCATCTGTGCTCTTGTGCAAAGTAGAGAATGGCTTTTTGATATGCTCTGGCTATAATGGGGTGGAGGACAATGGGTACTAATGGGCAATTGATCCATCACCGAAACATACATAGTGTTGATTGAATCTCATCACTGGGGGGTGGGGGGAAAACTGGACCCTAAGCTTCCTTAACTGCAGCAGCTCCAAGGTTAGCATGAACTTAAGTGCTTTCCAAAAGTGATGTTTGTCTTCCTCCTCCTTATTTCAACATCCATCCTGATAGTGCCACAACACAAACCCTTATTAGCCAATAACTGAATGCACTTGATGTACTCCATA
The DNA here is from genome assembly GCF_965207765.1 of Zootoca vivipara. Classification (NCBI taxonomy): domain Eukaryota; kingdom Metazoa; phylum Chordata; class Lepidosauria; order Squamata; family Lacertidae; genus Zootoca; species Zootoca vivipara. The sequence continues at coordinate 85,128,305 of NC_142584.1, forward strand.
TTGCTTAATTATTTCATGAGTGCTGTGCCCGCTCTCCTGAAATTAAAGGGCTGGAAAGTTTTCAGTCATAGTGCCCACGCCTTTGGGCCATTTAGAAAGGATAAACTAAAAAGCAGGCAATATATGTAATGCTGATCACATAATAATTGTGCGCACAGCATTAGGAAAAGCATCAGGCTCTCTATTATTAATGTTACATATCAACTCTCTTGATTACTTTTTGTTTGTTTTGTTAAGGGCACAGACTTACAATTACATGTAACTCTGTTAGTAATCATTTATGTAGTGCACTGACAGTGCACTGGGAAGCAAATGTTGTTGAGTTCAATGGGGCTTCCTCCCAACTCCAGTAAGGGTGAATAAGACTGCAGCCTTTGTGTCAGGAATGGTTAACAAGGGAAAAAATCCTAAGAGGGAGATTCTTAACATTCCCATTTTACACACAGAGAAATGTGGCTGAGTGATGGTGACTTGCCCGTGGCTCCCCACCCTAAGAGGGGAAGCATCAGACAGCAGCACTCCTCAAGAAGATGCAGGAAATGTATGGAATATAACTAACATCACACATAAAGGTAAAGGTAAAAGGACCCCTGACCGTTAGGTCCAGTCGCGGACGACTCTGGGGTTGCGGTGCTCATCTCGCTTTACTGGTGGAGGGAGCCGCGTACAGCTTCCGGGTCATGTGGTTAGCATGACTAAGCCGCTTCTGGAGAACCAGAGCAGCGCACGGAAACGCCATTTACCTTCCCGCTGGAGCGGTACCTATTTATCTACTTGCACTGCGTGCTTTCGAACTGCTAGGTAGGCAGGAGCAGGGACTGAGCAACGGGAGCTCACTCCGTCGTGGAGATTCGAACTGCTGACCTCCTGATCGGCAAGCCCTAGGCTCAGTGGTTTAGACCACAGCGCCACCCGCGTCCCTATAACATCATACATACCTGGCTTCAAACACTGGCGACGGAAACGCACTGGAGCCAGGGGGAACAATAATGTGACTGCAGCCTTTTACTGTTGTCTGGTTTGCGGTTATTACCGGTATGTTCCTCTTCAACAATGTTAACAAACCATTAACATAAGCAATATAGGATGCTATGAAAAAGAGAGGGTAGGAAGAAAACATAGGAAGCTTTCCTATACTGAGTAGGGCCATTGGTCCATCTAACTCAGGCATCCCCAAACTGCGGCCCTCCAGATGTTTTGGCCTACAACTCCCATGATCCTTAGCTAACAGGACCAGTGGTCAGGGATGATGGGAATTGTAGTCCAAAACATCTGGAGGGCCGAAGTTTGGGGATGCCTGATCTAATTGCATAATAATGTCTACACTGAATGGCAGCACCTCTCCAGGGTTTTAGGCAAGAGACATCGCCAGCCTTACCGGGAGAGAATGGGAACTGAATCTGAGATCTTCTGCATACAAATTATGCACTCTGTCATTGAGCTCCAGCAGCAGACTCTCCCTCTCCATCTCCCCGTTTTCCTTTCCGTATCAGTGTTCCATAGATACTGAGCATGCTCAATCTTCACTATTGGGGGAGGGGAGAGTACTTCTCTATGGTGGTTCACCTCAAGCCTACCGATGCATTCAAAACGGATGGCACCATTTTGGCTACATAAGAATCACCCATGAACTTCACAAATAGAAGAAATTGTGTTCCAGCGTGAACACAAGAGTCCTGCAGTTGCTGGTTTTCCCTTTCCGGATGCTGCATGCAAACAGATGATGTGCTTTTGAGGGCTCCTAATGCTTTCTTGGGTTTGCATGCTTTGGGAGCTGTGTACACACTCCCATTTACTCTGCATCCAGTGCACTCGCAGCATTGCTTTGGGCAAATGGCATGCACGTGACGTTGGCCACTACCGTATCTGTAGCAATCCTGTCATTCCCTATGAACTACTGTGTTTTGATCCATTTCTTCCCAAACCTGCTTCGGTACAAATTGAGAAAAAACACACAACCTGGCTGCCTTTTAAGCTGGCAATGTATACACAGCCCTCATCTGCCATTAACTGATCTCCTCCTAACTAAGAAATCCCTGAAAAGCTTCAGGGGAATCCCAAGATTCGCTAGAACCCAGTTTGCTGAGAAAGCCCTAATTAAGGTTATGTTCACATTACCATTTACCGTTTACTCTGGCTCCATGGGCAAAGCCAGGATTTTTGTGAGGGGGCAGGACTTTTGTTAGGGGGTGGGGCAGAACCTCAGTTTGCTACCGTATGTATTTTTATTGATTTTGGGGAGGGCAGCTGCTCCTCCCTGCCCCCCGGTCACGCCCATGTCTGGCTCCAGTGTCCTCCCATTGCTGGTGTTTGCAGCTGAGTACACATGATGTTAGTCGCAGTCCATAAGTATATCTTATACATAGTTTCTTGAGAAATGCTCCTGTTTGCTGCAATGCCCTTCAAACCAGCTTCCATCTGATTTTAAAATGCAAGCCACAGTTCGGCTGAGGTGCAGGCAGTTCAGACAGCCGTTGCACATGCACAAATGGCAGCTTCACCAAATAGGAGTTCCGGCAGTGGGGATTGCAGGTGCAGGGCAATAAATCAGGTGATGTGAATCAAGAGGAGACGCTGCCACTTCCTCTCTGGTATGCACAGCAATGTACAAAAGCAACTTGAAACACAGCAGGGGGAAATGACCTCACTGTGTTTTAAGCCGCCAATGCGTACACAGCCTTAGACGAGGAAGGAAAACTAACCTTAGTGCTGCAACAAATTATTTGCTGCTAATGATATAGTGTGGGAGTGTTTTCTTTTCCCCTTTTCTTTTCGGCAAGAGTTCAAAGTGGAAGCCAAGAACATGGAAATCAAACTTTGATCTGCAACTGCCCCCTTTGATGTTTTCAAAGCCCTCTCGGGATGATGGTACCCGAAACAAATCTAGCTGACACAATGAAACCAAAGGAAGTTGTTGATTTCGTGATCTGATCTGGGTTCAAACTTGTGCTTTAAGAGCCTTGTGGGGGAAATCGGACCAATGTAAAAAAGGCTCAAGACTTTAACTTAGGGCTCATTCATCCTTCTGCTTGGCCCATGGCTAGAAAGCATGGGTCCCAATGGTTTTCTACTTGACCCATGCTTTTCATGTATGGGTCTGAGTGGTTCACCTCTTGCCCCATCCCTTTCCCAGGGGAAATCCACTCTTTAGTTCTGAATCGGAGCAAACATCAATTCAAAGCAGCCCCAAATTTCAATTTGCTCTGCCATTTCCCTGGGGGAAAGCAGCAGGATGCAAGGAAGTAGGGGTGAGAGCCCTGAATCAAATTAACCAAGGACACATGTAAGGAGGAACAAGCCTCGTAAATAACCCCACAAAAGTTACTAGCCCACAACATTCTTCTTCTTCTTTTTTACTGGCCTTCTTGGGGGATGATAGGGACGAATGGGGAGATCTGTGCCTCCTCCAGCACCACAGTGTGTTTCTGTGATTGGCACGAAGGAGGCGGCTTTTCCGTTCTGGAAGCCTGCTTGGTTTCTATGCCGGGCACAGAGATGGGACAGAGTGCCCCCTTTCTCTTCTGCCAGCCTGCTCACTTGCCAGGATCAAATTCAATGCATCCACCTACATGCAGTTCCTTGATGCCTTTGGTGACTAGGTGAGTTCAAGCCTGTCCTTAAACATCCCTGAGCATCCATTGCAATCTCTCTCTGCTTATTAAGGAACTCTCTATGGCACCGACTGCTATAACATAACCCACAGGGCCGTCTTAAGCACCTTTGGTGCCCTGGCGCTGTGGTGCGATGGATCCCTCCGCCGCCCCCCGCTGCCCCGTTTTCCAGCGCGGCGGGCGGGTGGGCGGCCGGGCTCAGCACACAGCACGGTTGCCGAGGGCGCTGCTGCGCGACGGGCGGGCGAGCGGGCTTTCTGCGCAGCAGAGCGGCCAGCGGGCGGGCAGGCGCGGCTGCATGGCGCCCCCCCTGGCAGGCCGGCGCAGTGGTGCCCTGCGCCACCCAGCCTGGCCGTAGAGCCGGCCCTGATAACCCAGCACTACTCCAGCCAGCCATAACTTCATTGCTTCTCACAGTAAGAAATGAACATCCTGGGCAGTGCAGAGGTGTTATTATTTCCTTAATGAGCTCAGAAAGTGAGCTCATCGGATCACTTCAAAATGGGGTGTTGTTTGTGTGTCTCACAACTCAAAGGGCCTTCAGAGAGGAGTGATAACCTGGATCATATTGTCTATAGAAAAACCACAGGATCTTCCAGTTACGCAGTTCTGCTGATGTCCGTAAACGGGCAGCATGATTCCTCAAAACGTTCTGCTCCACTCATGTCTATGTCATGGCACCAGCGGTGCAGTTTCAAGGTCAGGCTTGCAAATTTTATATAATGGATATTTTTTTTGAACTGCTGCTTTCATTTTATATTTTGAATTTTTGCTTAAGCCAACTTGTCAACACCTGACTTTGACTAATAATTTAATGTATCTTTTATTTATCATGTATTATTATTTATTTTATTTATTCAATTTGTATGCCACCCTTTATCCAACGATCCCAAGGTGGTGTATAAAAACAAAAACATAATGCACAGCATAATATTAAAATAATCATAAAAACAGCCCCCACCCAACACACACACACATTTAAAAGGCCATAAATAGTTTAATGGCTGAAGGCCTGGGTAAAGAGAAATGTTTTCACCTGGCACCTAAAGACATGTATTGATGATGCCAGGCAGGGCTTTTTTCAGCCGGAACTCAGCAGAGCAGAGTTCTGGCACCTCTGTGGTGTGATCCGACACCTCTGTAGCATTGTGGTACCGTTCCCCTTCATAGTGCTCTGGGCTGTGCAGCAGTCAACAAGTTCTGGCACATCCTTTTCTATAAAAAAAAAAAGCTCTGGCACCAGGCAAGTATTTTATGCAAGCCACATAGAGGTTTTTACAATGAAGCGATATGCAAATTTTGCTAATTTCTTTTCTTAAAAAAGGGGGGGGGTGGATTAGGTACCCAAACTGGAGGTTAGCCCCCTTCCTGCCACTTTATATCCTCCAGTCCAGAGCACAGACAGACAATTAGCTTACCCTATGGTAAACCACAGCAGTCAACACTTTGGGGGGGGGCATTATGTAAGGTGGAATTATTTCCATCCGTCTCTCAGCAACCGCTTGGGACCGATAACTACATGTGAAGGATGTTTGACTGCTTTGCAAATGGCTTCCTATTTAGACCAGAGAGAGAGAGAGAGCTAAACATACAATGAATATTATTCTTGGTAAGCAGTTCAAACACTTCTCAGCTGGCATGTTCTGTGAAACAAGGGCTCCTCGCTCTTTGGTACGGAGCACAAAGGACCAAAACAATACATGGAAACTCAATAGCAGAGCCGCGCTGTTTCTTAAACGTTGAGGCTTGGCTGCTGCTTGTTCTTTGCTGCAACCGCAGCCCTGTAATTTTCAGGCGTTTGCCTATTGATGTTCAGCAGGACTTGGGAGGGCAAAGAAAATACGTGCCTTGTGCGGCACCCACCTGGCTCTTTCCCACAGAGAACCTCTCCAGAGAGGTGGGAAACAAGAGGTCATTGGATGTAGGATTGTTTGTGGAGAGGTTCCAAATGAGCTTGTGTCGAAGAAGCTGCCCATCAGCCGTGCCAATAGGATTTGCTGGGTCCAGTATTCTGTATTGTACGTTGGTATAATCTACCCTCGGTCCTCTGCAGCACTCGCCATAGGAGACACAAATCTGCAAGAAAAATAAATGCATACACTTTATGTCACGTGCAAATTTGTCCTCTTTTTTTGCAATCAGAGGTGGAGAGAGCCTCCAAAAAAAAAAAAAATCAGAGGTCACACCCAACTAATAAAATCTGCAATGGACAGAATATCAACATGTGAAACTTCCCCCACAGTTGTAGATCCAGCTACAAAATGCATAAGAGTGTAGAGTTGGAAGGGACCCTGGCGATCATCTAGTCCAGGCATCCCCAAACTTAGGCCCTCCAGATGTTTTGGACTACAATTCCCATCTTCCCCGACCACTAGTCCTGTTAGCTAGGGATCATGGGAGTTGTAGTCCAAAACATCTGGAGGGCCGCAGTTTGGGGATGCCTGATATAGTCCAACCCCCTGGAATGCAGGAATATGCAGCTGTCCCTCATGAGGATTGAACCTGTGACCTTGGTGTTATCAGCACCGTACTCTAACCAACTGAGCGCTGTTTAATATCTGCCTGCCATATAGCAGCTGAAGACACAAGCCTCCTGGTCTTCTCCACTGTCAACACTAAACCATGCAAAAGCAACTCAACTTTCATGGGTCTTTCATCTGGTGATTTTAGGCTGGCAATGCTACATTCAGTATGAGACCAGGTGTGTTATTTCAGATGAAAGGGGACAAAAGCAATTTACGGTTTACAGCAGTTCTGCTCAGGTGCTGATGCATAAATTGAGACTGGAATACAAATTCATTTTGTATGATCGTTTATTAATACCTCATCATAACCTCTCTCTTTTTAAGCAAAAGGGATTTGAAAACCCCTTCTGCCATGAGGCTCACTTGGTGCCCTTAGGCCACTCACTGTCTCTTAGCCTGACCTACCTGATAGGGTTGTTGTGAAGATAAAATAGGAAGAGAGCGATTTGCACCACCATGAGCTCTTTGAATAACAGCATTATCAAGAACTCATTTATGTGTCTATCAGCAGCAGCACCAACCCACTCCAGGTGGGTGGGAAAGCAGTTAATCAATGCCCCCCCCCATACCGCTGCTATAATCAACCAACCTTGACTTGGCTGTTGCATTTTCCTAGGAAACTTAACAACCCACCAAGAGCTTGGATAACAGCAGCAGCAACACTCCATTTGGGAAACACACAGTGAACATTTCTCTCCACCCCACCTTTATCTATTCTACTCCATGCTGTAAAATCAACAGCAGCAAAACATTTAGGGAACTTTATAAATATGTAAAATTAACACCTTCAACTGCATAATTTGCAATGTAGCACAGGCAAAAAAGAGGCGATGACACTCTAGAGAAACACTCCTAAACATAGAGAAGCAGGCATTCCCCACACTCACCACTTTCACTTCCGTTTTTTTACAGCAAACAAAAACCAGTTTGTCAACCATGTACGTGTGTTTGTGTGTTTATGCAGTTTTACATTTTAAACTCACTTAACTCACCCTTGGCTTTTGCTTACTTCCTGACTTTGTCCAGTCACCAGCTCTCTGCCAAACCTACCTCACTTGGGTGTTGTGAAGATATAGAAGAGGGTATAAAATGGCCCAATCATTTTCTGTGTTTAGTTGCATAAATCCCAACTGTATTCAAATGGGCTTGGTCCAAGTTGGTGTGTACAATGGACCCTCTCACAATGACTGGAGATTATAAGGAAAGAGTGGCCATAAGCCATAAAGAAAAGTGTGAGGAATAGGGAAACAGCAACTCCTCAGGATCCCAGGATTTATTGATGTGGCAAGGAAAATATATATGAGAATTCCTGGGTGCCAAAATCCAAGTTTGTGTGAGAGAACCTCAGCATAGATTTAAAATAACAAAATATACAGCAAAGTAAATCATGGAGATATAGGCTGTTACACCTTTAAATTATACAGTAGTACCTCGGTTTAAGTGCACAATTGGTTCCGGAAGTCTGTACTCAACCTGAAGTGTACTTAACCTGAAGCGAACTTTCCCATTGAAAGTAATGGAAAGTGGATCAATCCGTTCCAGATGGTCCGCGGAGTACTTAAACTGAAGCATACGTAACCTGAAGCGAACTTTCCCATTGAAAGTAATGGAAAGTGGATTAATCCATTCCAGACGGGTCTGCGGAGTACTCAACCTGAAGCGTACTTAATTCGAAGTATGAGTGTAATTGGTTCTGGAAGTCCGTACTTAACCTGAAGTGTACTTAACCTGAAGTGAACTTTCCCATTGAAAGTAATGGAAAGTGGATTAATCCGTTCCAGATGGGTCCGCGGAGTACTTAAACTGAAAGTACTCAAACCGAAGCGTACTTAAATCGAGGTATGTCTGTGTGGGTGCCAAAACCTCCTCCTTCCTTTAGCGTAGAAAATACCATGTTTGATAAGTTAAAAATATTTTACTTACAAACTCTCCAAAGGTTAGGTTCATGTGGTTTTCCCATACAGCAGTCAGAAAACACATGCAGTAAAACTTGGTTTTATTACAGTGATGCAAATTCCTAAATTATTGGTGTAGAAACAGAAGAATGATGCAGAGCCATGCAGTCTGAGCTTGGAGCAACCAACTGAGCCCTCTTTACACATGGAGCTTCTTAGATAGACTGAAGGAGAACAATAGGCTTGACTACCTTCCTCCCAAGGTGAGGGGGAGTAGCCTAGCTAAGCCTAGCAGGACAGCTTACTTTATTGTGTTAACCTCTTCATGCATTAATTGGTTATATGAGGCTGGTTAACTCACACAAATAACTTACCTGTCAAGCACATCTCTGACTTCATTCATTGGCTAAAAGCACTGTAGGGCAGGAAAACAGTTAGAAGGTGAAGGTTTGCTTGCACATTTTGATCTGTAACCTTTGATCTAGAAGTTCAATTGACCTATTTTTTATTTTAAATGAAAGCTAAGAGTCCGGAGCCCTTACTCACTTGAGGCCAGTTCTACTATTATGCAGAAAGAGGTTGCTGTTTTAGGTAGCAAATTCTGAGGACTGGGGAGTGTACAGAACTCCGTGAGCCAGGCCACATAGCTCGTCCTAAGTTAGCCTGCTACCCTCAGATGCAGTAGAAGATGCTGTCTTGTTGCCAGTCAAGTTGCATTTTGTGCAGAGGAATAGGAGAAGTTGCCGTCTTGTTCACTTAAGTCCATTCTTAGCTAAGACTGCAGCAAGATGAGTTTTCATATATGTTACTGGATGTGTGTGTAGGTGGAAGAACGCCACACAGTGAGCCCATTTTAGGTGGCAGCCCATGTTTATCATGACAGGTAGTTTAGCCCCAAGACAAATTTGCTTGCCATCGAGACCACTCTTCAGCTTGGTGCTTTTGCCAAAGCAACTGGGAGGAAGAGAGCTGCTTTTGAGAAGTATGGAGCTAACGCAACTGTATAATGAAGAGATACAGTGGGCCACCTGCAACTTATGCAATCATGGCCTTAGGTGCACGGCCGAAAAATGAAAAATAAACGGAGATTGAGGGCAACCCGTTGCAGAAAGAGTTTTTAAGAGCTTCCCAGCCTCTGGGAAAGATGCACAAGGGCTCTGGGACACTCCCAGGGCCCTCACGCAACATTCCCAGAGCACAGAAAGCAAGGCGGAGAGCAAGGCCTGCTCCGGACAGGTAGGGATGGTTGTGTGTGAGGGGACAGTGTTGGTTCTGGGGGGGTTTCCTGGCTTTACTTGTGTGTGGACCCCCGGAACCGGAACTCGTGTAACTTGTGGGCCTGCTGTACCCTACCACCACCAACTGTAACGGCTCAAAAATATTTCTGTTTCTACATAAAAGATGATGAGGATCACATAGACAAAGTTGGAAGTCTGGCCTGTTCCGGGTCCTTCGTGGTCTCACAGAGAAATAGAGACTAGCCATTGTTTCTTGGCTGATTTCCAGCACAGGTGATGATGAAGTGCAATGCCCCACTTACACTTCCCCGTAGTTTCAATTAGTCAGATTGCTCTCCTGCTCTGTGGGGTACTAGAGCTGTTCTCATTAAATAGCTACAGCTTCCCCACTCCTAGGAAGCTCTGCCTTTTCTTGGTGTAGCTGAATACATACACATATACCTAAGGGAGCCAGAGTCTCCAGTGGTGTAAATTAGCATTGCTTCCTGTAGAGTTAGACCAGGAGATTCTTGACCAGGGAGCCTGAATCTTAATTCTTCCCTAAGTCAACACTGCTACAAATGAAAGCTAATTACATGAATTATTGCTGTTATTCATTTGGACATTTCGGGCCAGATTTCCAAACAACGAGGCATCTCACGCTGCCCTTTTTAAAAAAACAGATATGCAGGCTCAGTACTCTATTTCCTCTCAGAGTCACACTTATGTGCTCATGTCACAGGAAGCTTGCAGTGGGTATGCGGGCTCCTCGGCTTGTCGTTTTAGAAGAAAAGTTGGCACATTCTGACTTCATTCATTTATAAGGCCTATAAACCGTTGGATCGCCAAAAAAGCTCTCTTAAGCAGGGCACAAATAAATCGAGAGACCAAGCACAGCGTAAATCAACAATCCAATTTAAGACAAATATGCATAATAGTATCCTCATATTTTATTTTATCTTAAAATACAAATAAGCAGAGAACCATCGGATGGTTTCGACTCAGTTTTATTCAGAGAAGGCCCATTGTGGTGTAGTGGTTAGAGAGTTGGACCTGGGAGACAAAGGTTCAAATTCCCGCTTGGCCATGAAGTTCACTGGGTGAAGCCTGGGCCTGTGGCAACCTCTCAGCCTAACCTACCTCACAAGGTTGCTGTGGGGATTCAGTGAGGAGGGGGAGAACCAGGTGTACCACCTTGAGCTCCTTGGAGAAAAAGGTGGGATGGAAATGCCATCCATAAACAAACAAACAAACAAACAAACAAACAAAATGAGTGGACCTTAGTCATGTTCTTTGATTTCAGTGGGCCTCCTCTGAGTAAAACGTAGCAGAATGCTGCCCGCCATCCTTAAAAACAAAGATAAGAAGAATAAAGCTTTACAAAGATATATAAATATTTCTCCTCCTTACTTAGGTTCAGGTATTTTAGGTTTCCTTCTGAAAGCTGAACGGGGAAACAGTGTTGTGTTGTTGTTGTTGTTGTTGTTGTTGTTGTTGTTGTTGTTGTTGTTGTTGTTGTTGTTTAATCTCAGTCAAATTTCTTTCTGCTCTTCTTGGCTTGTGCTGGGAGGAAACAAACTATGATCCCTGTTAGCATTGTGTCCAAACCAGAAATTGTGGATTCTTTCCGAACCAGTTATACCCTGTAGCCAAAGTTCTTGGCTTCCTGATAGCGTTGGAGCAAAGCAAACCACAGGCCCTGTTTCGCAGGAAGCGCTAAACCAGGGATTATGCTAGCCGAGAGAAGAGAATCAGCTCAGAGAGGCACATTCACAGGAAATCATTACCTATGATTTACTGTGTGGCGCTGTGGTTAAACCACTGAGCCTACGGCTTGCTGATCAGAAGGTTGGCGGTTCGAATCCCTGTGACAGGGTGAGCTCCCGTTGCTCGGTCCCAGCTCCTGCCAACCTAGCAGTTCGAAAGCACGTCAAAATGCAAGTAGATAAATAGGAACCGCTACAGCGGGAAGGTAAACGGCGTTTCCATGTGCTGCTCTGGTTTGCCAGAAGCGGCTTTGTCATGCTGGCCACATGACCTGGAAGCTGTACGCCGGCTCGCTCGGCCAATAATGCGAGATGAGCGCACAACCCCAGAGTCGGTCACGACTGGACCTAATGGTCAGGGGTCACTTTACCTTTACCTTTATGCAAACCGGGGCTCTGTCTCCAGGTGGGAGGCAAGTTCCCCCCCCCCACTGCAATGTTGTCCTCCAGTACAGGATTTTAGTATTTCCCTGTTGCCAAATACACGTCACACCAGAGTGTGACAAAAAGATAAAACTTAGGGTGTGCGTGCGAGTCCTGCATTAGTATGCCTCCCGTTACTCACTCCCTGTTGTAGTTGGGCTGTAGAGATTCATCTTAAAAGCCTGGCTGTATGTAACTGCATCTCCATAATTTGTTTTTATATATAATGAATATATTAAGTATTTGGTTCATTTATTGTTTGTATGGTTATGTATTAGTTTGTTCACATGTTTATTATAATAAATATCTGTTCCTGTTTCCTCATGTGCTTGAATCCTGGCTGGTCACTGTGACAACAGGATGCTGGACTAGAGGGGCCATTGGCCTGATCCTGCAGGCCCTTCTTATATAACATGGGCAGCCTATTTGCTGATGTCTTCTGAAATACCAGCGTACTACTGCCTATAGTTACATAAAAGTGACTTCTCTTCTTTAGTTGCATCGATCACCTGTGCTTTGTGTACAAAATTATTTAACTGGTATATTATTTAACTGGTTAAAGAAATCTAATCCTGGTTGTCCTTTCCTTGCATGAGAGGTATTCCACAGCTCTGATCATTTTTCTTGATTTTGTCTCGCCTGGGAATTCCTTAAGTTAAAATGAACAAAAAGATTCCAGAATGAAGTAATCTACCCAAGCAGGATTATAAGATTCCTCACAGAAAATTTTAATTGAATTAATTAAATAGGAAAACTTGTGAAATCAATCTGCAGCCTAAAATTAAGACAAAAGTCCCCCACCACACACATGCAGAAAGTGAGTGACAATTGTCCCTTCTCCTCTGAGATCTTAGCAGCACCAGCAATGTTCTGAACCTTCTGGAGTCTTATTAGGGAAGCTCGTCAATGCAGAAGTACAGTAATTGAATCTCACAGCGATAAAAGTGCAAATAACCATTAGGAATCAAGACAATCTGCTTCTCCCATGTGAGTTCTTGTTTGGTCCCCAGGGAACGTTTACATGCTGCTTTTGATGGTTAGTAACGCTGGTCTCAATGCATCTACCAGTTAGAGAATGAATTTTGCCCTTGAGCCTGCCCTTGAGTTGGGTCTTGGTGTGCCCTCAAACAAGCCTGCTCTTAGCAAGCTTCAGTGATGGACACACTTAGAGGTCCGGTCCCGAGAGTTCCTCTTGAATTTCTTAACCACTTCCTCTTCTGGGTCCTGAGTTTCTGCAGTTCGTTTCATTACTCATGGTGCAAGTCGGTTTATGGAGGAAGATAGAGACATCATTCTGAGGGTGGTTCTTCACGAACAGGGTGACTCTAGCTTCAGAACTTGTCTTATAGGCATCAATACCAGTAAGTTGAATGTTGGGTCTTGTTTCCCATGCCTAGAAGGTGCTTCGGCCTATAGGCATGCTCCACTCCTTGTAGGCTGCCCATTTATTTTATTTTATTTATTTTTAAAAATGGCATGTATGCATGATACATACACACATTTACCTTTCACTTAATTTTTGCAAAACTGCTCTAGGGATAATAATAAAAAATCCTTCAGTAGCACCTTAAAGACCAACTAAGTTTTTATTTTGGTATGAGCTTTTGTGTGCATGCACACTTCATCAGATACACTGAAACAGAATCCACCAAACCCTTATGTATATTCAGAGGGTGGGGTGATGGGAATGGGTGATGGGCTGATGGGAGTGGTAAACCTGTAGATGGCTGTTAACGACTGCTGATGACTGCAATTGGTCCTGGGGGGGGGAGCAAGGGCTGAGGCGCTAAAGAAAGCTTGATCATGCATAATAAGATAAGAATCCAATGTCTTTATTCATCCCAGGTGGCTCCATGGTTTTAAGCTTGGTAATGAGTTCCAATTCAGCAACTTCTCTTTCCAGTCTGTACCTGAAAATAAAAACTTAGTTGGTCTTTAAGGTGCTACTGAAAGAATTTTTTTTTATTTTGCTTCAACTCAGACCAACACGGCTACCTACCTGTAACTGCTCTAGGGATAAGTGAGCGATAGGTGGCACGCTATCCCTGATGTGAACACAGCTCTCTTGTCTCTCGTTCAAACTGAACCAGGCTGAAACTATATTCTTATTATTATAGTCCGAGCTCCACCAGGATGTAAACATGTCCTGAAGGATAGCTGCAGTGCTATCTGACCTTTTCCAACACCCTTAAAGCGATCATGAAGCACTTGAAGCTATCAGTGGGTTGTCCTGATGTCTATATGCTATTTCCAGGATCGGATCAGAATGCCTCTGACTACCAGCATGAGGAGGTGGCTAATAATAATTTATTATTTCTACCCCGCCCATCCGGCTGGGTTTCCCCAGCCACTCTGGGTGGCTTCCAACAGAAAAATAAAATACAATACAATTTATTAAACATTAAAAGCCTCCTTAAACAGGGCTATTGTCCTCATCATCTGCTTGGGAGTTTCCCGGGGCCTCTGTTTCCTGAGTGGCCACTGTGAGAAACAGGGTGCTACATGAGGTCAAGGTCTTTAGCCTCACCCAGTAAGGCTATTCTTATGTTCACACTTAAAATCTGTCTTACGTTACACCTCAAATTTAGAACTTTTTTGAGAGGTTATAGTTTGACACCCAGTGGCTGTGAAAATTAGAGGCGATTTGAAAACACACGTGCAAGGTTGGAGTTTTATAGGGTTATGCAGATGCAGCTCGGAGAGCGCTATGGAGCTGCTATGCTGCTTTCCCACCTGGTGAGTCATTGTTCCTTACCAGGAGCGAGAGGGACGAAGCCCTGGGGAGGTCAGCATGGTGAGAACGCACCAGCAGGAGTGTTAGCTTATAATAATAATTATTATTATTTATACCCCGCCCATCTGGCTGGGCTTCGCCAGCCACTCTGGGCGGCTTCCAACTTCATAGCTGCCAAGTTATCCCTTTTTTACAGGGATTTTCCCTTATGCTGAATAGGCTTCCTCGCGAGAAAAGGGAAAACTTGGCAGCTATGCTTCCAACAGAGAAATAAAACACAGTAATATATTAAACATTAAAAGCCTCCCTGAACAGGGCTGCCTTCAGATGTCTTCTAAAAGTCTGGTAGTTGTTTTCCTCTTTGACATCTGTTGGGAGGGCGTTCCACAGGGCAGGCGCCACCACCGAGAAGGCCCTCTGCCTAGTTCCCTGCAACTTGGCTTCTCGCCACGAGGGAACCGCCAGAGGGCCCTCGGTGCTGGACCTCAGTGTCCGGGCAGAATGATGGAGGTGGAGACGCTCCTTCAGGTATACTGTCTCCACCAGCGGGTTTGCGCCCCTCCAACCTCCCCACCACCTCACCTCTCCTCCTCCTCCTGGTAAGCAGCTCTGCACCTACTGGGAAGCTAGCATGCTGCTTCTGGAATTGTGTACGTACAATATCGGTCTGCGTTATTTTACTTTATTTTATCTGTGACTGGACATTACCGTTTCTCTTATTCGCCTCTTGTTTTCCATGAGCTTTGTAGTTGAGTTACATTTATTTGTCTGCATTTATTGCTGCTCGTTGCTATGGCCATATTGGTTGAAAATAAAAAAAATAGATAATACAGTAATGAAGAGTGTTTACTTCCTACAGTCTACTGCTTGGTTCCTCAATGGCTGCAGGGAGGAACTGAAAGCACCGCTGAATTGTCTCTTGGCAACAAGTTACTTAGGGATGAGAAGTAACTGGAATATGAGGCATAGCTTTTCATTTGAAAAAACAAAACAACTAATGGAAAGAACAAGCGAGGAGATAAACAAAGTCGTGCCGTCCATTTAAAGCACATGGCTTCATCCAAAGCGTCCCTGAGAACTGTCTTTGTTAAGGGTGCTGAGAATTGTAGCTCTTTGAGGGGTAAACTGCAGATCCCAGGCTTCATTTGGGGAGGAAATGTGCAATCAGTGTATGTGGGTGTGACCAAAACCTCTCGGCCACCACACACACACACACACACACACACACACACACACACACATGTTGGTTTGAGACTTTTGTCTACGAAATTATCAGCATTCTCTATTCCCTACTGATTTCAGTGTTGACTGGAGGTGCTATAAGTCCCAACTACCTGGTAGCACTTGTGTCTGGTAAAAAGGTGTGGCACACTTGGATCTTCACAGTTGCATTTGCTCCTGGGGTGGAGACAATAGAGAATGAACCTTAGAGAGTCTGTGTCTTTATGCTTGCTTGGAAAATGCACCGCAAGAACCCTCACTACTGTATGTCTGTTTTCAACATCTTACTTTGTCACTTAATCGCCAAACCACTTATTCTAGAGTGGCAGTACTCTAGAAAGTTAGAAAGTTGGACTGACGCTCATGACAGTAAAATAGTTCCTACGTTTGCATGTAAGACTACGCCAAACCATGGTTTAGTGTGGGCGGGCAAACTCTCAGTGAGAAGATCAAGACTGCTTTGCTCCTCCTCTAGTCTGGATGTGTCATTTGGTTTAGTGTAGCGTGTCCTCTCCACCTCCCTACTGCAGACAAGCCACAAGTGGTAAGCCATAGAACATAAAATGGCGAGCCTGGGTTTCAGATGAAACTCTAAGTCAAACCATGCAGCAGCAGCAGCAGCAGGACCAGGGGAGGAGGAGAAAGAGGAAAGCAGCTGCGATCTCCTCTTCAGCGGTCCACACATTTATGCCTTCTCACTAAACCATGGTTTGGCTTAGTGCAAGCCAGGCCAACAAGTTGACTTTGCACTGGAGCATTTATGTTGTTGGATGAATGACACTTTGAGGTTTGCTGGGTGGAAAGGGGAAGGCAAGCTGAGGGATATTCATTGATGGGGTTCACAAAACCAGTGGTGTCAATCTAGCAGTTCAAAAGCACCTCAAAGTGCAAGTAGATAAATAGGCACCGCTACAGTGGTAAGGTAAACAGCGTTTCCGTGTGCTGCTCTGGTTCGCCAGAAGCAGCTTAGTCATGCTGGCCACATGACCTGGAAGCTATACACCGGCTCCCTCGGCCAATAACGTGAGATGAGCGCCGCAACCCCAGAGTCAGTCACGACTGGACTTAATGGTCAGGGGTCCCTTTTACCTTTACTTTTAAAACCAGTGGAGGGCCCACTGGCCTATCCGTGCTACCATTTCAACATTGCACAGAGTGTGAAATAAGTTTATATGCTTCTTCCAGGGTTTTTTTTTTTTGGGGGGGGGGGCTGCATCACTGAGCATGCCAAGCCTGAGCTCCACCCACCCTCCACCAAATCTTGGAGCTAGCACAGATCACTGAACTATGAGGGGTGCAGGGGTAGGGTTAATGCTTAAACTAGCCCTAAGTTCATTTGTAATCGTGTAAATTCATGTGTGTGTTCACATGCACTTATGTGTTGTTGTTATGTGTGTGCCCTGCAACTGATTGTTACAACCTCATATATGATGGTGTGCTGAACACCCACAGACATTTAAACCATCTCATACTCACAGCTTAGAAAAGAGGATCCCAGTTCCCCTGCTGCAAGTGACCAGGTTTGTGTCTCTAGACCACCCTTTGACAACCTGATGCCCTCCAAATGTTTTGGCTGACAACTGCTTTTCGTCCCAGTGGCCGGCATGCTCACTTGCAGAGCAAAACATCTGGCAGGCACCAGCCAAGGCTGTTCTAGATGCACCATTGGAAAAAAAATGATTGCCCTCGCGTCCTTCATAGATAAAGCTCTAGGGAAACGCTGAGATGAAGCATACCGTAGGAAGCAAGATAACAAAAACATGAAAAGCAGCACAAACCTCTGAATGTTATAAATACCAGGAAATGCAGAACAATGCAGAAATAAAACCCATATGGAAATTAAAACCCTTGTGGCTGCTGTTCCGCGCTGCCCCCCCCCTCAGCCCAGCCCAGCCGGTTCTTATTTTCCAAAGTTAGAGAGAGATCATCTGATTGTTGTTCAGTAATGCACAGCCAGTGAGTTAAGGTTTGGGGCATTATGCAATGCACTTAGGCGTCTGTTAGTATTTTTCTCTTGATGTCCTGCCATGGGTATTCAGCTGTTCTATGCCATTGCCAAACCAACAGTTTGTTATGGGGGAAGAAACGAGGTGTGGGAGGAAAAGGAACAGCCATGTGCAGATTTGGAGTTACAGTATTCGTCCGTCTGTCCTTCCTTCCTTCCTTCCTTCCTTCCCACCTGCTTGTTTCAGACATTCGATGGCTCCTTGGAAGGGATACTACTTCCATGGTGTGTTGAATTTCATGTTGCCCTCAGTAGGTTGACCAATGGTGTGTAGCACATTTACACCATATATTTAAAGGACTATGAACTTGAATCAGTCATGGCTTTCCCTGAAGAATTCTGGGTAGTGTGGTTTGTTAAAGATGCTGAGAATAGTTGGGAGACCCCTGTACCCATTCAAAGAGGTAATATTTGCAGAGTGGCTTAACAGCCAACCACTCTTCCCAGGGAATTCTGGGGTTGCAGCTGTGTGTGAGGAATAGGGTTTCTCCTGAAAACTCTCAACACAACTCCCAGAATTCCCCAGGGTAGATTGGACAGTTGTTGCCATGCCGCTCCCACAGAACAAGAGCCATGGCTTGGGCAAGACAGTTCAGCTTTTTAAACAGTGACTCTATGCCATCTTACTTAGAAGGAAGTCCTGTTGCATTCAAAGGGGCTTGCTCCCAGATAAGTGTGTGCAGGATTGCAGCCTTAGTGAGCTAACACTTTTAAGCCATGGATGTCAGTGGAGCCGTGCCAAGCCGTGCCAGCTGAGGTTCTTGCCCTTAATGTCAGAGCCAGAGGATTACGCGGCGTTAATGTCAGAGCTGGGATTGGAATCCAGGAATTACAGGAGCTCAGGCCGCTAGACAGCTTCCCTCAGCTTTACAGAAGGACTTTCATGCTGAGGGAAATGTCCACGTCTATCCGATTTACTAGCAAATCTATTGGCTTCCCTCATGGTGGTGGTTGTTTTCCTCTCCCCACCATAATTTGCCTCGCAGTGTGTTATTTGCTAATGAACATGGCTATTTGTGTCTCAAAAGAGGGCTGGTTGCCTCTTTATTCACCCAATCCTCTTAGGGAACTCTGCGGTGGAAGTCACATGAACAAATTCTGCACAGTGACACACACGGCAGCATAAGGTTAGCATGAGTTGGCAAGAATGCAGCCCCTGGCATTCATGAAAACGCTCAAAGCAAAGGCACAAGGTTCTCTGCCTGCCCGGCAAAACAGAGGGGCTAAACTTTGGCCTTCTGGATGTGGTTGGACTCCAACTCCCATCAGCCCCTGCCTGCACGGGAAATGGGCTGGAATTTATTCAATTTATTTAAAGAATTTTTATCCTGCTCCTAGGTTGTTGTTGGTTTTTTTAAGGATCGCTGGGCAAATTACAGGTCCCTGCCCTCAGGTTCCCAATCTAAATAGATGTCACCCAAAAGGAAAGTGGATTGTGAGGGAGGAGGGATGACAGGAGTTGGAGTCTAACAATGTTGTCCGCAGGGCCACCCTGGTCAGGAGGGACACTGCTAGGATGTATAAGGTGTGCAGCCTAGCTCCTGCATTCAGGCTGACCATTTCACAGTAAAAAAGCCAATGCAATTCTGGGCTGCATCAATAGGAGTATAGCATCTAGATCAAGGGAAGTAATAGTACCACTGTATTCTGCTCTGGTCAGACCTCACCTGGAGGACTGTGTCCAGTTCTGGGCACCACAGTTCAAGAAGGATACTGACAAGCTGGAAGGTGTCCAGAAGAGGGCAACCAAAATGGTCAAAGGCCTGGAAACGATGCCTTATGAGGAATGGCTTAGGGAGTTGGGTATGTTTAGCCTGGAGAAGAGAAGGTGATATGATAGCCATGTTCAAATATATAAAAGGATGTCATATAGAAGAGGGTGAAAGTTTGTTTTCTGCTGCTCCAGAGAAGCAGACACGGAGCAATGGATTCAAGCTACAATGATCTAAACCTAACCCCCACCTAAACATTAGGAAGAACTTTCTGACAGTAAGAGCTGTTCAACAGTGGAATTTGCTGCCAAGGAGTGTGGTGGAGTCTCCTTCTTTGGAGGTCTTTAAGCGGAGGCTTGACAGGCATATGTCAAGAATGCTTTGGTGGTGTTTCCTGCTTGGCAGGGGGTTGGACTGGATGGCCCTTGTGGTCTCTTCCAACTCTATGATTCTGCAGTCTGCAGTCTTGCTCTGAGGTGGCCTTCTTGTAATCTGGCCGCATGCCCAGAGCAGAAATCTGGGAAGGTAATTCTTACCCTCTCACAGACGGAAAACAAGGGCAGAGGAAGGGGTAGACTTGAGGGGGCGCTCAGCTAAGTGCCATCTGGTGGGCCTGCACCAACTTTAATGACCCCCTGGCTGCAGCAGCAAGCCTTGGATGTCTCGGTTGCAGCAGCAGCAGCAGGAGGAGGTATTAAGTAGTGGTGGACATATCAGACGACACAGAGATTTCTCCAAGTAGTTCTTTATAAGTAAGCTGGAACTGAACTGAACAGCTCAGCCGGCCTGCTTTATATAGGCAGCCGGCTGTCAACATTGTAACAACAACAGCCCAGGGTTTCCCACCTAAATTAACTGACATGGACCTGAGCGAAAACTATAAGTGGTACCTTGACTTCCGAATGCCTCGACTTCCAAAGTCCAGGAAGTATTTTCGCGCCACGCGTGTTCTGCGCATGTGCAAAGTGCAGAATTGTGCTTTGCGCATGCGCAAAATGGACGCTTTGACTTACGAAGGATTTGACTTCCGCTGAACGGATCACCTTTGTAAGTCGAGGTACCACTGTACACAATATCCCTGGTGGCCAGGGTGAGAACTTCAATACATAACAGGAGGAGTACCCTGGGTAAGCATTGGGTACCATGTGTGCCATTAGAATTTGCATCTGGGGATTAGCAGAGAGGATTATTGGTGGAGAAAAGGACCAACTGGAACTCCCGTCTCTGTGCCAAACAACCTAATCTAGAACCTGTAGATGTGAAGGCTTGGAGGGAATTATGTGCCTGGCTCACTCAGATTTAATAGAGGGCAGGAGTTGCCTTGCTCTGGTTTCATGGAGGGCAAGGGACAATTCCTGATGTTAGGCCTGAGCACACATAAGAAGCTGTCTTATGCCAAGCCAGGCTATTTGTCCAACTGGTCCAGTACTTCCTGTTTGGGCTGGCAACCCCTCTCCAAGTCTTGGCTCTAGCACCTGCTTCAGTGCCCTTTTTAAACCAAAGATTCAAAGCATGAGGAGCCTGAAACCTCCCCAGTATAACAGCTGCTTCATAATTCACTATTTTTTACTTTTAAGAGTACACAAAAGTTTTTTACAGCAGGAATCCTCAGGTGGTTCACCTGGGCACATTTGTGTGTCGGGCAGAACAGGTGAGCATCTTGTGGCGAATAAACAATTACTTAAGGCTTAAGCAATTAAAGGCTTTATCCACCTGCAGAGGCAGGGCAGGCCCAAAATCTTTTGCTGCCCGAGGCAAAGATCTTTTCAGTTGAGATCTTTCTCACTCTGTGTCTGTTTCAGAATTGTTTTTTAAGATGCTGTTTGTGGCCCTGGGCTCCTTCAAGGGGAAGGGTGGGATATAAATTCATTTAATCAATGAATTACAAACACGTTGGTGCCTCTTGTCTTCCCACTTACAAAAAGCTGACCAGACAAGCAGTTGAAATCTTACTTCGGCACTGTAAACAGGGTGGTTCACGGCTTGGCTGAGCTTAGGGGAGACTCCATTGCACGCACAAAGCAACTTCCTTGTTTGCCTGCCCCCACCAGCAACATCTGCCTGAGGCACAGGTAGGATTGCCAGACTCAATAGAGGACAGGACGTCTGTGCCTTTAATTGCCCTGCTCTCTTTTGAGTCTGGAAACCTTAAAGAGTAACCAGCAGACCCTTTGCTTGGAAATTAAACAAAGGGTCTGCTGTTTTCTCTTTAAGGTTTCCAGACTCAAAAGAGAGCAGGGCAATTAAAGGCACAGAAGTCCTGTCCTCTATTGTGTCTGGCAACCTTAGGCACAGGGCCGGATTAAGACCTTCAAGAGTTCAAGAGGCTCTAAACACTGAAAATATGTTGCCCCCCCCCATTCAAAATATAAACAACAATAAACAGTAAAATAAGTTTTTATTTTTTGAAATGAAACAAAACCTACAGTAAGATGGAAAGTGATGTTTATTTTTGTAGGTACACTTTCACTTTATTTATATTTTTGGGATTTTCTAAATGCTAAGTCTTTGATCAGACCCTCAGAACTAATCTTACATAACACACCTATTTCTGTACTTGGTAGAGATAAGGCGTCTTGTTGCATAGTTGTTCTGTTGGGATTTTCAATATACTTCAACTGAGAAAATGAACGCTCAGCTGAGCCATTTGTGGTCACTGATGTTAAAAAACCCGGCAATGGAAAATTTATGTGTTGCTGTCCTTCTCTTGATACCCTGAGCACGTGTTTATTTTGCTGAATGGTTAATCCTGCCCTACTGAGACAGCTGCCTCACTCTGTCCAATGGCAGGGCCGGCCCTGCTCAGAGGAGGCTGGTGACTCCATCTCTGCCATGCCTCAGCCTTCTTGGTAAAAGTGAATCAGCATCACTGAGTAAAAATACGAGGCAACACTTCAGTAGGGTAGGAAGATACTCCAGATACTCAAAACCCTCCAACGGAACATTTTCTCACAGAACATACTTGTTTCTGTGTTGACTCCCCCCCCCCATGTTGGCTTCAGCTTGATATTTATGAGGCGGAGTTCCCTACTTAGCAGAACATTTCCTCCATTATACTTTGAAGCACGCTCACTCTCCCGTTTGAAGTGTGTCCAAAGCTCTGCAGCTAAGATCAGTGGGTGCGTTCTGTCCACGGATCATAACTGATCTGCTGCACAAGTTCAAATCCCACGAGCCCCTCACACCTAAAAAACAATGGCCTCCTGCCGCAAATAACCTGCGCTGAAAAATATCCAGGCATATAACGGGCTTCTGTCATTCCAGCTGGAAACCCTGTAAAGAGCTGCTGCTGTGCTGTAACCCCGGGGGGGGGGCGCATCTTCAGGGGGAAATGTACAGACTAGTGAGTTCAATAATAGGTACTGACAGGACAGAACTGCTTCTATTAGAAAGCTTTATCTTTCAACTCCTAGCCCAAATAGTTGTGCCGAGGGACTTTCCAGCTTCTCGTGCTTTCATATCTGTTTCCTTAGTCTGTCTGGGACATGGCTCATTCTGAAACAAAACAAAAGTTGTTCTGCCGTGAATGAGCAGTCCCCCACCCCCACCCCCAGTGATAAGCCAGTCTGCTCAGGAGCAAATCCACATCTCTGCCGCATTCATTATGAAATAGAAATAGGGGCTTGGATCCTAAGCTAAGTCAGCTGAGGGAAGTTCAGGAAAGGAAAGCTTCCCACCCCCCTTTCCTGCCCTCACCCGTGCCCAGAAAAAAGTCCCCTCAGGTGGGGCGAGGGGAGGGATGGGGCCCTTTCTTTAAAATGTGGGGTGGGAAGAGCAGGGGCGTACTTTGGGGTTGGCCCGGTTGACCCCCTCCAATGGCACAGGTTGACCATGAATTTCCACTCTGGCTTGGCTGCTCTGGCAAGGGCACAAGGGATGGGGGGGACTAATATGTCTCCTTGCCAAAGGTCAAGGGATGGTGGAGCGGGCACCGATATAGCTCCTTGCCAAGGGCACAAGGGAGGCTAGGTACACCTGTGAGGAAGAGATGTTCAATGAACTTCCTTAAATTTACAGTCCTACGTGCGCTTACCTGGAAGTCCCACTCGCTGGATCATCACCTTGTCGTGGTGAGTGCTTTCTCCCGATTGAAGTGCAGAGTGTTTGAGGACCGGAATATTCGCGGGGAAACCAAAGTGCTTGTTTACAAAGCTATTGTACTACCAACCTTACTATATGCTTGTGAAACATGGACCACTTATAAACGCCATCTCCAACTCCTCGAAAGATTCCATCAACGGTGTCTCTGAAAAATTTTACACATCACTTGGGAAGACAGGCGAACTAATATCAGTGTACTGGAAGAAGCAAAGATCACCAGTGTTGAAGCAATGATTCTTCAACATCAACTTCGTTGGACTGGTCATGTTGTGCGGATGCCTGATGGTCGTCTTCCAAAGCAACTACTCTATTCCGAACTTAAAAATGGAAAGCGTAATTCTGGTGGTCAACAAGAGGTTTAAAGACTGTCTCAAGGCAAATCTAAAAAAATGTAGTATAAACACTGACAACTGGGAAACACTGGCCTGCGAGCGCTCCAGTTGGAGAACAGCCTTCAACAAAGGTGTTGTGGACTTTGAAGATGCTCAAACACAGGACGCAAGGGAGTAATGTGCTAAAAGGAAGGCATGCTTGGCAAATCCACACCATGATCAACTCCCACCTGGAAACCAATGTCCCCACTGTGGAAGGATGTGTGGATCCAGAATTGGCCTCCACAGTAACTTACGGACCCATTGTTAAAACCGTGTTTATGGAAGACAATCTTACTCGGATACGAGTGATCGGCAAAGAAGAAGAGACCAGGAAGTAAAGAGAATTCAACTCAGTGGGCCTTAATTCTGCATAGACACGCATAGGCTCCTATTGTTAATTTAGTTTAGTATCCAAGACAAGACATCCACATTCCTCTGTTGACAGTGTTCAGCATTGCAATTAGTGCCGCCTTCTACTTTTAATAATTGCAATTTAATTGCAATTTAATCTGAAAGGCTAATTCCAGTTGATATCAACCAGTTGCCGGCATTCTCCGTGTGTCAGTGACCTGTTCCTTCTTATGCACTCGTTCATTTGTTTCTATCAGGATCCTTAGGACCTTTCCAGTTGATTCATTTAAAGGAAGACTGCAATGTTCAATCGGGCAAACTGTAAATTAAGTGGCTAAAGCTTTAGTTGATTAACAGGGCGGGTCAATTTTAATTGGCAGGACTTGTTTGTTTAATATTTTTTCAAGGCTGTTTCGGTTCTGGTATGCTACTGTAAAAGGAAGTGAGCTGGATAATATAAATATGGCATTTCCTCCGAATGGCGTGTGATTTTACTTTTTGTTTATTAAGTTGCAAGCAATCTCACACATTGCTTCAATACGTCTAAAAGGCACTCAGAAGAAATGGGAAGCAGGGCCTCTCCATTGGCTCTGCTGAAAGATCAGCTCCAATGGGCCTTCCCTCCCTCACCTGGAAGCATTTATTCCACCTGAGAAGGGAAGCAAGGCCTCTCCATAGATGAGATCAACTCCATCTGGCTGTTCCTCCTGCTAACCAGTCCTGCTGGTCATTATAAAATACTACTATGTCCTCCAACATGATGTTGCCTAAAACCAGGGCACCGCTTCTAGGGACACATTCCAGCATGAGTCATGTGGCCCATGCAAGATCACAGCCTCCCCTCCCCGCAAAAGTGCTTTTTGCAGGCAAGATTGCAGCCCAAGATCGTGGCACCCAAAATGGCCACCATGCTCTCATGGAAAAAAACTAAGATGTCCCGGTTTATCCGGAACAGTTGAGAGATATGCTATGTTGAATGAATTTGCTGTTTTCCTATTCCTTCCTTATCACCCTTTCTTTTCTAAAGCTGTGGTCGGTCATTGTCTTGTTTTTATTGCTCTTATGAAAGTTTCTCTGGGAGTAAAAAGGATCGCATAATTATTTTAATTAAATACAATAAGGTTTATCATAATATGCAAATCTATTTAAGGTTAACCCATTCATTGTTTTAAAGGCATGTGATTAATCAGCTAAATGAGATTTAATATCAGTTTAGGATGAGCTAATTGATTGGCAGCTCTAGTTTATAATAGGTGAGTGAAGAACAACTCAAGCACCTCCTTCAGAGCAGTAGCCCACAAGCACTGTCCTGCAGTGTGCTTAAGAGAGTTTGCAGAGACAGCTTTGTTGATGTCTGTGTTACTTAATATCTGAGCTGACGTGATATGTTGGAATGTTCACAAACATTTTCAGAGCTGGGGAATCGAAAGAGAAAGCACAGAATATTCACAGGCCATTTTACAAGCTTCTCAGAAGTGAGAGAACACAATGTTTGTGCTGACGTTTGCTACGGGAGGGGTTCAAAGCGTGATTTTCTGCCATTTAGTTTGTTTAGCAGAAGTCTCAAAAGCAGACATGAATTCATATTCTGGCTCACCACCAACCCTCAGTCTGATCTACCCCACAAAGATGTTGTGAGAATTAGTTGCTCTGGATACACAAAGTGGAACACAAACTAGCTTCCCCCAAAGAATTCTGGGAGCTGTAGTTTGTTAAGGATGCTTAGAGCTGTTATTCCCTTCATAGAACTAAAATTCCCAGAGTAGTTTAGCAACCGTTCCCTCTTCTCAAGGAACTCTGGGAATTGCAGTTCTGGGAAGGGAAGGGAATGGAGGTCTCCTAACAACTATAAACATCCTCAACAAATTACAGTTCCCAGGATTCTTGGGGAGAAGCCACAATTGTTTAAAGAGGTGTGATACTAATGTCATGGCATTTAGGGGCCCACTGAAGATGTTTTTCTTCAAGAAGAGGAGGTACGACCCAGTCATTTATGAATTATTAACTGTACATGTAGGAATGGTTTAAAGTTTGCAGGAATAGTTTTAATTGTTTTTTGAACTGGTTTATTTTTCTGTATTTTATTTTATTTATACTTTGTGCACTGCTTTGATGGCCTTAGTCTGTGAAGCGATTTACAAATTTGTAAAAGAAGTTGTATCCATTCACATTTCATAGAAGTAATTTCTCCCGTAGAAGTCAATGGCTCCTTCCATGATGGGCGGAAACTGAGGATTCAGTGGGCAGTAGACAGATCTACATAAAGTTACATGAGACACATTCAACCTAAGTGCAATCTTACGGAGCCTATTCGGAGGTTCAGATGCTTGCTGCTGGAAGCAGCTCAGCCACAGGTGGTGTCTTATCCTACTAATGATCCTTTTGGAACACCACATTTATATGATTTTTTTAAATTGAAAAACAACTCCACCCTGCAGAAGTAATAGATATACCGAAATCCGGTGATTCCTGTGGAAGGAGATAAGCTGCACTTTTCGATAATAAACAATAAACAATGCGTCAGTTTCTTGTGTTGACATGCCATCAGTTTATGCCCTCGTATTACATGTTCCAGTAAGCCTGCGTGAATAGCTAAGCTGGTTTCGAAGCAGAAAGGAAGAAACGGGTGTGTACTTGCCTGCTTCGGCAATTAAACCATCAAGGTCGAAAACACCTTAATCTGCCATTTAAACAAACATAGGGAGCCTAGTTTACAGAGTGCAAGGTCGTGATAAGTGGGTGAATATGGTTGGCACCTTCTGAGCACTGAAGAGAGAGAGACTGAGTCCATGTGGATTGCAAAGCCCAGTCTGGGGTGCTGAACGAAGGAGAAATGGAGAGTGCCGCAGGTTCAGCAAGTGGTTCAGGTCTTCTGAAGGCGGGCATGCCTGTTTTGGGATGCAGAGACCTGAAGGAAGGAGCAGGTGCTCTGCCTCCATACTGCTGCCGTTCTTCAAAACAGCAGTTTTATCTAATCAGTGAAAGGCTGGCCTTGGCAGTTGCTAAGGGAGGCAGGAGCTGCAACACACACACACACACACACACACACACACACACACACACACACACACACACAAAAACCTATGCTCATTTCATGTTTGTCTTGTGAGAATAAGCACCTCAGGCTGAGATTGAACCCAGCCTCAGTCATGCTTAGGAGTAGATCTGTTGACGTCAACAAGATGAAAGTTAACCAGTCCACTGAAGTCTGACATTCTGTGTAGCAGGAGCTGGCTTGCCCTCCTGACCTGGACGTTGTTGCCAGCTTTGCTCCAGGATCTGATCTGGTGGGCAAGAGTGCTTCCGGGGTGGGGGTGGGGGTGGAGCGGCTGCTATTTTATCTACAGCAAGACTGCCAGAACTGCCTTTGATACCGGCTGTAAGTTTTAAGACTGTCCATGTTAAGAACTAGCGCTTGAGCTTGTTTTTCCCTTCCCCCTCCATGATTTTTTCCTCCTGTGGCTTGTATTTTTAGATAGTACACCTGAGGGTGCAGAACCAAATTTTCACAAGCTGCACTGAGTCTTTTTTTGGCAAAAGGGTTGGCTATAAATGTCACAAATCATTTTGCCTCCAGGAGTGGCTGCTAGCCAGACACCCCTGGGAGTTTTACAGGCTTTCCTCTCATTCATTCATTCATTCATTCATTCATTCATTCATTCATTCTCATTGCACCTTTCCTCCAAGGAGCTAAAAGTGGCTTACATACTGCCCCCTCCCCCAATTTTATACGCTTCATGGCTGAGCAGGGATTTGAACCCTGGTCTCCCAGATCCTAGTCCAGAACTCTAACCACTACACCACACTGGCTCTCAAGGAGTTTCCCTGCTGAAGGCCCTTCTGAGGCACATTTTTAAAGAATGCTATCCTTTGCACACAGTGGGGACTTACCTCCAAGGATTGTACTGTACCCTCTGTCATCTCCAGATCTTGAAGGGGTCCTGGGCAAAGCATTCTCTGGTGGGCCCTCTCCTATGTTGGTGGACCCTAGTGGGCTTACCTTGCTGCACTGGCTGGGACTAAGCAGCTTTTCCCACAATGCCCCATAGTGGTGCTGGGTCAGAAGCTGGACAGATTAAAAAAGATGGCCAAATCCAACTGCCTGCTATTGCTCAGAGTGCTAGGAAAGGGGAAAATATAGAAGTGGGGCAAGGCAGATATTGGCCAAAGATGCCAGGGACTGAAGCCAGCCCTGATTCCACATCTCCTTCCCTTTACACCTGGTCCATCTATGTGTACTACAAGCCCAAAGGCTCAGAGAAGGGCCATTTCTGAAGTACTGGCCCAACATAACCAGCCTCTAATGGGGGTGGGAAACCACTAGCACCTGGGACAGATGTGGCCAGGGGCATCTTTACCTGGCCTGTAGCTATGTGTGGATCTTTGTGGAGTTTGCAGCTGGGCAAGGAAGGGTTAATCCTTCCCTAAACAGTTGCTGTCTCCATGAAGACCACACACGTCTTTTGGCAGCTAGGCTTGAAAATGTGTAATTCCTGGGGTGGGAGAGGATGGTTATGGGTGTATGTCTCTGTACCACTGCATGCTATGGGTGGGCACAGCCACTGCAAAACAAAATGCACACACTTTCTCTGCCGTATAAATCCCCATGCATCCTGATATGTGTTTTACAATAATATACCTATACATTTACACACACACCCATTCATATGCATACATACACATACCTGCATATATACCCATGAAGTACATAACACACACCTCACATCCAGTTCTTATACCCAACACATCACACACACACACACACACACACACACACACACACACACACATTCATGCATTCATTCATTCAAGCACATGAATGGGTGTGTGTTATGTGTTAGGTATGAGAATGGATTTCTGGGGAGGGTTTGCGTATGGATCTGTGTGTGCAGATAGTAACAAAAGCATCAAACAGCACATCAGACAAGTTTGTCCAGGATCCGGGTAGGATGCAGTTAAGCACTAAAACCATATATTTAGTACAGTGACTAACAAAGCATAAATTTTAAGTCCTTATAGGAAAACGTTTCGGTTTCCGCCTCCACCAGTTGCTCTGATAGGAATTATGCTGTTCCGAAGGTGGCAATTATAGAATGTTGAGCATCCTTGGAAACAGCATCATTTTTATCAGATGATGCTGATGAAGGCGGAAACTGAAATGTTTTCCTAAAAGAATTTAAAATTTCTGCTTTGTTAGTCACCTGTATGAGTGTGGATGTGCATGAGAAAGAAAGTCTGTGTGCATTGGCCCTGCCAACCTCTGGCATCCCATCCTCAGATGGTTAGTCACGAGGGAATGTGGATCTCGGACTGAGAGAGACCCCTTGACTCCAGGAAGCTGCCTTATACCGAGTCATCTGGCTGAGTATTGTCTACACCAGGGGTCAGCAAACTGTTTCAGCAGGGGGCCAGTCCACTGTCCCTCAGACCTTGTGGGGGGGGCAGACTATATTTTGGAAAAAACCAATAATGAACGAATCCCTATGCCCTACAAATAACCCAGAGATGCATTTTAAATAAAAGCACACATTCTACTCATGTAAAAACACACTGATTCCCGGATTGTCTGCAGGCCAGATTTAGAAGGCGATTGGGCTGGACCCAACCCCCGGGCCTTAGTTTGCCTACCCACAAGGGCGTACCCACCACGGGGCAAGTTAGGGCAGCTGCCCTACTCTAGAAGCAGGGCTGGTGGGCAGAGGCGGAGCACAGCCCGGCGGAGCGCGAGTTCGCCATTCCCGCCGCGCCGCGCCGCGCCGCACCCTCCCTCCAGCTCCCCGTCGCGCCCTCAGGCAAGGCCAAGCGCGGCGGGGAACCAGGGAGCGCGGCGCGGTGGGCGGGAACGCCGAACTCGCGCTCCGCTGGGCTGGGCTCCGCCCCCGCCCACCAGCCCTGCTTCTAGGGAGGGGCACAGCCCGGCGGAGCGCGAGTTCACCGTTCCCGCCCACTT
This sequence comes from Zootoca vivipara, assembly GCF_965207765.1. Classification (NCBI taxonomy): domain Eukaryota; kingdom Metazoa; phylum Chordata; class Lepidosauria; order Squamata; family Lacertidae; genus Zootoca; species Zootoca vivipara. The sequence goes on from NC_142584.1 coordinate 85,158,190, forward strand.
TGTGGCCCCTCCCCTTCCGTGCCTTGGCCCCTCCCCTTGCCCCCCCCCTAGTTTTGATCCTGGGTACGCCCATGCCTACCCATGCTCTACACGTTGACAAGCAGTGGCTCTCTAGAACTTCAGGATGCTGAGGAGTCACAGTAAGTACGTTCAGCATCCAAAATGACCCTTCCCTGGCCTTTAAGCCACCGGGACGCTGGCAGATGCCAAGGATGCCACGTGCTGAAGCTGGGCCTGTGTATAAGCACATTAGGCCAAATTAATCACAGAAATTTGGTGTTGGGCCTGCATTCAAATCCTTGCTCAGCTGGGCAGCCTTCCATGAGTCAGCATTTACCCATCTTAGTTCCCTATCTGCATAATGAGAACAAGAGTAACCTTCCTGGCAGAAGCAAGGGCAAAGAGGCTACAGTTCTACAGCACTGTGCATATTGAACAATGCTATATGAAAGTTATAATAAGGTGGAGGGCTCTCTCCTAGGGCAGCCCCTCTGCTCAGGCTGCCACCATTGTCCCTGGATATAAGCAGCAGGGTATGGAGCCACTGAAATCACACATTAGTAATACAGGAACTCTTGTTACATACACTTCCCCGATAACCCATATAATAAGCCCTTTTCTTAACACTGTTTGAATTAGCTGTATATACAATGGCTTCCTTTGAACACCCTTCTGAATCTATATCCCAGCTACCGAGAGCATTTCTGTTGTTTGGTCTGTCAACACTGGCTTGTTTTTAGCACTGACCAGGTGATTTTCTCGACAACGGAAGCTTTTGCCAGTGAGAGCTGACCAGCGCCTCAGACAACTACCTCTTTCCCCAGAGTATGACACAATATGAACCCTACAAACAGTCCACCAAACCTGATAGTTTGGTAGTTTGGAGCTTGCAAGCTTAAACTAGAGGAGTTTTTACAGTCTAAAATTGTTTCAGCCAATTGATTGCATTGCAGGTGTAGTTTATGCTTCAAATTCTAGTACTTCTTGTACCCAAGTTTAAAACTAAAGTGTGAATAGGCACTAAGAAGGCAATGTTGTGCAGCTCTCCAGTGAATTGCCAATGGTTGCTGCACTTCTGTATAATGTGAGTTTATTTTTATTATCACTTTTCCTATATGAAGTGGGCATCTATGAAATAATGCAACAATACCAAAGCACATATTAAGCATTCAAAACAACAGGATATTTCTTTTGTTCCTTTCATACTTAAAGGCGGAGGGAATCTGGTTAATTTATAGAGAATTTATATACGCCTGTGTGTGTGTGTGTGTGTGTGTGTGTGTGAAAGCAAAATATGTGCAAAGCGCCTTTTGAATCAAGAGAGGAACTTTTCATTGGTGATGCACAATGGTGCAATTCAAGATAAAAGAATGAGTCTACATTTTTGCATTTTGAAACTAAACGACTGTAGTTCCAGTGTGTTACACCAAAAGGTTACCAGATCGAAATTTGAACTAAGAGACATTATTGCAAGCTGGTGCTTGGAGCAAATTCTCTCGAGCAGTGCTGCTGTGGAATTCAGGGCATCCACTATGCTTTCTGTGAGCGGTGCTTTTAAATTAGGAATATAGTTCTAAATTAATAGGATGTTTCCTTAACAACAGATTTCTGTCATCTCCACTTCACAAGCTGTCGTATATGAAGCAGAGATGCAACATTTATAGGGCAATCCTATACATGTCTACTCAGAGGTTCCATAGTACTTACTCCCAGCTAAATATGTTTATGATTGCGACCTGACTGTGCAATCCTGCATTTGTCTGCTCTCATTGACTGCCCATCATATTACTCCAACAAGCAATGGTTTGATGTTCATTGGAAAGAGTTCTCCCAAGGTATGGGAGAGAGCTAATATATATTGTTACGGAAATGAAGGGGGGGTTAAACATCTTTAAAGTTGTTAAATGTTACAAATATTATGCCTGAATGTATCATTTCGACTTGACTTCTCAGGGAAGATACCTAGCTTTATAAATCATATAAAATCAACCCCTTTGCCCCAGATTACGGATGTGCAAAGGGGGCTCTATTGTCCTTTGATGGTGGGTATTCGAGAGGTGCCTGGACACGTTTTGCCTACGCTAATTTTGTACCAAGGACTTGTCTGGACATGTTTGCCAAGGTTGAACTAGTGTAACCCCTGTCTACCCCTCCCCTTTTGTGACATGTCAGTGATGTAAAGATGATGTATCAATGATGCTGTACGAATTGTATTCTGGGATATTGTGGGAAGTTTTAAAAGTCAATGTCGCCCCATGCTCTGGGTTCCTTACTCCGGTGGGGACCTGTTGCGCAACAATAAATATCAGGGTCTACTGACCGCTGTTTTGCTGGTCCAGCCAAACTGACCGCGGTTTGGCTGGAATTTCCTTCTTTTACTGACTGCATGGACCCGCAGGGGACTTGTACCCCAACAAGCTGGGCTGTTGAGTAGTCTATCACCCCAGAATTTTCCTTATCAATATTAAAAAGTGTTATTAGTCACAGATGCATCTCTAGGGTTGCCAGACTCGATAGAGGACAGGACTTCTGTGCCTTTAATTGCCCTGCTCTCTTTTGAGTCTGGAAACCTTAAAGAGAAACCAGCAGACCCTTTGTTTAATTTTCAAGCAAAGAGTATGCTAGTTTCTCTTTAAGGTTTCCAGACTCAAAAGAGAGCAGGGCAATTAAAGGCACAGAAGTCCTGCCCTCTATTGAGTCTGGCAACCCTATGCATCTCTACTAGGAAGAAGTGCTTCTGAGGAACAGGAAACAGACGTTAATTGGGGGTCGTTGAGAGGGGTGTAGTCTGCAGTGGTGGCTCTGGGCAGCCCCTTCTGCACATTCATTCAGTGTGTAGAAGGGGTTATGTCTACCTTTCTGGGTTAGTCGCAGCCTCCGTTGATTAAATGGTTATATTAATAAAGATGTTTAAGGGATATTTTGCACATGTCCTGATAATGGACTTCCCATAGGCATCTAGTTGGGCACTGTGAGAACAGGATGATGGACTAGATAGACCTCTTCTTATGTTCTAAAGCTGACTTGACAGAAGTGGATGTGTGAGTGTTCAGGAATGTTCGCAACATCTTCCAAGCAGGCACCACTATCAGAACTTAACAAAGAGCATACAGCAGAAAAGAACAAGGTGGTAAGCACCGTGATTGGGGAGCCTTGGTAAAAATCACCCACTCTGTTTGGAAACTAAACCTTTCAGTCACACAACAGCTATTCTTGCCCCTCTCCCCCCCATCTTGGTGTTTTCCTTATACGGCAAGCCATTTTTGCAGACACGCTGCCTGCAGCCATTTTGAAACGTCTCACATCCCCCCCTTTGTTTCTTTGTACTTTGGAGAAATCCCATGTTGGCTCCTGATTTGGAATTTGTCCAAATCTTTTGCATACCCCTGACTGGCTGGTATGCAGTCTGGGTGCAGCCTGAAGCCCATTGGCAAACCTTTAATTGAGCTGCTGCTCTTTTCTCATTCTTGGAGATAAGGCGTTTGCGCGTATAAAGCATGCTTTCAGGATAGCTTCATCATCAACTCAACAGGCAGCGGTGAACCTGACAGACTAAAGTCCACCATTGCTCACTACAACTGTTGGTTACTGGCCAGATAGCTGAATTAAAGTCTCATCCAGATAGGAATCTGGTATAGTGCAGTTATTAGACTTGGCAGTCATTCCTGTGGACTGTGCCACCTGTGATGATCACTGGTCCGTCATTGGGCCCACCAGGGATTACCATGGCAATTCCTCCTTTGTGGTTTGTGGGAGTTTGATTAGTTCACAAATCCACAGCTCAGTGTTGTAGGGAGAGCTAACGGGTCAACAGATATATCCTGAAAGGGGGCTGAGAATGGAACGGCATATTCAGTCAAGGATATATAAGTTGATAAAGATATACAAGGTATGGAGAAAGCCAATTGTGATAATCTTCTCTCCTCTTCCCCATAATACTGGAACCGGGATGCACCCAACAAAATTGTTGAGCAGCAGGTTCAGGACTGACCCAAATAAAGCCTTTTTTCAAACAAAGGACCATTCATTTATGGAATTTGCTACAAGATGTGCTGATACTCCTGGATTAGATAGCTTTAAAAGGAAATTAGGAAAACTGAATGGAGGATAAATCTAACCAAAGTTGTCCATGCTATCTGGGGCTTCTGGGAGTGGTTGTCCAACAACACCTGGAGGACCAGAGGCTCCCCACCCCTACTCCGGTGATTGTCTGATGTTACAGTATTTGTAGAGGTGCCAAGGGAAGGAGTCATAATTAACCCGATATCATTTATTTATTTATATAAATGTTGTATATTTTTGTTACTTATATTTCACTCAATAATATTATGTGCACAAGGTGGCTTATGAAATCATTTGTCTAAAACAAATGATGAGGAAACTTTGGCCATCCAGATTTTGTCAGCAGCAGATTCAGGAGAAGACCCGAATACTTATTCAAACAAAGCATCGTTCATTTATGGAATTTGCTTCAAGGTGTGCCGATGGCCCTGGATTACATGGCTTTAGAAGGAGATTAGGAAAACTGAATGGAGGACAAGTCTGTCAGAAGCTGTAGGCCAGGGACAGGGAAACTGGCCCTCCCACCATTCCTGATAGTTGTCGATGCTGTCTAGGACTGATGGTATCTGGATTCCAGTAATATCTGAAGGGCCACAGGTTCCCCACCCCTGATCTAAAACTATTGTGTACAAAATGGTAAACACACACCTCTTAGAATATAAATGCAGTCTACTGAAATATTATCATGTCTATGAAACAGAAATTGAAGCATAGAAGACAAAAATCTACTGCCTGAAGACCTGGCCAAATAGAACAAGTTATAAAAGGGTAAGCCTTAAGGAGCTTCCTAGTGGTCAACAAGGAGAGTACCACATGGCCCTCACAGAAGTCTGTATTTTGGGTGCCACTGCTAGGAAGGCCCTTCTCCCTAGTTAACTGTAGAAGCCTACCTCTCATAACTTAAGGGAGGCACCCTTAAGTTCTTCCCCCTGTCCTTCCACTTGAGGATTTTATTGTTGTGTTCAGAGGCAGCAAAGTTAATCCCCTCTTCCCTGGTGAGATAAAGATGTATCCCAACTGAACACCCCAATTTGTTTAGATGGTTGAAGACCCTGCATTGCCTTTCCACTTTTCACAATAAGCTAGGAGGTCATAGGCAGCAAGGGACGGGCCTTTTACAACTATAGTCCTAAAGCTATGGAATGACATACGGTATCGCAATATCGTTTGTGCTGTGAACATCTCAGCTGGTCTTTCTTCTTCTTCTTCTTCTTCTTCTTCTTCTTCTTCTTCTTCTTCTTCTTCTTCTTCTTCTTCTTCTTCTTCTTCTTCTTCTCTTTTTAAAGGAAGTGGGGAAACCACTACAGTTGTCAAAGGCAGGCTGGGTTGGGCCTGGATGCCTCTCTCCAGTTCTGGTTTGATAATGTGTGGAGCATTTACTGGATTTGCAGATTTCTGCTATTGTTGACGGTTTGTTGTTGTTGTTGTTTAGTCGTTTAGTCGTGTCCGACTCTTCGTGACCCCATGGACCATAGCACGCCAGGCACTCCTGTCTTCCACTGCCTCCCGCAGTTTGGTCAAACTCATGTTCGTAGCTTCGAGAACACTGTACAACCATCTCGTCCTCTGTCGTCCCCTTCTCCTAGTGCCCTCAATCTTTCCCAACATCAGGGTCTTTTCCAAGGATTCTTCTCTTCTCATGAGGTGGCCAAAGTATTGGAGCCTCAGCTTCACGATCTGTCCTTCCAGGGAGCACTCAGATTTGACCACATCCAGCTTACCTCCATTCATGGTTCTTACATTCCAGGTTCCTATGCAATATTTTTCTTTACAGCATCGGACTTTCCTTTCGCTTCCAGGCATATCCGCAACTGAGCGTCCTTTCGGCTTTGGCCCAGCCACTTCATCAGCTCTGAATCTACTTGTACTTGTCCTCCGCTCTTCCTCAGTAGCATGTTGGACGCCTTCCGACCTGAGGGGCTCATCTTCCAGCGTCATAACTTTTATATGCCTGTTGTCTTTGTCCATGGAGTTTTCTTGGCAGGGATACTGGAGTGGCTTGCCAGTTCCTTCTCCAGGTGGATCACGTTTAGTCAAAACTCTCCACTATGACCTATCCATCTTGGGTGGCCCTGCATGGCATAGCTCATAGCTTCTCTGAGTTATTCAAGCCCCTTCGCCATGACAAGGCATTGATCCATGAAGGGGATTGTTGACGGTATTTTGTATTTAAGATAAGCAACCACAAGCACCTCCTAGAAGCAGGAATAAATAAATAAAAAGGCACATTCTGAAGGCAAAGTGAGAAAGGTCAGGGAGCAGCTCTCACCAATGCAACCGATTCCGCATTCCCATCATGTTTTCAAAAAGGGACGCCTGTCATTTGAGAGCCGTCACGTCTTAAAATGCCATTTTACCAAATATAAGGTACTTAATACTTTGTACAGCAGCAGCCATGCTCTCCCACGCAAGCAGCTGCCTGTGCAGGAGACGAGGGGACCGCAGCTGACCCGCCTGTTACGAAATCCTCTTTCCGCATATGCAATTCTTCCTTCCACTTCAGAGTCCTGTGATTAGTTTTATAACCTGGAGGGGAGATATAACTGGTGTGACCTTGGTAGTCATGGAAAATACAGGAAAATTAGGGAAAGCAGGGCATAGCTTGGTGAAAAGAATTAATGGAGGCCTGGCGTCTTTGTTCCAAAAAGCCATTTCTCACCAGGCAGGTACATCTTTGAACCACAGGTGCTGCAGATGCAGCAAAAATGCTCTCAAGTCTTTTGTTAAGCAACCCAGCAGGCGCCTAGAGGAAGACTTGATTTTTTAAAAAGGGAACAACAACAACAACAACAACAACAACAGCCACAGATGGAACATTCAGTTAATAAACACGCACACAACACAAAACAAATGCCTAACTCCACAACAGCAGAGTTTATTCTAGATTTCATGGAAACCCATTTCCATAAAAGGATTTTCTGGGAATAAATTAGCACTGACATTCTAATGCTGCCACACTGCTGGATGGCTCTAGGACAGGATATGACTCCTTCTGTTCTAACTGGTCGGCAGAGTGCCTTTTTCAAAGGCAGCATCCTGCATTTCTCCACACTTAAGACAAGGCAATAGGGGGTATTTATTAACAACCCGTCTTCTCCGCAAAGAAGAAGGAGAGCAATTCAATGCAACCATTTAATCTGCAACAGTAAACAGCCCTTCTTCAGTTGCATGGAAAGACATGTACAGACAGACCTGAATTTAGCCCCACTGATTCCAGTGTGACAGACATAACTACGGTAGTGCCCACTGGATCATGGCATTTGCTGATTTAGATTTCTTGTAATGTTAGGGCAAGAGCCCACAGGCACAAACCACTTTGCAAAAGCAATTCTACCTTAGCCTAACAAAGCAGGCAAGAAAGCATCTATTATTTTAAAGATGAAAGCATAACGGGCACTTCCAGATGGCTCTGTCTGCAATCCATAACTATGGAGATTCATATAGAATAAGGAAAACAAGTAGTCGGCTTATATGGAAGGAAGACCATTGGTCCATCCAGCTCCATGCTACCTATACTGACTTCGTGGCTCTCCAAGGTTCCAGAAAGGAATCCTTCTGTACCCTACCTTGGAGCAATTTGGGCCGTGAGTCCTGGAAGACCTGCTCCCTGCCTTGCAGGCCTTTTCCCACCTGGCCTGGAAGGGCAGGGCCCTGACTGACTCCAGCTGCAAAAGCTGAGCCTACTGAGGAAGTCAGAGACCACCTGGGCTGTCTCTTAGTGCAGACCCAGGTCATGGAGCCTGAGCTTCCACAGCAACAGCACCAGATATATTCTGTGCTTATTGTATTTTATTCTCTTGCTAATTATGCTTTTTTAAATGTGCACTTCATATTTGAGCTCCAGTAGTAATGTTTTCTTTTCTTTTGAGATTTTTTTTTGCTAAGCTCACTGTGTTAAATGTGCATTCTGTAGTTGACCTCATTTGTAATGTTTTATTTTGAAATCTTTAAGATAAAATTTTAGGTTCCCTGTGAATTATGTTGCTTTGAATGCATACTTTATTTATACAGGCATTTGACTTTCTTCAGCAACGTTTTATTCTGGATTGTTTTATTTGATGTTTTAATGTAGGTTGTAAACCACTTTGAGGTTTTTTCCCTTGAAAATATAAAGTGGTATAGAGATGAAATTATAATAATAATTTAATAATAGTATCTGGGTGTTGATATCTTGGGACGTTTTACGTGCAAAATGAATGGTGCTGTAGAAGTCATTGTAGTGAAGGGATTACACATGTGGAAGGGAAACAAGAAAGACAATTTATTAAATTCTATATGGATAGCCATACATTACAGCACAAAACAGTGACTAATGTAATATACCATAATTTTCCATAGGCCCATTTCATCAAATGGATGTCCTTCCTTTTCAGATTTGTTTGTGTGTTTGTAGGAAAGCAAGCAGGGAAGGGAGGGACTATTATTTCAAAGTGAAGCTACAAGGTGTAACTATGCAAGAGTTAACTGTGTCACATTGCTCTGCGAAGCCCTGTTTGCCAAGCTGAATTCAATGCATACCCTTCCATTGCCACAATTTGTTCCCTCAGGCTAAAGCCCTTTAAAAAAAAATCTAAGTTAAGTGACACATTAGGCAAACTTCCAAGTGGTCCATACAGTATTTTTATGATAACCTATAAATAACTGCATTTGGAAATTAAAAAAAACTATTCAGAACACAGCTTTAGGTGACTTTTCTATACTTACCCTTGAAAACATTAAGTTCTTCGAGGCAATCAATTGAAATTTCCAAGGTGTAACAAAACACATTTTTTTTGGAGGGGAGGCTTAAATTTGGGGAGGATTGGTGGCCTTCTCCCACCATGCAGTTGCCCTGACCTAGGATAACCTTTCGAAGAACATTCCTAAGGTGCAAAAACCTCAGTCAGCTGGAAGCCTTTTCATACAGACCACTTTGTTGTAACTGGGGGTAGCTCAACACCTAAACCGACTCCATAGGAATGTAATCCCTGCAACAAACTCTTGTTTTTGCCTTGTGTGGCCAGATTCCACCAAGAGAAGTGTTTACTACATTCCACACACACACACTTTTGCTTAGTGAATATTCAACAGGTACAGACTCCCCACACTACCCCAAATAAATCCTACCTTTTATTTACTTAAATTTCACATTCTGACCAAAAAAATAAAAAAATTCCTTCAGTAGCACCTTAAAGACCAACTAAGTTTTTATTTTGGTATGAGCTTTCGTGTGCATGCACACTTCTTCAGATGACTTCCATTTCATGTGGCTCAATGTGGTGCCTTCCATAGTTCTGGTTACAGGTAGGTAGCCGTGTTGGTCTGGGTCGAAGTAAAATAAAAATATTCCTTCAGTAGCACCTTGTTGTTGTTTAGTCGTTTAGTCGTGTCCGACTCTTTGTGACCCCACGGACCATAGCACGCCAGGCACTCCTGTCTTGCACTGCCTCCCGCAATTTGGTCAAACTCATGTTTGTAGCTTCGAGAACACTGTCCAACCATCTCGTCCTCTGTCGTCCCCTTCTCCTAGTGCCCTCAATCTTTCCCCACATCAGGGTCTTTTCCAAGGATTCTTCTCTTCTCATGAGGTGGCCAAAGTATTGGAGCCTCAGCTTCACGATCTGTCCTTCCAGGGAGCCAGTAGCAGCTTAAAGACCAACTAAGTTTTTATTTTGGTAGGAGCTTTCGTGTGCATGCAATCTAGGTGACTGATTTAATAAGGGGCAACAAAGGCAGAGCATTTTCTATTGTGGTTCTGGATCGCGCTCTCAAGGTGGCTCTGCCTTGTCCCATTTTTATCTGCCTTTCGGCAGGAAGTGAAGACTTTTATTTCAATGGGCTCTTTATACTGACAAGCTTTAAGACGTATTGTCGTTTTGCTTTTTATCTTCCTGCTCATAGTACTTGACTTGTTTTTACTGCTGTTTTCAACAGAATCCAGTTAGCTGCTTACTTTGATAATCTTTTAGAAGAGCATGGTCCATGTGATTGGAAATCAATAATTGTATCCACAAAGTGAGCACAACTGTCAAAACCGATCACATAGGAAAGGAGCTGCTTTGGCTCAATCAATGGGCTCAATCTACTCTAGAGGAATATTTCCCAGAGGATGAGCTGCTGGACCAGACCAAAAGGCTGTCTAGCCCAGTTCCCTGTGGGAGTGACATCAGCTGATTGACAGGTGGACATACCGGTAGTTACAGGAAAATGGCCTTGCGAACCCAACTGGACCCCATGGCAGGTGAAGATAGGCACGTGGACCAGAAGCTCTCCACCCCTGGCCTAGAATGTCACCTCTTGTCTTCACTATTTGGCCCAGTTCTCCCAACTCACTTTTGGTGACAGTTAATTCTGGCCCTGTATCTTCTGCTGTGAAGACAAATACAAAGAATTCATTTTGTTTTCCTTCATTCTCCTTATCCTCCTTTAGCACACATTTGGCTCCCTTTTGCCATCGTTTGTGTTCCTTTTTGTTCTGCTCATTTTGAACAAAACATCAGTTTTCTAAAGGAAAAGCTTCTGATAGGTTCTTTGACTCTCCTCAAGTGGGCATTCTCTTGGCCTCAGTGGTACCTTTCTTGACATGCGGTATACCATCCAGCTGAGCCTCTAATATTGTGGTTTTAAGCAACCCCCAAGTATTTTGCAGATGTAGCCTTTGTGGCTTTCCCTTTCTGCTTCCTTTTTACCAATTCCCTCATTTTTGGGAAGTTTCCTCTTATGAAGTCAAATGTGACTGTGTTGGGATTCTGTGCAGGGGTTGGAATTGTCCATTTACATATATATTGAATTTTGTAGCACTATGGTCCTTGTTCCCAATCACTTCAACAACACTTTCATCTCACACCAGGTCCTAGGCACCAACTTAAAATCAAGTCTCTTGCAGCAAAAACAATGCACCTGCTGCCTGAAGCAACTGCTTCACTCTGCTTAACAGTAGGTCCGGCCCTGGGACCATTCAACATATTTATACATTTCTGGGAAACTCAGGCCCCTTTTCCACATATGCCCAGTCATGCAGGAGGTGCTTCCCCATGGTGTAATCTGACATTGCTGGGGAAATGTGTGTCAATGCTCCAGCCTTGCAAGTGGAAACCACCTGGTGGGCAAATTGTAAAGCAAGCACCACCCAGTAGGAATTACTGGTAATTACTCCTTAACTATCCTGGTGGTATTCAAGCATGCAAATATGAATGGGACATGGTCCAACCACAATTCGAAGCACACTTTAGTGTACTAGGCCGTAGTGATTTGGACCACTGTGCTCATGAACAGGAATTTTTAGAATGGGGGCCCTACAATGTAACTCGACACTCATATTATCATCCTGAAGGACTCTGCTTAGGGTTGCCGGACTCAATAGAGGACAGGACTTCTGTGCCTTTAATTGCCCTGCTCTCTTTTGCGTCTGGAAACCTTAAAGAGAAACCAGCAGACTCTTTGCTTGGAAATTAAACAAAGGGTCTGCTGGTTTCTCTTTAAGGTTTCCAGACTCAAAAGAGAGCAGGGCAATTAAAGGCACAGAAGTCCTGTCCTCTATTGAGTCTGGCAACCCTAACTCTGCTGTGTGATTCTGTTTAACAAAACAAGGACTAGCAGTACCCAATCTTGTGTCATACAAGATTGATTATTATTATTATTACTTTACTCAGTTCCAGGTACTGTTTATTATGCACTCTTGATTCCAAAACATCTTTGTTTCCTCTTATGCACTGGTGCCCCAAAATAGCCTGATTTTACATCTACGTGTTGAATTCAATGAAACTAGAGAACTGAATCAAAATTAAGGGGGTGGTGGAAGATCTGTGCCTTTTCAACGCAGCAAAATTCCTGCATGCCGTGATGCCTTTTCAGTGCAATCATATCTGCCTCTTGCAGGGCTGCAACCATCTCCAAGGCCAGAGCAAAGGCTTAAGAGATCTTAAGGACCATCTATCTATTGCATTTATATCTCACCCTTTTCTCCAAGGAGCTCAAGGTGGTGCACAGGGTTCGTCTCCCTTCTCATTTCACAACAACACCATGAGGTGGGTTAGTCTGAGAGGCAGTGACTGGCTCAGGGTCACCCAGTGAGCTTCATGGTCAAGTGGGGATTTGCGCCTTGGTCTCTCGACTCCTAGTCCAACACCCTAACCATTACATCAGACCACATGCAGGACACGTGGGCAATAACTCTTTCCCGCTAATATTCCTCAGCTGCTGGTATTCAGACACAGGCTCTCTCTGACCTGGAGGTAGCATACACCTAGAGGTTTTAGTGATTAAGTGGTATGTAAATTCTAGTAATTAATAATCATTCTATCAAAAATAAACAAAGTCCTTCATTCATTTGTCTACTCCCATTTGAAAGCTGTCTAGGTAAGCCTCTGATCACACTGTAATGTTTAGGGGAGTTTGCTACAACCCCCTGATCATTTCGGCTGTTGTTTTCTTCACCTTTCAGCAAGATTGAAATCCTAATGATTTGATCTCTCGACTGCTTTCTTTCCGTCCATATCCATCACCTATACAGAGATGATTTCTGATTTGTCTGGTTACATAATTTATTTATTTTTGATGGTTGCTCAGTGCCCAGATTATTGTGGGGGGAGGGGCAGGGGAGAGTGATGCTAATGACATTGACAAGATCCAATCCCTGGTTCACTCCTGCTTTAGCCAATTTATCACTCTCATTCACACACACGACCTTCTAAACACAGTAGTTAAGGCAGCTGACATAAATGTTACAGGGATTCTGTAGAAAATACATCTCCCTTAATCCAAGCGCTGGGACCATCCCTAGAGCTGAAGTGGAGTTTTTCAAGCAAAGGCCTGAAAGCTTTTATTATTGCAAGCTCTGGAGAAGTGCATCTACTCCTCAGCATTCTGTGATCTATACAGAAAAATCAGCTATCTCTGTATGCCTTTGTGTTTATTGTGGTAACTTTGCACTTTCGTTTTTTCTGAAGAAAGCTGCTTCCCTATTTTTGTGTTCCACATTTGCATCTGTGGCGGACTGCATCTCTCTGTCCTACCCATTTTGTCACACTCACATACTGGCAAAGTCTTCTAAGTAAAAGTACATGGCACTGATTCCCCCCCCCCCCCCGGGCTTATTGGCCTGATCTCAACAAAATTGCCAGATGTCCCTTACATCACTGAGTAAAGATGAAAGGGATGATATAGGGGGTGATCTCAAAACAATGATTCATTTGAACCAATGTCAAATCCATGCCTGCACACCCTCTTACCCAGAAGCTGTCATCCCAGATGTGTGTGGAGTGTAGTTACGTGATGCACCTAGCGAAGCTTCTGCCTGTTGGTGGGGATGCGGTCTCTGAAGGATATTTTCCCATCTTTTGTGGGAATGCTCTTGGGTTTCATTACACTGGTCCCAAGTCTGTCATGAAATATCTAAAATAATTATATCACCTGTTCAGGCTTCCTCCTCACAACTGTCATCGAATATGTGGTCTTGATCAACAGGAAAAGTGTGTTGCTCTGAAGAACTTTTGACATGGATGCTAGCTGCTGCTAGGATCCCTGTAAGCCAACAATGGAAAACTTTGAAAAATCGACATTTATCTTCGTGGCATAAAAAGTTATGGACTTTGGTTATTGGAGGTAAAAAGAACACATAAATTTCGGGTCTCCAGAGGGATAGAGGACCCAGAATGCTTCAATGTTATCTGGTAGGATTTTATTTCTTATGCTTCAGATTCTAATGCCCAACAATCATCCATGCCAGCTCAAGAAATATATATTGGCGTGCTACTAACTATGGTATGATGTAATAGCCCGCTTCTGTACTTTTGGACTGTCAGTAATGGTCATTATGCTTCAATAATTTTTTTTAAAATAAAAATATATATGAATATTTGGTTGGGCACATGAACAGCAATTAAAAAAATAAACAAATCACATGCTGCACGACTGAGCCATGGTATTGAAAATAGGCACCAAGGTTGGGATCATCTCAAATTAAATCTTGTGGTTTCTAGTGACTTATTTGTAAATCACAAATAGATTTATTATTTGTGATTTCTCTGTCCTCCAATGAGCAAGTTTCAATCCCATAATAATCCTGCGAGGTAAGATAAGTGAAGAGAGTGACTTGCCCACCAAGGTCTTAACAAAAAGGAACTAGGATGCAAGAAACATAGAGAACTGTTGGATCAGACCAAAGGCCCATCTAGTGCAGTTTCCTGTTCTCATAGCGGCCAACCCTACGCCCATAAGATGCCAGCTAGGGCATGAGCACAACTGCACTCTCCCCACTTGTGCAACTGGTCTTTAAGCCTCCAACACGGGTGAAACATAGCCGTCATGGTGAGTTGTTGATAGCCTTATACTCTAGTCATTTTGCTAAACCACCCAAGTTGGTGGCCATCCAGTTCCTTCAACTACACCACACCTCAACTCACTACTATTGGGGATACACTTTAGTTCACTGGTTCTTAATATTGGGGGGGGGAGGGGTAGGAGTCACATGCCCCTTTGAGAATCAGATGAAAGCTATAGAATGATCCTCTGCCCAGAAAAAAAAATGCACTTAAAACACATACACATTTTGCATACAGTTCATTTTATTGCATTGGAATTATCTGTGGAATGCTCTCCCTAGAGAAGCTCGCCTGGAGCCATCATTATATGTATTTAGGCGCCAGGCAAAAACATTCTTTATCCAGGCCTTTGGCCATTGAACAATCTATGGCAGTGGTTCCCAATTGGTGGTCCTCAAACCCCAGGAGGTCCATGTAACCCGCCCAGCGGATCCATGGCACTATTCAAATAACGAAACTACTACGGTACCCTAGAGATAAAATTTTCAAAAGTATGGGGTCCATGGCTTGGCTTTTAAAAATTGAGTTCTGCAGTACTTAGCTAATTGGGAATCACTGGTCTATGGCATTTTAAATGTTTGTGGGGTGGGGGACTGTTTTTATGATTTCCTGTTACTGTTTTATTGTCTTTTATTATTATGCAATGCAAATTATGTTTTTAATGTTGTACACCGTCCTGGGATCTTCGGATAAAGGGCGGTATATAAATTTAATAATAATAATTGGAGCGGGTTCACTGAAGCCCACTCAGACCCACAGACTCCACATTTCAGAGCTTCAATCCTACACCCCCACCCCCACCAAGGAAGGCGGAGAACACGTGTTTGCGAGCGGGCGCGCGCCCGGCTCAGCCAATCGGGGAGCTGCGTTGGGGCGGCAGCTCCGCACTGAGGCGACCGACGCCCGGCGGCAAACCCCGGATTTCACGACCGTTTGCGAAATGGCGCCCGTTTCTTCTTCTGTTTACCCCGCTCCCCCCACTCTAACCTGGGATTGGGAAATGGAGGGCGGGAGAAACCCTCGCGTTGTAGAGCATGGGAGGTCGAAAATTTAGCATAGGAGGGGGAAGGAGGGTGAGAGGAAGCCCCCTTCTGCAGCGCCCTCACAACGGCAGCATCGACGGTTATTTTGGCCCCCCCCCGCCCAATTTTCCTGTCGAGCGCGCGCGCCGTTTCTCTTTTTCTCTCACACGCCGGGGGGTGCGGGTGGATGGGGGGGGGGTAGGAGAAGGAGGGGGGAATAAAGGCGCGACTTTCCCGCCTCCTTGGCACACGCCCGGAGCTGCTGGCTCTCTTTCCCGCCTCCCGGGAGCGGCGAGGGAAACAGCCAGGCAGCTGCTCCCTCCTCCCCGCGCCTGTGGCGGCCCTTCCCCGCCTCGCGCAGCCCTCCGGGCCGCCTGCCAGCCGAGCCTCCCCTCTTCCCTCTCCCCCCCTCCCCGTGTGTGTGTCGAAAGGACTGACGGAAAGATGGCCCCTCCTTCTCGCTCCCCTCCCTCCTCCCTCTCCCCGCCTCCCCCGCCAAAGACGAGGCCGAGCTGGTGTTTTTCCACTCAGCAGGATGGGTGATGCTCGGCGCTCGCTCATTAGACAACAGACACGAGAGGTCAGGAAGAAAGCGCTTATAAATTACCGTTTCCTCCCTCGCAGCCCTGTTAGTCCGCCTTGGCACTCTCCCCGGGACACACGGGACAGACCCACGGGCAGCTAAGGCGCTGGACAGATACCTGGTCAGAGGGGTGCCGCTGCTACAGGTACCCGAGGCTCCTTTCCGAGGGATTTTTTTGATAGAGATATACTGTATATTATTACATATATATTGGGAGAGCAAAGGTACACAGGGAAGGACCCAAGCTCAGCCTTCGCGGCTCTTCTTTCTCTCTGTCGGTGGCTCCCTTTTCTTCCTTTCTTCCTCGCTCTCCTTCCCTCTCTTTTCCGCTCTCCCTCGTAGCGTTCTAGGAACAAAGGGAGTCGGAGGCATATGGATCGCCTCTTGTCATTGCTGGAAAACGGGGAGCAACTCTGAAGAAAAGAAACGCTTCTTCCTCCTTCTAAGGGGCATCCCTCAGCCAAGGTGGGATGCAAGAAATCCTGGCATCAGGGGGTCGGGGATTTTTTTGGCCAGGTTTCACCGTAGGCTGAGAAGCCCACCTACCCACCCACCTTCCCTTATCCGACCCCCACCCCTTTCCCCCGTCCTTAGAGATTTGTATTTGTCCTTTTGCTGTTTACTTTTAGGATGCATTGCTTCTGTGCTTTTTTTTTGAGAGCGGGCGCGCGAGCGCATGGCGGTTTTCCTTTTGTCTTGTTCCCCCCCCCCTAAAACGTGCATGCATGTGCACCTTTCTGGTTTGGCTGTATGGGGTCTCTCAGCAGTTGCCGCCGCCGCCGCCCTCCGACACCTTGTGTTAACTTTGAAATAACAGATACTGTAGCAGCTAAGTGGAATTGTCTGCTGGTGCGGTTAATGCTTTCCTCCTGGTTTTAGTGCGTTTTCTGCCTTTGTGTGTGTGATGAGCATGTGCTTGTTCCTCCCCACTCCCTTCCTCTTCCGTGCAGTGTGCGGTTAAATTATATTTAAGCAGCGCTGTTTTCTGCCACTAAAAATCTGCCAGAAAAGGCAAGCGCTAGCACTGCCACACCGTTGGTGTACATCTTTAACAGGACTGCACTTGCCCCCTTGTGCACTGGGTCATTCATTTTCTTTGGGTTTGGAGTGGTGAAAGGTGAGGGATTGTGACACTCTTAGAAAGTTTGCTGGCAAGAACCGAATCTCTGGCACACTTCAGTGTCAATAAAGTGATTCTGGATTTCCACCTCTGTTCCTGGGATCAGAAGGCAGCACTAAGGTGATGAATATTCATCTCTGTGTGTGATCGTTTAACAAAAGGGAAGGATACAGACTTTTGAGGCAGCACCATCTAAATTTCCATATAAGAGCATGAGGAGGAAGGCACTTTGCATACGTGTAAGGATCAGCAGATGGCCAATTGAGGATATGCTTCTCTTTTTATATGTTTTGTTAAGAGGAGAACAAAGTGTTCATTACCTATACAACCTGCCTTTTACCAAGGTGAATGTCTGAACTAGACATTCTTATTACTGCTGTTGCCTAATGCTGAATGCTTTTGGGAGAAAAGACCATTATCTTTCATACAGACCTTATCTCTAAGTATGCTTTCTTTAAGCTTACTGTCTTTAGTGTTCTAAAAATAAGTAATATATACTGTGAAATGAAGAGCCAGGTGTGATGGTGAAGAAATGTGATGGTGAAGAAACAGAGCTACCTGTTTTGAAATCTTGTACGTCCTCTTGTAGCTCTTCCCAATGTGGATATAGAGCTTTGCTTATTTTATTTTTTTTAAAAAACATTCATAGTGACTAATTTTTAACTGTATCAGGAAAGGCATTAAGGAAGTGTGCCAAGAAAATTCAGTTGTGCTTAATGGGCTCTTTTGGTATCCACTGTACTTTCTTGTACCTCTGTGAAGACTGTCTTAAGGGTTGGGCTGAAAGAACCAAATAGGTTTGTCATGTTAACAGGCTATGTAATTTGGAGTTGCTGCTGGCTAAGATTTTGGAATCTCTTATTTTTAAAAAGGATATTTTGTTTTTAGTGAATGACCATATTAAAAATGTGGTGTTATTCATGCACAGTGTTTGAGGGGAGGGAAATACAGCCCAGTGTAGGCCAGACCTCTGTGTCCTTGGCAAATGATTTTGTATGTCTAGATTTATATTTGAGGAAATAAAGATAATCTCCTCTAGCACCATTTGACTTTGGAATGTGGTGGGAATATTTTCCTGAAAGACAGTGCTTGGAAACTGATCTTTTACAGTAGGGATGGATTTTACTTTGTACCGGAGATGAGCTAGTCATTTACTGTAATAACAATGTCATTTACTTAAGGCAAATGCTGAAGGTGAATGTACAGTTCAGAGGGGGAAATTATATGTTTGCAGTAGTGGTCTGTTTCCCTCTGTTTTCAATTTTACCTCATTCTCATTTAATCTTCCCAATATTGATCTCTCTTCTTTTTTAAATCTGTTGCTCCCTTTTGTTTTTCACGCCTCCCTCTGCCCTCCAGTCACCTTCTACCCTCTCCCCCAAGGTCTTTCATTTTCCTTTCCCACTTTCCTCTGCACTAATCTCCTTATAGCACTGGCACCCAAGAATGACATAACCTTTGGCAGCCTGCAAAAGCAAGTGTGGCAAATAACATCCCATCCTGTAGGGGGCAGTATGTGAGATTGGACCAGCAAAGACATCATGTTACAGAATGATAATGGGTGGGTGGGTGGGGAATAGGTTGTTGCTTTCCCCCCTGGGCTATATCATGTGTATGCTCCAGTATGCAAACTTAGACAGAATTATCTTCAGAAATCTCTTAATTGCATTGGATAGAACTGTTTAGTTCCAGGATGAGGCCTATAGAATATTAGAGCATTAGTAAGTGAACAAATGGCCGGAAGTCTTGGTCTTTGAGCTGATCATAAAATGAGCAGCTTTGGTTAAAGAGATATAAGCAGGAGATTTTGGTATAAAGCTGAAGCAACTCTCCTAAGGTTAATTTACATTGGAGTAACTCGGAGTGCAATGTGATGATATCATTTAGGTTTTTTTGTTTTTTGTTTTTGCCATGATGGAATAAAATATCATTAGATTCTTCTGTTCCTCTTTTCTTATGGGAAGGGGAGGATGGACTGAGACATAAGAGTCTGATAACTGATTAATGGGGGAAATGAAGAAATGCCTGATGAGAATACTAAAAATAGGTGAATGAGATATAGACCTGTCAGAATCGTGTTGCTTCATAAGGGCTTGGGTGAACCATAAGCTTCTCTCTCTCAGGGTTATTTCAGCAAAGGTTTTCCAGTCCCACAGTGACTTCTCAAATATGGCCCACAGGGTACAGAGGGCAAAACTACACATGACTTTGGAGCTGTGTGATTGGAACTTTGAATGTTTTATTTTCTAATGTAATGTAACTGAAGTGAGGCTGTCGATTGGATTGGTGAAGCAGCACTTGGGAAGTCTAGTCACCCCTTTTCCCACTGTACCATACTTCAGTCAAAAGCACACATCCTATGCTGTTGCTTGCCCTGTGGTGGGAAATAAGGGCACTATAAAATGTAGTATTGTGAGTGATGTGGTTTTGTGCTTCGTTTTTTGGTGCAGTTTTTAGTTTGATCACTTGTTTAAATCATTGGATTATTGTTATTTTTTATGTTTTGCATTTCTGTTTGTGAAAGCTGGTTTGAGCACCTCCTTTTGTGGAGGGGGAAAGTGGGATATATATAGCCTTCATTTTGCCTCCCAATATTTTTTGAGGCATTTAAAACTGCTGTATCTAGAAAAGTGTAACTAGAAGCCTTTTGTTGAGTAGAGCCTACATGTTAGAATGTCAGGATAGGCATTCATGCTCATAGGTGGGTGGCTAAATTGTGACATGGTTGCACAGAGTATCAGAGTTTGTTACATTTCTGGACAATAGCCAGAGAGCTGCTGCTGCTGTTGTTTAGTCGTGTCCCCATGGACCAGAGCATGCCAGGCACTCCTGTCTTCCACTGCCTCCCGCAGTTTGGTCAAAGTCATGTTAGTAGCTTCGAGATAGAGAGCTACCGGTATTAGGTTCGACTATTGAAAGGGGCCAAAATCACCCCAAACCCTGGAAGTAGCCCATGTCTTGAAGTGTGTGCTAGTGTTGCACCGTCTCACACTTTGTGCTTGACTCGTGGTGCTTTTGCCATAAAGATTGCCTGTCAGTGTTCTAATTGATCATTACACTTGGAAATGGGAAGGATTTCCCCCACTTCCAGGCTGGTGAACGTGGTAGGAGGGAAGTGATTGCCTTCCCTTGGAATACATGGATTGGGTTACTTGTCTGAGCAGCATCATGTTGTGAAAATGTTCTGTACTTGCTTGAAGGCATCATCACTGTTATGTTTGCTGCTTCTCTGTGCAGGTGGCACATCTACAAAGTGAGGCCCAATTAAGACACAGCAGTAGGGGTGCTGTTGAAATGCATCTGTGGAGTCGGGGCTCCACACAGCTGCTTTAATGTCTGCAATCAGCTCCCCACATGTATCAGTTGGATTGTGTGGTCATCCCTCAAGTCAGCAACAAATCTTTCTAATATCTATCTAAATTCTACTTGTCATATCCAACAGAAGAACATTTTTGTTTTCAGTGTGGTAGTGTAAATGACTCTGTGAAGTAATTGATCTTCAAGAAA